>NC_052159.1:83106405-83478861 GCF_902713615.1 Scyliorhinus canicula | reverse complement strand
ATATTTTGCAGTGGAGTGCTGTTTGTTGGAAACGGAATTTTCTCTTCCTGACGCTTGTCAATGGAATTTCCTATTGGCTGGAATTCTCTGGTTGTTGGGATTCTCATTTCCTGCAGGCAGCACACCCCCACTCGCGGGTTTCCCAGTGTGGTGGTTTCAATGGGAAATCCCATCGACAAGCGGCGGTGTGATGATATGATCTGCATACTCGTCTGCAATTGGGCCAGAACGTCGGCTTACCATTGGCCCTGGTCGGTCATGTGCCTCTCGACCGATTGGCCGAGAGGCTGAGTTAACCACGCCTCTATCAACGAGGTATAAATGCTCAGAAGCCTGACGATCGTCCCTTTCCACTGTAGACGATCGCCAGGCTGTGTTCTAGTTAATTAAAGCCTGACATTGGTAAATCACTCGCCTCGCGTGCAATCGATGGTGCATCAATTTAATTAACTACAACTTTGAAGATGGAGTTCCGCATCAAGCCCGAATGCCTCCGCATCAGCCCGCAAACTCCGAACTCTACAGATCTTTTCAAACTCTGGCTGACTTGCCTCGAAGGGTTCCTGGCATCTACAACCACCCCCCCCACTGGGGCACAGAAGCTGCACGTCCTCCACTCCAGCGTGGGTATGATGCACCATCGATTGCACGCGAGGCGAGTGATTTACCAATGTCAGGCTTTAATTAACTAGAACACAGCCTGGCGATCGTCTACAGTGGAAAGGGACGATCGTCAGGCTTCTGAGCATTTATACCTCGTTGATAGAGGCGTGGTTAACTCAGCCTCTCGGCCAATCGGTCGAGAGGCACATGACCGACCAGGGCCAATGGTAAGCCGACGTTCTGGCCCAATGGCAGACGAGTATGCAGATCATATCATCACATTCACCCCTTACGGAGAAGGAAGGCGGGGGGGAGGGGGGGGGTGTGAACGAGACCCGGGGGGGGGGGGGGGGGGGAAGAACTGATGATATGAGTAGCCGTCGGGAGAATAATTTTCTCTCCGTACCCTTGTCGAATTTGGGGGCTTGCCACTGGCCCAGACATAACAATATTTACAAAAGGAAGTCCATGGGACCGTAGAACTCTAGAAGGATTCGATCAGTCGTTTGGTGGTCCTTGACGTCCTGGCCGAGCGCCGTAGTGGAGGAGGTGTCGTCGGATCGGCTGATGGTCCTGCTGATGTCCTGGAGTCCGGGAGCGATAGACCTCGCTACCAGCCACCGAGAAACACATGGCTGGGGGTCCAGTGAATCCCACCCATTGAATTGACCCCACACTGCTGGGAAATCTGCGGGCAAGGGTGCGCTGCCAGCGGGAAGAGAGAATTACGAACAGTCGGAGAATTCTGGCTCTGATATCTGGGAGAGAGTGAGACTTCGGTCTTAGAGTTATTTTCTTTCCCTTTTAAAATTGTTATTTCTGTTTACAATAATAATCGCTTATTGTCACAAGTAGGCTTCAATGAAATCACTGTGAAAAGCCCCTGGTTTATGTACAGAAGTGTGAACTGAGTTCCACATACACCATCCAGTTCCAATACGAGTGACATATTTTTACATATGTGGACATCGCTTTACATTTAGCAATGTTATGTTAATGCTAAGTAATTTAATTCTGTGAAAAGAAATTGATTGATATTTCACAGAATACTCCTGATAATTCTCACAACTAATATTTGAAGGATGGATGGAGATAATGGACCGTAATTTTTTTAAAAGAGAAATGTGCGCATTTACCTGCACTCTGATGATGCATTAAACCTTCCTTTCCCTGCGACAGCCTGGGGCCTCCCCGGTCTGCACAGGCTCCAGCGCTGCGCAGGAGAAGCGCAGACCCTCCCCTTTATGATGCGACCTGCTTGGGAACGCCCATTGAGGGCAAGTATTTAAACAATAGATTTAGACAGAAAATAACAGGTAACTGTTTTAACAAGTGTTTTAAAGATGTGCAGACATTTTATAGAGAAAAATACAGCACAGAACAGGCCCTTCGGCCCACGATGTTGCGCCGAACTTTTGTCCTAGGTTAATCATAGAATTATGGACAATTTGTCATGGCCAATCCACCCAACCTGCACATCTTTGGACTGTGGGAGGAAACCGGAGTACCCGGAGGAAACCCACGCAGTCACGGGGAGGATGTGCAGACTCCACACAGACAGTGACCCAAGTCGAAATCGAACTTGGGACCCTGGAGCTGTGAAGCAATTGTGCTATCCACAATGCTACCGTGCTGCCCTTAAGAAGTTAACCTACACTCCCTTATTCTACCCTAATCCAAGTACCTATCCAATAGCCGCTTGAAGGTCCATAAATTTTCCGACTCAACTACTACCACAGGCAGTGCATTCCATGCCCCCACTACTCTCTGGGTAAAGAACCTACCTCTGACATCCCCTCTATATCTTCCACCATTTATCTTAAATTTATGTCCCCTTGTAATGGTGTGTTCCACCCGGGGAAAAAGTCTCTGACTGTCTACTCTATCTATTCCCCTGATCATCTTATAAACCTCTATCAAGTCGCCCCTCATCCTTCTCCGTTCTAATGAGAAAAGGCCTAGCACCCTCAATCTTTCCTCGTATGACCTACTCTCCATTCCAGGCAACATCCTGGTAAATCTCCTTTGCACCTTTTCCAAAGCTTCCACATCCTTCCTAAAATGAGGTGACCAGAACTGCACACAGTACTCCAAATGTGGCCTGACCACGGTTTTGTACAGCTGCATCATCACCTCACGGCTCTTAAATTCAATCCCTCTGCTAATGAACGCTAGCACACCATAGGCCTTCTTCACAGCTCTATCCACTTGAGTGGCAACTTTCAAAGAACTATGAACATAGACCCCAAGATCTCTCTGCTCCTCCACATTGCCAAGAACCCTACCATTAACCCTGTATTCCGCATTCAGATTTGTCCTTCCAAAATGGACAACCTCACACTTGTCAGGGTTAAACTCCATCTGCCACTTCTCAGCCCAGCTCTGCATTCTATCTATGTCTCTTTGAAGCCGACAACAGCCCTCCTCACTATCCACAACTCCACCAATCTTCGTATCATCTGCAAATTTACTGACCCACCCTTCAACTCCCTCATCCAAGTCGTTAATGAAAATCACAAACAGCAGAGGACCCAGAACTGATCCCTGCGGTACGCCACTGATAACTGGGCTCCAGGCTGAATATTTGCCATCCACCACAGCTCTCTGTCTTCTATCGGTTAGCCAGTTTGTTATCCAACTGGCCAAATTTCCCACTATCCCATGCCTCCTTACTTTCTGCATAAGCCTACCATGGGGAACCTTATCAAATGCCTTACTAAAATCCATGTACACTACATCCACTGCTTTACCTTCATCCACATGCTTGGTCACCTCCTCAAAGAATTCAATAAGACTTGTAAGGCAAGACCTACCCCTCACAAATCCGTGCTGACTATCCCTAATCAAGCAATGCCTTTCCAGATGCTCAGAAATCCTATCCCTCAGTACCCTTTCCATTACTTTGCCTACCACCGAAGTAAGACTAACTGGCCTGTAATTCCCAGGGTTATCCCTATTCCCTTTTTTGAACAGGGGCACGACATTCGCCACTCTCCAATCCTCTGGTACCACCCCTGTTGACAGCAAGGACGAAAAGATCATTGCCAACGGCTCTGCAATTTCATTTCTTGCTTCCCATAGAATCCTTGGATATATCCCGTCAGGCCCGGGGGACTTGTCTATCCTCAAGTTTTTCAAAACGCGCAACACATCTTCCTTCCTGACAAGTATCTCCTCAAGCTTATCAGTCTGCTTCACGCTGTCCTCTCCAACAATATGGCCCCTCTCATTTGTAAATACTGAAGAAAAATACTTGTTCAAGACCTCTCCTATCTCTTCAGACTCAATACACAATCTCCCGCTACTGTCCTTAATCGGACCTACTCTCACTCTAGTCATTCTCATATTTCTCACGTATGTGTAAAAGGCCTTGGGGTTTTCCTTGATCCTACCCGCAAAAGATTTTTCATGCCCTCTCTTAGCTCTCCTAATCCCTTTCTTCAGTTCCCTCCTGGCTATCTTGTATCCCTCCAGCGCACTGTCTGAACCTTGTTTCTTCAGCCTTACATAAGTCTCCTTCTTCCTCTTAACAAGACATTCAACCTCTCTTGTCAACCATGGTTCCCTCACTCGACCATCTCTTCCCTGCCTGACAGGGACATACATATCAAAGACACGCAGTACCTGATCCTTGAACAAGTTCCACATTTCACTTGTGTCCTTCCCTGACAGCCTATGTTCCCAACTTCTGCACTTCAATTCTTGTCTGACAGCATTGTATTTACCCTTCCCCCAATTATAAACCTTGCCCTGTTGCTCGCACCTATCCCTCTCCATTACTAAAGTGAAAGTCACAGAATTGTGGTCACTACCTCCAAAATGCTCCCCCACTAACAAATCTATCACCTGCCCTGGTTCATTACCAAGTACTAAATCCAATATGGCCTCCCCTCTGGTTGGACAATCTACATACTGTGTTAGAAAAGCTTCCTGGACACACTGCACAAACACTACCCCATCCAAACTATTTGATCTAAAGAGTTTCCACTCAATGTTTGGGAAGTTGAAGTCGCCCATGACTACTACCCTGTGACTTCTGCACCTTTCCAGAATCTGTTTCCCAATCTGTTCCTCCACATCTCTGCTGCTATTGGGGGGCCTATAGAACACTCCCAACAAGGTGACTGCTCCTTTCCTATTTCTAACTTCAACCCATATTACCTCAGTAGGCAGATCCCCCTCGAACTGCCTTTCTGCAGCTGTTATACTATCTCTAATTAACAATGCCACCCCCCCACCTCTTTTACCACCCTCCCTAATCTTGTTGACACATCTATAACCAGGGACCTCCAACAACCATTTCTGGCCCTCTTCTATCCAAGTTTCCGTGATGGCCACCACATCGTAGTCCCAAGTACCGATCCATGCCTTAAGTTCACCCACCTTATTCCTGATGCTTCTTGCATTAAAGTATACACACTTCAACCCATCTCCTTGCCTGCAAGTACTCTCCTTTGTCATTGTTACCTTCCCCACTGCATCACTACGTGCTTTGGCGTCCTGACTATCGTCTACCTTAGTTGCTGGACTACAGATCCGGTTCCCATTCCCCTGCCAAATTAGTTTAAACCCTCCCGAAGAGTACTAGAAAACCTCCCCCCCAGGATATTGGTGCCCCTCTGGTTCAGATGCAACCCGTCCTGCTTGTACAGGTCCCACCTTCCCCAGAATGCGCTCCAATTATCCAAATACCTGAAGCCCTCCCTCCTACACCATTCCTGCAGCCACGTGTTCAACTGCACTCTCTCCCTATTCCTAGCCTCGCTATCACGTGGCACCGGCAACAAACCAGAGATGACAACTCTGTCTGTCCTGGCCCTTAACTTCCAGCCTAACTCCCTAAACTTGTTTATTACCTCCACACCCTTTTTCCTACCTACATCGTTGGTACCAATGTGCACCACGACTTCTGGCTGCTCACCCTCCCCCTTCAGGATCCTGAAGACACGATCAGAGACATCCCTGGCCTCGGCACCCGGGAGGCAACATACCTTTCGGGAGTCTCGCTCGCGACCACAGAATCTCCTATCTATTCCCCTAACCATTGAATCTCCTATTACTATTGCTTTTCTATGCTCCCCCCTTCCCTTCTGAGCCCCAGAGCCAGACTCAGTGCCAGAGACCTGGCCGCTGGGGCCTTCCCCCGGTAGGTCATCCCCCCCAACAGCATCCAAAACGGTATACTTGTTTTGAAGGGGAATGGCCACGAGGGATCCCTGCACTGTCTGCCTGTTAGTTTTCTTTCCCCTGACTGTAACCCAGCTACTCTTGTCCAGTACCTTTGGTGTGGCTACCTCCCTGTAACTCTTCTCTATGACCCCCTCTGCCTCCCGGATGATCCGAAGTTCATCCAGCTCCAGCTCCAGTACCTTAACACGGTCTCTGAGGAGCTGGAGTTGGGTGCACTTCCCGCAGGTATAGTCAGCGGGGACACCAGTGGTATCCCTCACCACCCACATCCTACAGGAGGAGCATGCAACTGCCCTAGCCTCCATCCCCTCTTACTTTACAGAATTAGCTGCCCTGTGGACCACCTGGACCTCCGCCCTCCGGCTCTGCTCCCAGTCAGCTGTACTCTAAACTCCTGGTTCCCTTCACGCTCTTTGATAAATATAGGAAATTAAATGAAAGGAGTACCTTACTCCCTCCTCACCTAACTCCCTCAGTCACCAAACTCTCACTGTAGCACTCAAATGCCACAATCTCAGCACTCAGTGCAAACAAAGTCTGCACTGTAACTAGCTCCTATGTGTACTGTGACTCTAGCTTCTGAAAACTGGCCTAATGCAATTAACTAATTAACAAGCTCCAGCTGCAAGTAAGTCCAAGTAGAACCTTGTTTAAAGCTGATTGAAAATTCACCTTCTTATAGACCAAACAGCAACTTTTAAGTTAATTAACTAAATAAAAGAAATACTAGACTTTAAATAACCCTTATACTCCCTCAGTCACCAAACTCTCACTGTAGCACTCAAATGCCACAAGCTCAGCCCTAGCTGTGTCTTTCTTTTAAACAGGCATTATTATTGTTGTTAATTCTTTTAAAGTAATTTTTTAATTCTTTTTATGATTGAAGGTGATTATTCATAAGTGAACATATGTTTGGTTATTTGTTGTAAATCGGTGCAACTTTTTAAATCTACACTATATTATTACATCATTTTACATGTTGTATGCTTAAAAATGTTTATGTTTCAACTTAAATTCTGGGCATAAGATTTTAAAAGCCCCCCAGGGCTTTTTGCTGTCACTGTCCTTGTAACATCTGATTTTTTAAAAAATTAGTGATTATAGAATCACTGCAGTGCAGAAGAAAGCCATTCGGGTCATCGAGTCTGCAGTGACACTCCGAAAGAGCACCCTACCCGGGCCCACGCCCCGCCCTATTCCCATAACCCCACCTAAACATTGGACACTAAGGGGCAATTTAGCAAGGCGTATTTAAACAAAAATTTAATCTGTTTTTTACTGCAGTAAATTTGGGAGATCAATCAGATTTGCGTAAAGTAGTGATGCTCCAAACAGTGGCAGGGCCTGAAGCGATTGCTGTGTTTATTACATTTAAATTTGCAAACGATGAAGATAGTAAAAATTTTAATGAAGTAATTTGAAGATTTAATACACATTGCAGACCCAGAAAAAAAAAAATTTATGAACACTATGGGCCCGATTCTCCGCTCCCCAGGCCAGGTGGGAGAATCACGGGAGGGCCGCTCTGGCACCCCCCGCGATTCTCCCACCCCCCCCCCCCCAAAATGGCGTGTCGCGTTTTTCACGGTGACCCGCGATTCTCCGGCCTGGATGGGCCAAGTGGCCTGCCGTTTCGACCTGTTCACGCCGGTGGCAACCACACCTGGTCGCTGCCGGCGTGAACATAGCGCGAATGGTAAGTTTGGGGCCTGTGGGGGGCGGAGAGGGGATCGAGCACCACGGCCGTGCTCAGGAGAGGACTGGCCCACGATCGGTGCCCACCGATCGTCGGGCTGGCGTCTCCAAGAGACGCACTCTTTCCCCTCCGCCGCCCCGCAAGATCAAGCCACCACGTCTTGCGGGGCAGCGGAGGGGAAGACGGCAACTGCGCATGTGCGGGTTGGCACCGGCCAACCTGCGCATGTGCGGCTGACATCATTTGGCGCCTCCGGCCGTGTCATTATCGGCGCGTCGCCTTGACGCCAGCGTCAAGACCCGGCGGCCGAGTTTCGCGAAACGCCGCTCCTAGCCCCCCGGGGGGGGGGAAATAGGGGGCGAGGAGCGGCCTCCGATGCCGTTGTGAAACACTCCGGGTTTCACAACGGCGTCGGCTGTTGCGGAGAATTCCGCCCTATGTGTTTAGATCACATTTACAGAAGACGGGAATACATAGACCATTTCATCACTGATTTAAAGCTAAAAGCTAAAACCTGTAATTTTTCTGCGGTGGAATCTTCCATGATTCGGGATCAGATTGTGTTTGATTTGAATGAAAATAAGCTGAGGGGACGGTTGCTGAGCGAATTGGAGCTGCCTTTGGAACAAACAGTTAAGATTTGTCAGGCTCATGAGCTAGCAGCATACCATTCTAAAATGTTTCTCAGTAATGGCAGCGTCTTCTTGGAGGAAAACACTCCGGTTGCCGTCCGTTTTTCAAAAAGACGGGAATCTTCCAAAAAAAGCAGGTAAGATCCTGCAGCTCCTCGCACACCAACAACAGGTTAAAGATCAGGACATAGTATTTCTCTGCAAAAGATATGGTCAAATGCACAAACTAAGGCAGTTTCCAGCACTTGGCAAGTTTTGTTCCAGATGCAAAGGAAAAAGTCACTTTGCTCAGAATTGTTATTCTAAGCTCTTCCCCAGATCAGTCAGCACAGTGGAAGACACAGGGCGGGATTCTCCCCTACCCAGTGGGGCGGGGGGTCCCGGCAGCGAGGATTGGCGTGAACCACTCCGGCATCGGGCCGCTCTAAAAGTGCAGAATCCTCCGCGCCTTCAGGGGCTAGGCCCGCCCGGGAGTGGTTTGTGTCCCGCCGGCTGGCGGGGAAGGGGCTTGGCGTCACGCCAAATGGTGCCGAAGGGCCTCTGCCGGCCGGCGCAAGTTGGTGCATGCGCGGGAGTGTCAGCGTGTGCTGGCGCCATCCCCGCGCATGCGCAGAGGGCTTCGTTTCCGTACTGGCAAAGGCGGACTGCTACAGCCGCCGGTGCAGAAGATTAGAGTGCCCCCACAACACAGGCCTGCCCGTGGGTTGGTGGGCCCCAATCGCAGGCCAGGCTGCCGTGGGGGCACCTCCCGGGGCCAGATCCTCCTGCATCCCCCCCCCCAAGACCCTGGAGGCCGCCTGCGCCGCCAGGTCCTGCCAGTAAGGACCCACTCCAATTTACGCCGGCGGGACTGGGAAAAAACGGGCGGCCACTTGCCCTATTGCTGGGGTGGGGGGTGGGGGGGTGGGGGGGCGCTGCCAGCGGCTGCAGCGCGCGGCGTGATTCCCGCCCCTGCCAAATCCCCGGCGCCAGAGAATTCGGCCCCCCGGTGATTCTCCGACCAGGCAGGGAGGGTCGGAGAATCCTGCCCACAATCTCCAGTCTCCATTGTTTGTTGGGGTAATAACAGAGAAAAATAATTTTTTGGAGACATCAAAATATTCTCCAGCACTTAAGATAATGCAAATTGAAAATCCATTTAAAATAAATGGGGTTGATGAGGACAAATGGCTACTACAACTTGAAGTGAGCGGTACAGTGGTCCAATTAGAATTAGACACTGGTGCCAAAGCCAATTTAATAAGCAAGGCTGATTTAAAGAATCTAAAATTTCAGCTGATTAGAAGAAATCCCAAAATATCTCTGAGAGATTATAATGGTTCAAGGATTAAATATTATGCTGCCTGTGAGCTGAGTGTGGTGGTGAAAAATATAATTGATTCCGTCCTATTCTATATTGTATCTGAGGGCTTGGTTTCATTATTAGGTGATCAGTCCTGTGAAGAATTAGGTCTCGTGCAGCTGGTATATAGCATCCACACAAGACTGGATCAACACTCCAACATTTCTGAGAACATTATCAGCAAATTCAGCGACGTATATACAGATTTTAATACACTACCATTCACCTTCAAGATACGACTAAGAGGATGCAAAACTTGTGATACAGGCACCAAGAAGAGTACCTACACTTCTCCGGGATGGCCTCAAAAAGGAGCTTGATAGAATGACAAAATTGAAAGTAATCAGAAAGACAGAAGTGCTTAGCAACTGAGGAAACTCCATGGTTTGTGTAAAGAAAAAGAATGGCGATATTCACATATGCATGGATCCTAAAGATCTTAATAAGAATATTAAAAGAGAACATTACCAATTACAAAAGCATGAGGAAATCACATCTCAGATGGCTGGTGCACAATTCTTTACAAAACATGTCGCATCTCAGGGTTTCAAGCAATGAAAACTAGAGGAACAACGTACAAAATACTGCACTTTTAATATGCCATTTGGATGGTACTGCTTTCTGAGAATGCTGTTTGGCATAATTTCGGAATCAGAAACCTTTCACTGTGCCATGGAGCACATAATCGAAGGCATCAAAGGTGTATGTGTGCACGTGGATGAAATCATTGTTTGGGGCTCAACCATAGAAGAGCACAATACGAGGTTGCTTGAAGTTCTGATGAGCATCAGGAGAAATGGGTTGAAGCTCAACAAGCAAAAGTGCCAATCTGGAGTAACTGAGGTCACATTCCAAGGTGACAAGCTCTCATCGCATGGCATTGAACCTGACAAGGACAAAATCCAAGCAATTCTCAATATGCCAAAACCACTCAACAAGAAAGCCATCTTAAGGATGATGGGTATGGTCAATTTTATAGGGAAATTCATTCGAAACCTGTCAGTAAAAACAACACATCTTTGTGATCTCCTGCACAAGACAACAGATTTTACTTAGACTGAGCAACATGAGCAAGAGTGGAAGAAGCTCAAGACTTCAGTAACCACTACAACCGTCTAAGAAGATTAAAGTGTCAAGTCACGTGTCCAAAGGTGGTCTGGGAGCAGTTCTTCTGCAACTCGAGCATGACTGTAAGACATAGGAGCAAAATTAGACCACTCGGCCCATCAAGTCTGATCCACCATTCAATCATGGCTGATATTTTTCTCAACCCCATTCTCCTGCCTTTTCCCCATAACCTTTGATCCCCTTATTAATCAAGAATGTATCTACCTCTGTCTTAAAGACACAGTGATTTGGCCTCCATAACCTTCTGCGGCAAAGAGTTCCACAGATTCGCCATGTTCTGGCTGAAGAAATTCCTCCTCATCTCTGTTTTAAAGGATCATCCCTTTAGTCTGTGATTGTGCCCTCTGGTTCTAGATTTCCTACTAGTGGAAACATCCACTCCACGTCCACTCTATCCAGGCCTCGCAATATCCTGTAAGTTTCAATAAGATTCCCCTCATCCTTCTAAACTCCGAGTACAGACCCAAAGTCTCCAACCGTTTCTCATACGACAAGCTGTTCATTCCAGGGATCATTCTTGTGAACCTCCTCTGGACCCTTTCCAAGACCAGCACACCTTTCCTCAGATACGGAGCCCAAAACTGCTTACAATACTCCAAATGGGGTCTGACCAGAGCTTATACAGCCTCAGAAGTACATCCCTGGTCTTATACTCTAGTCCAGGGGTGGGCAAACTTTTCCGTGCAAGGGCCACATTCAGAAATTCACAATTTTAAAGGACCGCATAGAATATTAAGTAAAATAATTAATATTTTAAATAGCCAAAATAAAAGGTCTTTAAAGAAAAAAAAGCACATTTATTTGAAAAACAAAGTAACTCACTAAGTAACAGAACAATGTCAATGAGAATGATGCATCTGACTGCAGTCATTTACCAGTTTGTTGAAATCAGGTGTCAAGTTGCTTGTGCTGATCCTTAACACTGACAGAAGCACAGCCTAGCCGAGTCAACGATAAAAACGCGCGTAGTGGGGTGGATGAGTGGGGCTGCCTTATTGGTCGGTTTAGTTGGGTGTGCGACCAATAGGAGTCCAGGTTACAAACAATAATAAGGCTTATTGTTTGTAACCTGGACTCCTATTGGTCGCACACCCAACTAAACTGACCAATGAGACAGCCCCACTCATCCACCCCACGACGCGCGTTTTTATGCGGCCCGCCAATGAGGTGCCCGGAATCATAACCGGCATTTTTGAAAAGCCGCCGGGGAAAAGCCGCTGAAGTAAATGCGCTTATTGAATAAGCGCAAAAAAACCTTTGTCGGGCCGCATGCGGCCCGCGGGCCGTAGTTTTCCCACCCCTGCTTTAGTCCTTGCGACAAGAATGCTAATATTGCATTTGCCTTCCTAACTGCCGACTGAACCGGCACATTAACCTTAAGAGAGCCTTGAACAAGGACTCCCAAGTCCCTTTGTGCTTCTGATTTCCTAAGCATTTCTCCAATTATAAAATAGTCTATGCCTCCATTCCTCTTTCCAAAGTGCATAACCTCACACTTTTCCATATTGTATTCCATCTGCCACTTCTGACACAGCTCATCACTCATGAACAAGGATCCCCTGTCACTATGGATGTAGTCGGGGAAACTGAACAGAGTGAAAATTGAATCCAGGGCCTTGATAACGGTGGCAGACGTCATATCCGGGCATGGAATGGCGAAGGGGAACCTAGAAAATTCATCGACCACACTAAGGATGTAGGTGTTGCAGTCGGTGGAGGGGAGGGGCCCTTTGAAATCCACGCTGAGGCGTTCAAAGGGGCGGGACACTTTCACCAGGCGCACGCGATCTGGCCGGTAGAAGTGCGGCTTGCACTCGGCACAGTCTCTGGTGACTGTCCGTACTTCCTCGACGGAGTAGGGCAGATTGCGGGCTTTGATTAGATGGTACAAGCGAGTGACCCCCGGATGGCAAAGGCTCTCGTGCAAGGCACGGAGCTGGTTCACTTGTGCGCTGGCACATGTACCTCGGGAGAGGGCGTCTGGGGGCTCGTTGAGCTTGCCGGGGCGATAAAAGCTCTCGTAGTTAAAGGTGGAGAGCTCGATTCTCCACCGCAAGATTTTGTCATTCTTGATCTTGCCCCACTGCGTGTTGTTGAACATAAAGGCTACCGACCGTGGGTCAGTGAGGAGAGTGAATCTCCTGCCGGCCAGGTAATGCCTCCAGTGCCGCACCGCTTCAACGATTGCCTGGGCCTCCTTTTGAACAGAGGGATATCGAATTTCGAAGGCATGGAGGGTGCATGAAAAGAATGTCACGGATCTGCCTGCCTGATTCAGCGTGGCGGCAAGTGCGACATCTGAAGCGTCGCTTTCTACTTGAAAAGCAGTGTCTAGTCTACTGCGTGCATCCCGGCCTTGGCTATGTCAGATTGAATGCGGCCGAAGGCCTGTTGTACCTCGGCCGAGAGTGGAAAATGTGTGGACTGGATAAGTGGGCGGGCCTTGTCCGCGTATTGTGGGACCCACTGAGCGTAATAAGAAAAGAACCCAAGGCAGCGTTTGAGGGCCTTGGGGCAGTGGGGGAGTGGAAGCTCCATTAGGGGGCGCATGCGGTCGGGGTCGGGCCCCAGTAGTCCATTTTGGACTACGTAGCCGAGGATGGCTAAGCGGTCTGTGCGGAACACGCACTTCTCCTTGTTGTACGTGAGATTAAGGAGAGATGCGGTGTGGAGGAATTTAGAAAGGTTGGCGTCATGGTCCTGTTGGTCATGGCCGCAGATGGTGACATTGTCGAGGTACGGGAAGGTGGCCTGCAGTCCGTACCGGTCAACCATTCGGTCCATTTCTTGTTGAAATACCGAGACTCCATTCGTGACGCCGAAGGGAACCCTAAGAAATTGGTACAGATGACCGTCTGCCTCGAAGGCAGTGTAGGGACGGTCCGATTTACGGATGGGGAGCTGGTGGTAGGCGGATTTCAGGTCAATAGTAGAGAAGACCCGGTACTGTGCAATCTGATTGACCATATCAGAAATGCGGGGGAGTGGGTACGCGTCGAGCTGCATGTACCGGTTGATGGTCTGGGTGTAGTCCACGACCATCCTGTGCTTCTCCCTGGTCTTAACCGCTACCACTTGGGCTCTCCAAGGGCTGTTGCTGGCCTCGATGATACCCTCCTGAAGCAGCCGCTGGACTTCGGACCTGATGAAGACCTTGTCCTGGGTGCTGTACCGTCTGCTCCTGGTGGCGACGGGCTTGCATCTGCGGTCAGATTGGCAAAGAGTGAGGGAGGCTCGACCTTGAGGGTCGCGAGGCCGCAAACGGTGAGGGGAGGTAGGGGTCCGCCGAATTTGAGGGTGAGGCTCTGGAGATTGCACTGGAAATCCAGGCCTAGTAAGAGTGACACGCAGAGGTTGGGGAGAATGTACAGACGGAAACGGTCGAATTCCACGCCCTGGACAGTAAGTTTAACCAGGCAGAAACCCTGGATCAGGACAGAGTGGGAACCGGAGGCGAGAGAGATCTGCCGGTTGGCGGGATGGACCGCAAGGGAACAGCGCCTTACCGTGTCTGGGTGGACGAAGCTCTCGGTGCTCCCAGAGTCGATGAGGCAGGAAACACACATGAAGGTGGGGGGTGGAAATGGCGGCGCCCATGGAGTGCACGTGGCGGGGGCGGCGAAAGATGGCGACACCCACTGATCGCACGTTGGGTCGGGGGAAGCGGACGGCAGGGCCCATTGAGCGATCGGCTGAGGCGAGGGGAACGGGGGCACGATAGTGGCAACCATCCGGGACTGACACATCGCTGCAAAGTGGCCTTTCTTTACACAAGCTTTGCAGGTCGCGGTGCGGGCCGGGCAGCGTTGGCGGGGATGCTTCTGCTGACCGCAGAAGTAACAGTGGGGACCCCCAGGGAGCACGGTGCGGCGAGCAGCGCAGGCGTAGTGCGCGGGGGCGGCTGCTGGGGGGCCGGTTGCGGGGTCCATGAGGGGTAGGACGGTTGGGCCTGGGGGGCCGTTTGCGGGGTCCATGAGAGGTAGGACGGGTGGGCCGAGCAGCTAGCGGAGTAAGATCGCGCACTACGGGAGGCGGCCGTCATGGAAAGCGCTAGAGTCTTTGTGGCTGCGAGGTCGAGGCTGGCCCCTTCCAGCAGTCGTTGCCGGATGGGGTCCGATGCAATGCCTGTAACAAAGGCATCGCGCATGGGTACGTCAGAGTGTTCCGTGGCTGTGAGGGCCCGGCAGTCACAGTCTCGTACCAGAGGTATAAGGGCCCTCCAGAAGTCCTCAATCGACTCACCCGGCTGCTGGACGCGAGTAGAGAGTTGATGCCTCGCAAACAGGGTGTTCGTCGACTGTGCATAGTTCTCCTTGAGCAGTTCCATAGCTCTGGTGTAGTCAGTCACATCTTGAATTAGCGGAAAGACACTGGAGCTATGTCTCGAGTACAGGAGTTGCTTTTTCAGAGCCTCCGTCGAGGGAGGGTCCGCTGAAGAGATGTAGGCCTCGAAGACTGCAAGCCAGTGAACGAAGTCTTTCCTGGCATGAGGCGACTGCGGATCCAGCTGCAGACGGTCAATCTTGATTCTGATGTCCATGGTGAACGGAAAATCACACAGCAATAAATTGTGGCGCTAACAATTGCACTCAAAGACGAGAGACAAGTACAATCGAGGCTTTATTGCTGGGTGATGCTATTCCTCTGGCTGCAACTGTAGACTAGGGTCTGAGTGACTCACATGCATATTTATACACATGCTCCCTGTGGGCGGAGCTAGCCGGATGACTTCAGGAGGACCTTGAACTTTGACTGTGGAGAACTGTTATATGTTTTGTAAAACTTTAGATCTGCAGTGTTTGAATTTATTTCGGGGCTTTTGTTTGTTTCATTCCATTTATTCGGTTCTAGTTGGGGTTAGGCTGGTAGAGAGGAATTTGTAAAAGGAGGAGGGGTGGGCCTCTGTGCTCAGACCTTGGGAGGAACTGTTTGTTTTTGCTTCATGCCTTTGTTTTGACTGTTTGCACTAAGTATGGGGGGGAGGGGAACTAGTGGGGGGTTAAGATGCTAGGCGCCATGGGTGGGGGCTGCCAGGCTAGCTTGGAAGGATAGTTCACGGAAGCAAAGTCGGGGGTGAGCTGAAGACCGATGGTGGTGGGGCTGGGGGGGGGGGGGGGGGGGGGGGGGGGGGGGGGGGGTGGAGGAGGGTGGAGGAGGGTGTGGAGGAGGTGCGGCGCTGGGCAGGGAGGGGACTTTCAAGGTGGAGAAGGAGGAGGGTTGATGACGGTAGTTGCCCTAGGGCGGGCAAGGGGAGTTGCGGGATATGGCAGCATGGTAACATGGTGGTTAGCATAAATGCTTCACAGCTCCAGGGTCCCAGGTTCGATTCCCGGCTGGGTCACTGTCTGTGCGGAGTCTGCACGTCCTCCCCATGTGTGCGTGGGTTTCCTCCGGGTGCTCCGGTTTCCTCCCACAGTCCAAAGATGTGCGGGTTAGGTGGATTGGCTATGCTAAATTGCCCTTAGTGTCCTAAAAAATAAGGTTAATGGGGGGGGGTTACTGGTATAGGGTGGATACGTTGACTTGAGTAGGGTGATCATTGCTCGGCACAACATCGAGGGCCGAAGGGCCTGTTCTGTGCTGTACTGTTCTATGTTCTATGGGCCGCAGACTGGCCGAGTAGAGATTATGGCTGATTGGCAGGGTGGGGGGTGGGGGGGGAATATGTGCTCCACGCCCCCCCCCCCCGCCTACCCACCCCCCCAACCCCCACCCCGACCAGGCTGGTCACGTGGAACGTTCGGGGACTGGATGGACCAGTCAAAAGAGCCCGTGTGTTCGCGCACTTGAGCCTACTGAAGGTGGACGTGGCTATGTTGCAGGAGATACATTTGAAGGTGGGGGATCAGATTAGGTTAAGGAAGGGATGGGTTGGGCAGGTGTTCCATTCGGGATTAGACTTTAAAACGAGGGGGGTGGCAATCCTGGTCAACAAACGGGTAGCGTTCGAGGTGGGGAAGATAGAGGCGGAACCGGGAGGGTAGATATGTTACAGTTAGTGGGAAACTGGAGGGAATGGCCATGGTACTGGTAAATATATATGCCCCAAACTAGGATGATGTTGAGTTAGTTGGGCGGGTGCTGTGTAGACCCCGGTCCAGATTCACATCGACTGATTATGGGGGGAGATTTCAACACGGTCCTGGATCCAAGGCTGGACTGGTTGAGTTCCAGGTCTGGGAAGGTATCAGCTATGGCAAAGGAGCTGTGGGGGTTTATGGAGCGCATGGGGGCAGGGCGGGGGTTGGGCTGAGGTGGTAGATGCTGAATATTCAGCAATTGTGGATACAGACAACATCCCACACTGTGTGGACTTGCAAGCTAACAAATGCCAGCGGCTGCAATGGAGGTTAGATGTGGGACTGCTAGTGGAGGAGGAGGTTTGCGAGCGGGTGAGGGAGGCCATTTGGGGATATATAAAGATCAATGATACAGGTGAGGTCTCGGCTGCGGTGGTGGGAGGCACTGAAGGCGGTTATTAGGGGGGGAACTCATCCCAATTTGGGCCCATAAGGAGAAGGCTGATTGGGTGGAATTGGACAGGCTGGTGGGCAAAATTTTACAGGTGGACAGGAGGAATGCGGAGTCTCTGGATGACAGGCTTTTGAAGGAGCATCAGAGACGATAGCTGGAATTTGGGCTCCTGTCCACAGGTAAGGCAGAGGGACAGCTGGGGGGGGGGGGGGGGGGAGGAGTTAAAGGGCACGGTCTATGAACATGGGATAAAAGCCAGCAGGATGCTGGCAGAACAGCTGAAGAAACAGGAGGCAGTGAAAAACATTGGGAAAGTAAACGATATAGGGGGGAAGGTGTTTGTGGCTCCGGCGGGGGTGAATGATGTGTTCCGGGAATTTTACAGTAGATGGTATAAATCAAAACCGCCACCCGGGGAGGAGGGTATGAAGCGATCGGGGGGGGGGGGGGGGGGGGGTTCCCGAGGATAGATGAGCAGTTGGTGGAGGGTCTGGGTGCCCCAATTGGCCTGGGGTGGATATAGACGCGTTGGGGGCGATGCAATCGGGTAAGGCCCGGGACCTGACGGACACCCTGTTGAGTTTTATAAAACATTTTCCGGACTGCTGGGGCTGCTCCTGGTAAAGACGTTTAATGAGTCCAAGGAGCTGGGAGTGCTTCCCCCAACGTTCTCGCAGGCATCGAGCTCCCTGATTTTGAAGTGGGATAAGGATCCGGAAAGCTGTGGTTCGTAATGGCCGATCTCCCTGTTGAATGTAGATTTGAAATTGCTGGTACAGATCTTGGCCACAGGATACTCCCGGGATCTTGTGTCCCGGGGGTTATCGGGGAGGCCAGATGGGATTTGTGAAGGGACAACACCTGACCTTCAATATTAGACGGCTCCTAAATGTGATAATGATGCCTGCGGAGGGGCCCGAGGTCGAGGTGGTCGTGGCCATGGATGTAGAAAAGGCCTTTGATTGGTGGAGTAGAAGTACCTGTGGGATGTCCTGGGAAGGTTTGGGTTCGGGCAGGGATTCATGGATTGGGTCCGGTTGCTTTATCAGGCACGGGTGGTGAATGTAAGGACCAACCGGGTTCGGTTGAGTATTTTAGTCTGTGCAGGGGGACATAGTAGGGGTGTCCACTGTCCCCACTACTGTTTGCCCTGGGCATAGAGCCTTCGGCAATGGCGCTGAGGGCATCAAACATTTGGCGGGGGATAGTGAGGGGGGTGGGGGTGGGACATAGGGTCTCACGCCATGCGGACAATTTGCTCCTTTATATAACAGACCCACTGGGGGTGATTGCAGGAATTATGGGAATACTGGAGGAACTTGGTCGGTACTCAGGTTACAAACTAAACATGAGCAAAAGCGAGGTCTTCGTGATCCAGGCAAGGGGGCAGGAGTGGAGAGTGAGGGAGATGCTGTTCTAAGTGGCGGGAAGGAGTTTTAGGTACCTGGGGATTTAGGTGGAAAGGGACTGGGGACAGCTTCATAAATTAAATTTGGGCATGGGATTGAGCAAATGAAAGGGAACTTCCGCAGTTGGGACGTGCTCCCACTGTCATTGGCGGGGAGGGTAAAGACTGTGAAAATGACAGTCCTCCCGAGATTGCTGTTTGTGTTTCAGTGTCTTCCAATCTTCATCCCCAAGGCATTTTTTAGGAAGATGAATGTGGCGATCTCGGGTTTTATATGGGCTGGGAAAGCCCCAAGGTCCTTCTTGAATGGGGGCGCGGGGAGGGGGTTTTGGCCCTTCTGACTTTATCAACTACTACAGGGTGGCCAATATTTCGATGGTTAGGAAATGGGTAGTGGGGGAGGGTTTGGTGTGGGATTGAGTGGAGGCGGCATCTTGCAAGGGCACAAGTCTGGAGGCTCTGTTAACGGCACCTCTGCCGTTCTCGCCGGCTCGTTACTCCACAAGTCCAGTGGTAGTGGCAGCCCTGAGAGTGTGGGGCAATGGAGGCAGCACATGAGACTTGGTGTGGTCACTGAAGTGACAATCACAGGTTTGCTCTGGTGGGGGGACTGGACAGGCTTTAGGAGGTGGTAGCGGGCAGGGATTGAGAGGTTTGGGGATCTCTTCATGGAGGAAGATTTTCCGAGCCTGGAAGAACTAGAGGAGTTTGAGTTGCCAGGTGGGAACGGATTTCGGTACCTGCAGGTATGGCACTTCGTCCGGAGGCAGGTTCCAAGTTTCCCTCGCCTCCCTCTGAGGGGACTATAGGATAACGTGATGTCTAAAACAGGGGTTGGGGCGGGGAGGGTCTCGGAAATATATAAGGAACTGATGGAGTCGGAACTGGCCCCAATCATGGAGGTGAAGAGGAAGTGGCAGGAAGAGTTGGGAGGGGAGTTGGAAGTCAGGCTATGAGAGAAGGCCCTGAGGAGAGTCAATAGTCGAGCACCCTCGTTGTGTGCCAGGCTCAGCCTGGTACAGTTCAAAGTGTCTACAGGGCTCATATGACTGTGGCCCGGATGAGTAGGTTTTTTGAGGAGGTGGAGGACAGATGTGGGCGGTGCGGGGGATGTCTGGCGAATATTGTACATATGTTTTGGGCGTGTCCGAGGCTGTGGGGATTTTGGCAGGGATTTTCAGATGTCATGTCAGAGGTCCTGGAAGGGAGCATGACTCCGAGTCGAGATGGCAATATTTGGAGTGTCAGAAGATCAAGGAGCCCAGGGGGGGCAGAAAGGCCGATGTTTTGGCCTTTGCCTCCCTGGTGGCCTGGAGACGGACTTTGCTGGGATGGAGGGACTCAGAATCTCCAAAGTCAGGGGTGTGGGTCAGTGACATGGCAGAGTTTCTCAGGCTAGATGAGATTAAGTTTGCCTTAAGGGGTTCAATACATGTGGTTCTCTCGGAGATGGCAGCCTTTCATTGTCTTTAAGGAAAACTGGCCGTCAGCAGAAGATACGGGGTGGATTGGGGGAGGGGGGGGAGAAAGGGGAGGCATGGCAGTGTGGAACAAGGGCAGGGAATCTAATATATGGGTAGTTAAGAGTTAGAGTGGGGGGAAGTTGGGGATGTTATTGTGGGTTTTTTGCGTGTGTCAGACAGCTTTGTTGTTTAGAATGTTAAAATGTTACAATTAAAAATGCGTCATTAAAATGCTTTCTGAAAAAAAACTTATTTAACAGTCTCCTGTGCGGCACCTTGTCAAAGGCTTTCGGGAAATCAAAATAAATCAACGTCGACTGGTTCTCCTTTGTCTCACTTCCTTGTTACCTCCTCAAAGAACTCTAATAGATTTGTCAGACATGACCTCCCCTTGACGAAGCCACGCTGACTCAGTCCTATTTTATCATGGACTTCCTGGTACCCCGCAATCTCATCTTTACTAATGGACTCTAAAATCTTGCCAATGACCGAAATCAGGCTAACCGGCCTGTAATTTCCCGTCTTCTGCCACCGTCCCTTTTTAAACAGCCGCGTTAAATTAGCTACTTTCCAGTCCTCTGGGACCCACCCTACCTCCAGTGATTCCTGAAAGATCACTACCAATGCCTCCACTATCTCCTCAGCTATCTCCTTCAGAACCCTGGGGTGTAATCCATCCAGTCCAGGTGGTTTATCCACCTTTAGTCCTTTCAGTTTCCCCAGAACCTTCTCCTTAATGATGGCCACTACACTCACCTGTGCCCCTGATTCTCTTGGAGCTCTGACATCCCATGAAGACTGATGCAAAGTAACTATTCAGTTCCTCTGCCATTTCTTTGATTCCTATTATTATTTTTCTAGCCTCATTTTCCAGTAATGCAATGTCTATTTTTGCCTCTTTCTTACCTTTTATAAATTGAAAAACTCTTCCTATCTTCTTTTATATTACTAGCCAGCTTACACTCGTATTTCATCTTCACCCCCCCTTATTGCTTTTTAGTTGTCCTCTGCTCGCTTTAAAGGCTTCCCAATCCTCTGGCTTCCAACTAGCCTCGCTACTTTGTATGCTTTTTCTTTTGCTTTTATGTTGTCCTTGACTTCCCTCATCAGCCAAAGATGCCTTGTCCTCCTCTTAGCATGTTTCCTCCTCCTTGGGATGAATTTCTGTTGTGCCTTCCAAATAACCCTCAAAAATTCCTGCCATTGCTGTTACGCTGGCTTCCCTCTTAGGCTCCCTTTCCAATCAACTCTGGCCAGCTCCTCCCTCATGTCTTTGTAGTTATCCATATTTAGTTGTAATACCATTACATCTGATTCCAGCTGCTCCCTCTCAAATTCTATCATATTGTGGTCACTGCTACCTAAGGGCTCCTTCACCTTAAGTTCCCTAATCAAGTCTGCTTCATTATACATCACCAAATCTAGAATTGCCAGTTCCCTAGTAAGCTCTGTCAAAAACAACATCTCTTAGACATGCGACAAATTCCTATTCTTGGCATTTACTATCAACCTGATTTTACCAGTCCACCTGCATATTGAAGTCCCCCATGATTATTGTAACATTGCCTTTTTTATATGCCTTTTCTATCTCCTGATTTATTTTCTGCCCCATAACCTGACTACTGTTAGGGGGCCTGTACATAACTCCCATCAAGGTATTTTTATCTTTGCGATTCCTCAACTCTACTCACAGAGATTCAGTGCCTTCTGATCCTATATCACTTCTTGCTATCAATTTAACTTCATTCCTCACTAACAATACAACATCATCCCCTTTGCCCATTTGCTTGTCCTTTTGATAGGAACATATCCTTGAATATTTAGATCCCAGCCCTGATCAGCTTGCAGTAACGTCTCTGTGATGTTCACAACATCGCACCGGCCAATTTCAATGTGCGCAACAAGCTCATTTACCTTGTTCCGTATACTACGTGCATTTAGGTACAACACTCTCAATCCTGCTTTGACCATCTCCCTTCTCACACTTGTCACCTTTTGCTCTGCTTGAGGTTAGATTCCTGCCACCTTTTGTACTCTCAGTTCTATTACATGGTCTGGAAACTTTACTAACCTCACCTGAACCCTCGGCTCCATTAACTAGTTGAAAGTCCTTATTATTAACCTGCACTTCTACCCTCTCCTTTTACTTTTCTAATTCTCCATACAACTGAACCCTCCCTCCCACTGTTTAGCTTAAAGCCTATTTACAGCCCTAATTATATGATTCGCCAGGACTCTGGTCGCTGTATGATTCAGATGAAGAGCATCCCATCAGAACAGGTCGCCTCTTCCCCAGTACTGGTGCCAATGTTCCATGACTCAGACCCGGTCTTCCCACACCGATCACTGAGCCATGTTTTTACCTCCTTAATCTTATTGACCCTGTGCCAATTAGTTCGTGGCTCAGGTAGTAATCCAGAGATTATTACCTTTTTTGGTTCTGCTTTTTAAGTTAGTTCCGAGCTGTTCATACTCCCTTAACGCAACCTCTGTCCTTGTTCTACCTATTACGTTGGTATCTATGTGGACCATGATAACTGGATCTTTACCCTCCCACTCCAAGTTCCTCTGAAGCCCAGATGAGATATCCCGAACCCGAGCACCAGGCAGGTAACACAACCTTCGGGATTCTCGATCCTGGTCACAAAGAACAGTGGTGATGCCCCTAATTATACTCTCCACAATTACGAATACATTTCTTTTCTCTCCCCACACTTGAATTGCTTCCTGCAACATGGTTGTGGTGAATATATTTCACCTAATGCATGAGCTGTCTGTACTGTCTGCATAATCATGTGACACATGACCTAGAAGTGATTATACAGGCTACTTCCAAGTACTGTACTGGAACCCAGGTGGCTCCGCCTTTGGCTCCACCCTCACCAGGGCCATATATAGGCCGGCCACCTGTGGGTGGCACTCATTTGTACAGCCGACTCTGGTAGGCGAGTTCATGGATATTAAAGCCTAATGTTCTTAGTATAACAGTATAACGAAGCTCCCTGTAACGTGGTGCTGTAGTCAGTTCCCTTCCACACAGGGAGCAAGAATTTCAAAACTGTTGGACAAGTTCAGGGACTGAGGCTCCTCCAACCCTACCTCCTGGATCCCTCTATCTGCCTCACTTGCAGCCACAACCTCCTGACCCTGACCACTGGCCAAATTCAGGGTATTTAATCTAAGGGATATGACTGCCTCCTGGAACACAGTGTACAGGTAACTCTCCCCCTCCCTGATGTGCTGCAGTGTCCGAACCTCAGAATGCGTCTCATCAACTCTGAGCCGGAGTTCCTCAAGCAACCAACACTTACTACATACAGTCACTGAGTACCACAATGGAGTCCACCAATTCCCACATCATGCAGGAACAACACATCACCTGCCTCTCCACCTCTATTTTCTTTAATTAGTTTTTAATTTGTTTAAAAAAAAATTGAATTTAAACTTTTTATATATATCGCCTTATTACCTCAGTCTCTAACCAGTAATTTAACTGGATATTTAAATTTAACACAGCTCCCTATTATCCAAACAAATCACAACCATCCTGTGATGTCACTTTTGTTTTCTTTTTAGTCTAATTTTGCTGTCAGTTTCAGAGAATCGAGAGTAGCCCCTGACCTCCCCCCAGACCGAAATGGCCCCCCCCACACCACACTGACCTCTCCCACACCGCACTAACCTCCCACACTGCACTAACTCCCCCTACACCCCACTAACCCCCCTACACCATACTGACCCCCCCAAACCACACTGACCCCCCTACACCACACTAACACCCCCATACTGCACTGTACCGCACTGACCCACCTCATATCGCACTGACCCCCCCACACGTCACCAACCCCCCCACACCATACTGACCCCTCCCAAACCACACTGACCCCCCCACACCGCATTGACCCCCCTCACACTGCACTGACCCCCACCACACCGCACAGACCCCCCCCATACTGCACTGAACCCCCAACACTGCACTGACCCCCCCACACCACACTGCCCCCCCACACCGCACTGTCCCCCCCACACCACACTGACCCTCCTCACACTGCACTGACCCCCCCACACCACACTGACCACCCTCACACCGCACTGACACCCCTTACACCACACTGACCCGCCAATACTGCACTGTACCGCATTGACCCCCCACACCACATTGACCCCCCTCACACTGCACTGACCCCCACCACACCGCACAGACCCCCCCATACTGCACTGACCCCCCAACACTGCACTGACCCCCCACACCGCACTGCCCCCCCACACCGCACTGTCCCCCCTAGACCACACTGACCCCCCTCACACCGCACTGACCCCCTCACACCGCACTGACCCCCTCACATCGCACTGTCCCCCCCACACCACACGAACCCCCCTCACACCGCACTGACCCCCTCACACCACACTGACTCCCCCTCACACTGCACTGACCCCCACCACACCGCACAGACCCCCCCATACTGCACTGACCCCCCAACACTGCACTGACCCCCCACACCACACTGCCCCACCACACCGCACTGACCCCCTCACACCGCACTGACCCCCTCACACCGCACTGTCCCCCCCACACCACACAAACCCCCCTCACACCGCACTGACCCCCTCACACCACACTGACTCCCCCTCACACTGCACTGACCCCCACCACACCGCACAGACCCCCCCATACTGCACTGACCCCCCAACACTGCACTGACCCCCCACACCACACTGCCCCACCACACCGCACTGTCCCCCCCACACCACACTGACCCCCCTCACACCGCACTGACCCTCTCACACCGCACTGTCCCCCCCACACCACACGAACCCCCCTCACACCGCACTGACCCCCTCACACCACACTGACTCCCCCACACTGCACTGACCCCCCCCACACCACACTGCCCCCCCCACACCGCACTGTCCCCCCCCACACCACACTGACCCCCCCTCACACCGCACTGACCCCCTCACACCACACTGACTCCCCCACACTGCACTGACCCCCCCACACCGCACTGTCCACCCCACACCACACTGATCCCCCACACCGCACTGATTGCCCCACATCTCACTGACCCCCCCACACCGCACTGAACCCCCCACACCACACTAACACCCCCATACTACACTGTACCGCACTGACCCACCTCACATCGCACTGACCCCCTCACGCACCACACTGACCCCCCCCCCCACACTGCACTGACCATCCTCACATCGCACTGGCCCCCCCCACACCTCACTAACCCCCCTACACCATACTGACCCCGCAAACCAGACTGACCCCCCCACACCGCACTGACCCCCCCACACCACACTAACACCCCCACACCGCATTGACCCCCCCCACACCACACTGAACCCCCACACCACACTAACCCCCCCCACACCGCACTGACCCCCCCACACCACACTGACCCCTCACACCGCACTGACCCCCCCACACCACACTGACCCCCCCTCACACCGCACTGACCCCCTCACACTGCACTGAACCCCCTCACACCGCACTGACCCCGTCACACCGCACTGACCCCCCTCACTCCGCACTGACCCCCTCACACCGCACTGACCCTCTCACACCGCAATGACCTCCCTCACACCGCACTGACCCCCTCCACACTGCACTGACCCCCCCACACCGCACTGACCCTCCCATACTTCACTGTACCGCATTGACCCCCCCACACCACACTGACCCTCCCTCACACTGCATTGACCTCCCTAACACCACACTGACCCCCCCACGCCGCACTAACTGCCCCACATCTCACTGACCCCTCCACACCGCACTGCCCCCCCCCACACCGCACTAACCCTCCCACATGACACTGATCCCCCACATCACACTAACCCCCCCAACACCACACTGACCCCCCACACCACACTGACCCCCCTACACCACATTGACATCCCCACACCACACTGACCCCCCCACACCACACTGACCCCCCACAACACACTGACCCCCCCACACTACACTGACCCCCCCACACCGCACTGATCCCCCACACCACACTGACCCCCCACACCACGCTGACCCCCCCACAACACACTGACCCCCCCCACACCGCACTGACCCCCCCACAACACACTGATCCCCCCACACCACACTGACCCCCCCACACCACACGGACCCCCCCACAACATACTGATCCCCCACACCGCACTGACCCCCCCACAACACACTGACCCCCCCACACCACATTGACCCCCCCACACTACACTGACCCCCCTCACATCGCACTGCCCCCCCACACCTCACTAACCCCCTACACCATACTGACCCCCGCAAACCAGACTGACCCCCCCACACCGCACTGACCCCCCCCACATCACACTAACACCCCCCACACCGCACTGACCCCCTAACACCACACTGAACCCCCCACACCGCACTGACACCCCCCACACCGCACTGACCCCCCTACACCACACTGACCCCCTCACACCGCACTGACCCCCCCCACACCACACTGACCCCCCTCACACCACACTGACCCCCCCACACCACACTGACCCCCTCACACCGCACTGACCCCCCCACACCACACTGACCCCCCTCACACCGCACTGACCCCCCCTCACACCGCACTGACCCCCTCACACTGCACTGAACCCCCTCACACCGCACTGACCCCCTCACACCGCACTGACCCCCCTCACACCGCACTGACCCCCCCACACCACACTGACACCCCCCACACCGCACTGACCCCCCTACACCACACTGACCCCCCTCACACCGCACTGACCCCCCCACACCACACTGACCCCCCTCACACCACACTGACCCCCCCACACCACACTGACCCCCTCACACCGCACTGACCCCCCCACACCACACTGACCCCCCCTCACTCCGCACTGACCCCCCCTCACACCGCACTGACCCCCTCACACTGCACTGAACCCCCTCACACCGCACTGACCCCCTCACACCGCACTGACCCCCCTCACACCGCACTGACCCCCTCACACCGCACTGACCTCCCTCACACCGCACTGACCCCCCCACACCACACGGACCCCCCCACAACACACTGATCCCCCACACCGCACTGACCCCCCCACAACACACTGACCCCCCCACACCACACTGACCCCCCCATACACCACACTGACCCCCCCTACACCACACTGAGCTCCGCCCCACACCACATGGACTCCCGTACACCACACCGACCCCCCCCCCACACCGCACTGACCCACGTCACACCGCACCGACCCCCCCACACTGCACTGACTCCCCCCACACCGCACTGACTGCCCCAAACCATGCTGATCCCCCCACACACACCACACTGACCCCCCGCCAAACCACACTGACCCCCAGCCATACTGCATACCAAGTCACTTTTTGGTCAACACAGAATTCCACAAGTCGTCGCGAGTGACAATGGTCTTTGTTTTAGTTGTAAAGAGTGGCAACACTTTACAGTCACGTATGATTTCAATCACGTCATGTCGAGACCGTTGTACTCTGAAGCCAATGGAAAAGCCAAAAAAGTGTACATATTGTTCAGCAATTGTTGAAGCAAGCAATGGACAGACCATCTGATCCATATCTTGCACTATTGAGTTACAGAGCATTACCATTGTCACATGGTAGATCGCCAGTAGAGTTACTCATGAATAGAAGGTTGCCTACCACACTTCCATACCCGGTAAAGAAGGTGGAGAATGCAGTGCTACTGCAGGAAATGCAAAACATTAAAGCAAAACAAAAGCTCTGAGTAGTTGATGACATTGTGAGAGTAGAAGATTCAGGCATATGGCCGAGAAAGGCCATTGCATTTGAAGAAGTAACATATATATATATATATATATATACAAATGTATATATATTTGTTAAACCAATTAAAAAAATTAAAATACAATTAATACTGTTAGACTCATAGGCTCATGATGTCACATGTAAGAATACTGATGATAATTTATTTCTTCAAAGGAAAGGGGCTGTGGTGATATCATAGTTGTGTTCTAATTCACTGACTGACCATTAGGAGTCTCACTAGCGAATGTTAGATTCAGATGACCCCTCAGACTGGTGGAGGAAGCTGGAGAGAGGTTGCTTGGGCTTGATGTCACTTATTTATATGTTGTTTTGTATGTAGTTTACCCACAGTTAATGTTAATAAATTGTTCATAGCTGTGGTGATAACCACCGTAGATATGCATACTTGCAGTAGGGGGATGTATGGCTGTACCTGTAATACAGGTTCCTCCGGTAAGCCCCTGCCGGCTAGCTCCGCCCACAGGGAGCTTGTGTATAAATATGTGTGTGAGTCACTCAGACTCTAGTCTTCAGTTGCAGCCGGAGGATATAGCATCACACAGCAATAAAGCCTCGATTGAACTTGTCTCTTGTCTTTGACTGCAATTGTTAGCACCATAATAGCTTCAGCTATAATTTTTCTTGTAATATCAATCAGGCCATCCGACATTACAGAGAGGACCTGTGAGTATAGTTGTGTTTTCTGTTCCATGTAATTCATTTAAAGCAGATCAACGCCCGGCTCTGCACTATCTTCAGAAAAAAGCAGGTAGTGATGCCAACGTTTTTCGGCAATGTTTTCAGATTACATGGCAAGCAAAAAATACATTTTTCCAATGTTTTCCAATTATTGTGGTTTGCATTCATTGCCTTTATTGACTTTTGTTTCAAATTGCTTTGTTTTCATTTTCTGACAAAGCATTGACAGCAGTTTGATAGATAAGACAGGTGCAATACTCAGTGCAGTTTGCAAGAAATATGGCACTAAAACCTTTTAGAGAATGTTGAAACTGCAGAGCTAAGTGCTTAACTGAAGCCCTTTTAAGTTTCAAGTTTGAAACTTGACTCCTCTTTCAAAGTGTTTGGAGCCTGATTGTGCACTTAGTAAGCTGAAGTGTTGAATATAATACGAATAATTTTGATACAGCAATGTAGGAGAAAACAGAAGAAACGAGTGTTTTCTAAAAGTAACTTCCAGGACTATTAATTTGAAATATAAATTTCAGTGGGAGGTGTGGTTGATGGAATTTTTAAGTGCACAAGAAAAACCCAGATGTCTTCCAGTAGACAATAAAGTTTATGCCACCTGGCAGGCACCTGTACCATAGGATCCTACAGAGCCCCATTCATTTTTGGTCCTGGTACACTATTACGGGAATCCTGAACTTGGTGACGGTTTTGGACCGACTGCAGCAGTTATTAAAGAAGGACCAGCGGTGGATTTGGAACCCGCCTCAGCAGAGAGCGTTTGACAAAGTCAAGCGCGACTGCTGTCTTCCCACTTGCTGACTCACTTTGATATGGAGAAGCCCTTGTTGCTCACACAGAGTCATAGAATTTGCAGTGCAGAAGGAGGCCATTAAGCCCATCGAGTCTGCACTAGCCCTTGGAAAGAGCACCCTACTTGAGCCCATACATCCACCCTATCCCCGTAACCCAGTAACCCCACCTAACCTTTTGGACAATAAGGGCAATTTAGCATGGCCAATCCACCAAACGTGCACATCTTTGGACATGTGATGTCTTACCCTGTGGAATTGAGGCTGCCAGGATGGATGATGGTTCCGAGCGGCCCAGTTCGTTCCCTGTTCCTTCACACACCTTGCCGGTGGTGGAGCGAAACTACACCCAAATAGAAAAGGAAGGGTTGGCATTGTTGGTGTTAGACAATTCTGTCAATATGTCTACGGCCATGTGTTCATGGCTTATACCGACCGGAAACTGCTTTTGGGGTTATTCAAAGAGGACAAGGAAGTTCGCCCGCCCACATTCAGCATTGGGGTCTTCTTCTGGTGGCATATGAGTATAATTTGGAACATTGTGCCAGGACGAAGATTCCCCACATGGATGCTCTCAGCCAACTACCGCTGCCCACCAGTGCACCGACGCCAGCGGAATCGGACAAGGTAGTCGCAACCTTGCATTTTATGGACCCATTACCGGTAACAACGGCCCAAGTAAAGGCTTGGACACAGAGGGACCCGATGCTGGTCAGGGTCTGCAACATCGTGCTGTACTAGGTACAGCACCATGTGTCCTCCTGGAGGACCTTAGGGCTTTTATACGAAGGTGGTGGAACTCAGCATGGTGGATGGCATCCTCCTGTGGGGTTCTCGGGTGGTCAACCCCGGCCAGGAGGCAATTTTGCAGGATGTCTGCAGTGGACACCCAGGGGTCTCCAAAATGATGTGTGGTGGCCCTGGATGTGGCAGGACTGCAGAGCTTAGATGTGATGTGTTCATTGTGGAATTGCATAGCTCTGTCTATTACCTGCTGCTTATGCTGTTTAGCACACAAGTAGTCCTGTGTTATACCTTCACAAAGGTTGATATGTCATTTTTTGGTATGTCTGATGTTGCTCCTGGCATGCTCTCCTGCATGCTTCATTGACCCAGGGTTGATCCCTGGCTTGGTGGCCACGGTAAAGTGGGGGAATATGCCAGGCTATGAGGTTTCAGGTTGTGGTTGAATACAATTCTATTGTTGCTGATGGCCCACAGCATCTCCTGGATGCCCTGTCTTGACCTGTTCGAAGTCTAAACAATTTAGCACAGGGGTAGTGCCACTGTCCTGCCGGTGAGACAGGATATACCCAGGAATGGTGATAGTGCTGTCTGGGACATTGTCTGCAAGGTATGATTTTGTGAGAGTGTTGCTTGACTAGTCTATGAGACAGCTCTCCCAACTTTGACACAAGCCCCCAGATGTTAGTAAGGAGGACTTTGCAGGGTCGGCAGGGCTGGGTTTGCTGTTGCCCTTTCTGGTGCCTGGTTTGATACTGGGTGGTCTGTCTGGTTTCATTCCTTTTTTGTGTTTTCGTAGTGGTTGAATACAACTGAGTGGCTTGCTCGGCCATTTCAGAGGGCATATAAGAGTCAATCACATTGCTGTGGGTCTGGAGTCACATGTAGGCCAGACCAGTTAAGGATGGCAGATTTCCTTCCCTAAAGGTCATTAGTGAACCAGATGGGTTTTTACAACAATCGACAATGGTTTTATGTTCATCATTAGACTTTTAATTCCAAATATTTTATTGAGTCAAAGTCCACTACCTGCTGTGGTGGGATTCGAACCCAGTCCCCAGATCATTATCCTGGGTCTCTGGATATTACTCGTCCAGTGACAGCACTACTACGGCACCCCCCCCCCCCCTTAAATTAAAAAATAATTACTTGGTTATGAAGCTTTGGAACCTAAGATATTAGATGAATGCAAATTCAATTGTTCTTTCATTCATACATTCACTCAGATTGCATATTAATATGCCTCCATTCTGTCCCATTTATTGGTACAAAATTGGTACATATGTGCAATTCATCACATTTTTAATTACCTGATATCTGCGAAGTGAACTGAAGGTAAAGTGGACCATATGTCAATCAGCAGTGCTCTTGTGCACCTTGCCGTGGTATAGAGAAAGAGCTGTGTGCCTGGGAGTAGATTGTTTACCTCTGCTTTCTGTCAGTAATTAGTGTCTAGCCCATCTGGTGTGATAGCCTGGAGAAAGTTTCCCGTTGTGGGCAAGAGCATAATGAGAGGCCATCAATATGAGATAGTTACCAAGAAATGCAAAGGGAAGTCAGAAATAACTTCTTTACCTAAAGAGTGGTAAGAATGTGGAATTCACTACCACCAGGAGTGGCTGCAGTGAATAGTATTGATGTATTTTAAGGAAAAGCTATTCGAGGGAGAATAAATAGATGAATGTGATGGTAGTTTGACAGATGGAATATAATATAGGAAAATGTGAAGTTATGCACTTTGGCAGGAAGAAGAAAGGAGCTAAATATTATTCAAATGGAGAAAGACTGCAGAAAGCTGCAGCACAGAGGGATTTGCAGGACCTTGTCCATAAATCACAAAAACCTAGCATGCAAGTTCAACAGGTAATAGGGAAGGTAAATGGAGTGTAGGCCTTTATTTCAAAAGGAATGGAGTATAAAACACGGATGTCTTGCCAAAACTATGCAAGGCATTAGTTAGACCACATAGCTTTGACAAAGAGTCATCCACACTTGAAATGTTAGCTCCCTTTTCTCTCCACAGATGCTGTCAGACTTGCTCATATTGTCCAGTATTTTCTGTTTTTGACTGGGTACAAGGAACAAAGAAAAGTACAGCACAGGAACAGGCCCTTCGACCCTCCAAGCCTGCGCCGACCATGCTGCCTATCTAAACTAAAATCTTCTACACTTCCAGGGTCCGTATCCCTCTTTTCCCATCCTATTCATGTATTTGTCAAGATGCTGCTTAAATGTCACATCGTCCCTGCTTCCACCACCTTCTCCGGCAGCGAGTTCCAGGCACCCACTACCCTCTGTTTAAAAAAACTTGCCTCGTACATCTCCTCTAAACCTTGCCCCTCGTACCGTAAACCTATGCCCCCTAGTAATTCACCCCTCTACCCTGGGAAAAAGTCTCTGACTATCTACTCTGTCTGTGCCCCTCATAAGTTTGTAGACCTCTATCAGGTCGCCCCCTCAACCTCCTTCGTTCCAGTGAGAACAAACCAAGTTTATTCAACCTCTCTTCATGGCTAATGCATAGCTAATATAGATGTTGAGAGGTTATTTCCCCTTGTGGGAGAGTTTAGGACCAGAGTAAGGGATTGCCCATTTAAGACAGTGGTAAGGAGGAATTTATTTTCTCAGAGGGTAGAGAATCTGTGGAATTCTTTACCACAGAGGGCTTTAGACGTAGTGCATTTAAGTATGTTCAAGGCTGAGATAAACAGATTTTTAATCAGCAAGGGATTCAAGGGTTATGGGGACAAGATGGGGAAGTGGAGCTAAGTATTATCATATCAGATCAGTCACAATCTTATTAAAATGCAGAGCAGACTCGCTTAGGCCGAATGGCCTGCTTATGTTCCTACATATTATGGCCTTTAGATGAGAATGGATAGGAGGTGGCTCAAATGGAGCATAAACAGTGGCAGGCCTAGTTGGGCCCAATGACCTGTTTCTGTGCCACATAGCCAATGTAATCTTGTGTAAAAATAGATAAATAGTAGCAAAAACAGAAATTAATCAAAAAGCAAAGTACTGATCCTGGAAATCTGAAATGAAATCAGATGAAACTGGAAATATTTGGCAGATCTGTGGAGAGGAAAACCGTGTTAATGGGGCAATTCTCTGGTCGGGTGTGCCCGGTGCAAACCCTGCTTTGTCGAGAGAATTGTGGGAGAGCCCTGAAATGGAATTTGCACTGGGCGCAAATCAATTTCCCAGTCGCCCTGCCTGCTCCAGCTGGCGTGATCAGGATTTTGCCCTGATCACAACTCAGTTACATTCATTTTAATCTTAAGTGGCCTTCCTGGAATCATCCAGCGGATTGTCATCCAGGCGTGAATCCCATCTGAAGAACTTCCAAGAAAGGGCTGGTGAAGGGCAGCACTCAGACAGAGCATCTGGTCTTTCTAGGAAGCTGTTTAGAACAAAACTGTGGTCAAAAGGAACAGCTGCTCAAAAGAGAACATATTTCAGAGTTAGAGCTATATAAATAAACGTGGGTAATCCTTCTGTCTGGACCAGTCAATCAAGAGCCTTTTAAAAGGCAATGGTCTGTGAAATTAAATGTAAACAATGCAGTTCAAAGCTTTTAGTCTTCTAGACTTGCAGAGAGGCTTAAAAAAGTTAAAGGGCAAAACAATTGACTGTGAAAAAAACACCTCAACGTTCTCCATCTTTATCTCACAGACCTTTCTTATTGACATTGTGGGATTTAGTTTTTAGTTGAAAGGGTTTTGGGCTACAGAGAGAAGACTTTCATATTCTTCTCATAGACCTTTGATCTTGACATGCTGAAGGACAGTTTAAAGGTTTTAAAGGCTACAGATGGGAGATCAGCCAAATGATCCCCATCTTCCCGGAAGGATCCCTCTCGGCACCCTGTAGGAAAGTGTCGGGGAGGGTACTCACCTCCTTTCGCCCTCAGAGTGCAGGCTGCCCGTTCCCCGTTTCTCAGAACGTGCACAAATGCACACCAGTAGGACCCTAGGCAGGGGGCGGGGAGAGGCTGGAGCATCTCAGGAGGCCAGTGAATTTGGCTTTCTGCCCATTAATGAGATTTAAATCAGAGTTAATGAGGTGGTTGCATGTTTCCACCGGGAATGGGCGGGAACCTTGTTGGGGCCAGCAGGAACCTTGTTGGGGCTGGCAGGAAACCCGTTGGAGCTATCAGGGCAAGCTTGCAACATGTTTGATGTCTGGTATGAAACCAGTTTGTGGCCCCCAGCCCAATTCACCGGCCCATCAAGATTCCTGCCGTTGGTTAGCTTCTCTGGAGAAAACCCGATTGAGTAATCTTTTGTGATAATTCCGCCCAATTAGTTAGATTTTAGGAGGTGCTGTATTCCCCGCCTTCCCCACTCAAATATGAAGTTGGTTCGGGAGTCTACCCGCCAAAAAGCTGACTGTCTCACAGCCATTTTACACTACCAGAGCATTTATTACTTTGGGGTAGCAATTCCACTCCCATCTGGGGGAGTGGGGGAGCGGGGAGGTGGGGAATCCAGCCTAAGAGCTGCTAACCAATCTGATTGGCTAACACCTCTGTAGTCCCAGCAGCACCAGATTTCAGCAACAACCACTGCGGAGCTACATCCTGTCCCTGAAGATGAGGAGGTTATAGAGGCTGTACCAAAGGTAGGTTGGGGATACCGGTGGGGCCTGGATGGCTGACCCCAGTGAGGGGGTTTAGTAGGGTAGTGGGCTGGATTTGAGAGGCCAAGGCAGTGTTCAAGGTGGGAGGGGTGCCTCTGACGAACGCAGAGAACCTCTAAAGGACTTCCTGCTTGACATCATCCCACCCAGTAAAAGCTACTAGGCAACCCCATGTGACCTTCCTCTGGATAAAAGAGTGGCAGAGCAGGGTGAGGCACTTAGGCATTAAGTGGCCACTTCAGGACCTCATTAAACCCAAGGTTGACTGGCCGTTGGATGCCTCCATTGCCAACTATATAATGGGAGATGGGTCAGGTGCACAAGGGAAGGTGATGGGAAATCCACACCCTGCATACTACAAGTCCCGCCCTGGAATGAGGTGGGGCAGGGGAGCAGTGTGGGTGGGGGTGGCAGTGGAGTTCATAAAATCCACCCTAATGTTTTCAGTTGATGACTTATCATCACAATTCGAAATATTAATGAGTTTCATCTAATAGCATTATAGAAAAGTGTTTTGAGATTGACCTATATTGGGAACTAAACTTTCCAAGATACTTGACTTGTATCTTGAGAGAGAAGCAAAATGTAAAAGGAGAGATGGGGTAGCCTGATATTAAAAGATAGAATAAAATGTAGATGTTGCCACAGTCCCAGAGGAAGCTCTCCCCTTTGAGAACTGACTGCTTGTGATTTAGCCTGAGATCACACACCTCAGGCGTGGAGCAAGGTTGAAAAGGTGGGCCTCCATGAATAACCTCAGCTAGTATGGGAATTGAACTCCTCTTGCCATCAATCGGCATCATGAACCTGCCACCCAGCTATATGAGATAACTGACCCCGTCTTATAGGATTGGATAAAGGCAATAGCAAAAAAGAATCTTAACTCAGATAAATCAAGAATACATTTTGTGGAGCTGAGAAATAACAAGGTACAGACACAGATGGGAGTTCTTTTTTGCCTTCCTTACAGAAGTTGTTGTGTACAAGGCATAAAATTAGAGATACATGGAACAAGGATGACACAGGAATCAAAGGGACTTTAATTTTGTATAAACTGGGCAAATCAAATTTCCAGTAATAGTGTGTAGGATGTATTCATGGAATGTACTCAGGGTGGCTTTCTAGATCAGTATTTCAAGGAACTAACTGGGGAACAATCTGTTTTAGATCTGATATTGTGTTGTGAGAAAGTGTTAGTTCATAAACTTGTAGTAAACATCCGCTCGGGAATAGTGATCATAACATGATAAAGAGTTTTATACTGAATTGGAGATTGATTTATTTAACATCAAAACTAAGGTCTTGGGCTGGATTCTCCGCCATCGGGATGCTCCATTTTGCCGGCAGCCCGGGGTTTCCTGACTATGTGGGGCTGCCCCACAATGGGAAACCCCATTGACCAGCTGACGAAACGGGGCATCCTGCCACCGTGCTGAACCAGAAATCTGGCGCGGCGGGAGGGAGAATCCAGCCCCTTAAATCTGAATAAACAAGCTATGTAGGTATGATGGGGCATGTTGACTAAAGTCGATTTAAGGGAAATAAGATGACCAGGCATGAGGAATAATAAGCAATGGCAAACATTGGAATAACTAATTCATAATAAATATGCACACTCGTAAAGAATGAAAACTTGAGACAAGTTAAATATTATAAATTGAAGGAAGAAGTTTAAGGTGTTATCAAATAGTTTGTACACCTGATGATTTTGAGGATTTTAAAATTCACAAAGAGATGACCAAGCAATTGATAATGAAAGTGAAATGAGATCATGCGAATAATAAACTAATGAGAGGGTAAAACCACAAGCAAATCTAGAAAAGGAAATTCATTTTGAGTGTTATGTGTTGAGTAACAAGGAGGCAGTATAAGGCAAGTAGAGCATTGTGTGCAACACTCTACTCTTTATTGATAAATGTTTATTTCCAATTCTATAACAGCACTTGACATCACCCCTGTCTCAGTTCATTTGCTATTGAAACCCTCATCCATGCACTTGTTACCTTTAACCTTGACTATTCCAATGTTTTCCTGACTGATCTCCCACATTTTACCCTCAGTAAACTTTTAAAAAATAAATTTAGAGTACCCAATTATTTTTTTTCCAATTAAGGGGCAATTTAGCGTGGCCAATTCACCTGACCTGCACATCTTTGGGTTGTGGGGTGAAACCCATGCAGACATGGGGAGAATGTGAAAACTCCTCACGGCCAGTGACCCAGGGCTGCGATTCGACCCCGAGTCCTCAGTGCCAAAGTCCCACTGCTAACCACTGCACACATGCCGCCCTAACCCTCCGTAAACTTAAGGTCATTCACAATACTTGTGTACATGTTGTAACTTGCAACAACCCACATCACTCCGTGTCCTGCTATTTGCATTGGCTCTGGCCAAGCAATGTCTTGATTTTAAAATTTTCCATCCTTATTTTCCAATCTGTCCATGGCCTTGCCCATCCCGATCTCCATACCTCCAACTTTGCAACCTTCCAAGATATCTGCACTGCTCTAAATCTGGCCACTTACGCATTTCCAATTATAACTGCTCCATTACGATCATAGCTTCAGTTATTTATTCCCAAGCTATGGAATTCCCTCCTTGCACCTCTTTGCCTCTCTACCTCACTTTCCTGCCTCAAGACTCTTTTGAAAACCTAACGCTTTGATTGAGTTTTTGGCCATCTGGCCTGATATCTTCTTACTCTGGTGCCATACTTGGTTTTGTAGCATTTCTGTGAATTACATTGTGACACTTTATTATATTAAAGGCAGAGGTGAAGGTAAGCCAGTTTGGTCTGCTACTCTATCAGCCAGAAATTCATGTTGGAGATTGAAAGGCAAAGACGTGTGGAGGAGTCTCACTGACATTTCCCTCATCCTCTGCAGTCTCACCCTTCCGCCAATTGCGTGCTTCCTTGACTTAAATCACTGGTTTCCCATGCTAATATGGGGGGGACATGTGCCCCACGATCCACCAATCAGAGCGCTGTCTCTGACAGTTAGACTTTTGCGCGAGTGCTGGTGTGAGAAGAATGCGCACCTCATGCCAATGGAGACATATCGTGAGAGCTTTGCTAAAAAACACTAAAACCCCTGCAGTACCAGGGCATTAGGCTCAAGTCAACCTTCAGGTTGGGGGAGAGGTCAGTGCTATTAATGGGGTCAGTAGCATCATTGGACAATCGGCAGAAAGCAAGAGGCTGCAGGAGGGAGAGGGAGGAAGAATGAGGCTGGGTGGAGATATTTAACAATATGCGTGACTGGGAGAAAATATTTTTTATTTAATGCAAACCTACTTGTGTCACACGGGGCAGATATTAGGAAATTTGGTCCAGAAATGAGACCTCAATGTAGCAGGCAATTTAGGAGTTATACAGGCTGAGGGCAAAATACCTTGTCAGAGGAATATGCCCATACCTGACTGAGTTACATTGTCCCATTGAAACTTAAACTTATTATTGGGAATACACAGGACGGCCCGGTTCAGCAAGGGTGATCATTCGAGATCGAGATTGGGCAGCACGGTAGCATTGTGGATAGCACAATTGTTTCACAGCTCCAGGGTCCCAGGTTCGATTCCGGCTTGGGTCACTGTCTGTGCAGAGTCTGCACATCCTCCCCGTGTGTGCGTGGGTTTCCTCCGGGTTCTCCGGTTTCCTCCCACAGTCTAAAGATGTGCAGGTTAGGTGGATTGGCCAGGCTAAATTGCCCTTAGTGTCCAAAATTGCCCTTAGTGTTGGGTGGGGTTACTGGGTTATGGGGATAGGGTGGAGGTGTTGACCTTGGGTAGGGTGCTCTTTCCAAGAGCCGGTGCAGACTCGATGGGCCGAGTGGCCTCCTTCTGCACTGTAAATTCTGTGATACTCTATGATTAATCTAGGACAAAGGTTCGGCACAACATCGTGGGCCGAAGGGCCTGTTCTGTGCTGTATTTCTCTATGTTCTCTATGTTGTCATTCAGGATACACCTGTCTCACTAGCTATTAACCTATTACAGAACCTGATGGCCTCTTTGCCCATTAGTGGGAGGTTAGTTGAAATCAATAGCATGGCTCTGTTCTTTTTTATAAACGGAAGTGGCAAATCAAGCAGCCAAGATAGCGCTGACTGATTCAAGTCAGGGCACCCCAATAAAACAACTTTTGTTTGAGGGACTGGGTATAGCTTAGATAGAGAAGAGATACTGTTTTTAACAGTTCGAGGGAGAAGGCTTTGGAAATCGACTGAGAAGGTGATGAAAGTTGCCAGCGAAGCAGGCTTTAGAAAAAAGGGTCAGAACGATATCCCTACCAAAGGAAAATTGCTTTGTAAATTCAAGTACTGCCTTTGTCTGCCTGAAAGTGATATGAGAGCTCCATATTTTGTTACAGTGTTGTTTAATGGGAACTAGTGTGTTCAGTTTAAGAAACAACATAATCTGTTATTGTTCGGGTTAAAATTTAAAAGTTAAAATATTGTTTACTTTTCTTTTGTTTTAATAAAATTTGTTTATAAAATAACCAAGCCCTGTTTCTTATATTATCACTCCTGGAACGAATCGATCTTTCTGTACTGTCTTAAAACTTAAAAAAAGTTATGGCTCTGGTTCAGCCTCTTAGCCACTGTTGAGAGCTGACAAGGTTTATGAAACATGACGTCACATACTGAGGAATTGGTGCTGAAAGAAATAAGTGAGCAGAACTACAGCTAGAATTAAAACTTAAATAACGCAGAGAAATATTTTAATGTGTCTGAGAGAGTTAAACAAGAGCAGGAACTAAAATAGTTTCTTATTATTTAATTAATGGTTAAAGGAACATTTTGCTGAAACAACTTAAAGTAAAATGTCATATTTTGGAATATATTTTGTTGTGAGGATTTTTAAAAATAGCAGTGTTTCGATTTTTCAAGGAAAAAGAATGCTGCCTGTGAAGATATACATTCACAGGCCCTTGTGGGTATGGTTAAACATAAAGATGAGGAAATAGGGGATTCTCAGTCAATATAAGCAGCAACAAGTTAAGAAGCTAAACCTGAAAGTCATCCACAGGGAGAAAACGCTGACACTTTTATACCTCCATGTGAGCCGTCACCACAAAGAGAGGAGACAAGTGATACTGATGAATTGCTGGGTAATCAAACTGAGACTCAACCAGCACACTCATCGTGAGGCATAGCCTGACAAGAATAGGGAGAGTAGCGAGATCAGCTGTATGAGACCAGTGTGGGAGTTTTTATAAGGTTAGTTCAGGCTTTTATTCCAGTATTAAAGTTTTATTTTAAAGGTATCCATGAAATTAAGTGTAGGTGGGAAGTGGGGTACCCAAACAACTGTAACTGTATGAAATTTAAGTAACCTTCACCCCTGAATAAAGGTGCTATATAAATATAAGTTGTTATTCAACATATTGATACAATCCATGAGATCGTTACCAATAATACTCATGAACAGAGAAGCTATGAGGGATTTGTGTATAGATCTTTCCCAAATTTCTCTTTATAAAGTTACGCACTGTCACTCTTAAAATTACGTGACTGAGATTCTCTTGTTTGGTTATGTAATGTAGAAAGCAAAGATTAACAGCACAAGCTATTATATAAGACCTAGATTCCAAGTAACAAGTCCAATTTCCAGTCATTCAAAAACATGTGAGATGTGGACTTCGCAGATTCTCTATGAACTCCCATTCAGAGGTTGGGTTCTCATGAGTTTCAATTTTAAATCAGATTGACATTCCCTAGGTGTAGGCTCATGCTAATGTTGGCACCAATTCCTGCCCTCATGACAGTATCAGACAATTGGAAAATTCATAATTCTCAACCTGTTCTGAGATTAAGGTTATCTTTGCAGATCAGTGTAATCTCATAAAACATTCCCACATTCCACTAGCCTACCAGCGCAAGTGCCTTGAGTTGAACAGGATTATCTGTGATCCCTTTGCTCTTTTTAAAATTTATAATCCAGGGGTTGTATTTTCACCAAGGAGGCAGGAAATGGGAGTCAGATCTGTTTTCAGAATGCCATTTCCAGTGGAAAATTGATTAAAGATCAGATTTTTGCAGGTATGAGCCCATAATTAATAAGGAGACATGTTTCTTTTCAATTTAGAACCAGTAGGGGCAGGAATCGAGATGGGTCAGATGAAGTATGTGGCACTCATTTAGACACTGATGGCATCCATCACTGAGGCTGCTAGTTGATCTGAGGGGGCTATCTGAAGTTTGCACTCAAGCCCACTGCACCAATGGAAAGTGAGATGCCACTCGACAAATGGAGGCCTGATACCCGAGGCAGGGCAGACCCTTACTTCATTGATACTGACCCTGCTGGAGACTGTGAGGGAGAAGAGGAAGGCCCTTTTCATGGTGGGTGGCAGATAGGGGCCACGTCGCCATGCAGTGGTGGCATTACTCTGTTCAGTGCCACTTCTGTCTCCAATCCACCACTCCTTTCCCTCCTCTCATCATGCTTCTCCCCGATGAGCTGAGTCCTTCCAGGGCTTCACCATCCTCAAGGACCGCACCTCTCTGGAAAGCCAGATTTATGGAGAATACAGTAGATTATTAGAATTTCCAAGACTCTTGTTGAAGGGCATTGGAGGGCCCCATCTGATTTGTCCAGGCATAGTAATTGCACCTTCAAAAGCCCAATGGCCTACTCAACAGTTGTCCTGAGCAGGTTGCATTGGTTGAATCGCCTCTGTATCTCTACTTGGGACTCACTTAGAAGTGTCAAGAACCATCTGTTTCTCTTGGCTTTGCCTTGTCCCCTTGGATCTATCTATTTTGGGGTGGAGCGAAGATCTGAGGCAGCATAGACTGACTGAGGATGAGTCATTAGATCAAAAACCATTAGAATTAAGAGCAGGAGTAAGTTATTCAACGGCCTGCCCAATCATTCAGTGAGATCATGACTGATATGATTGTGCCTTAACTTCACTTTCTTGCAAGCCCCACATGAACTTTGACGTCCTTATCAATCAAAAATCTATCTAACTTAACCTTGAATATATTCAATACCAAGCCTCCACTGCTGGCTATGGAAGATTCATTGGTACACACGATTCAAGGGGTTGAATGCAAGTCCACGGGTGCTGATACCCCCCCCCCCCCCCCAGTCCAGGGGCGATGCCGACACCCCCCTCCTCTGAGCACTGGGGCAGCAACCCTAGTGCCACGTGGCTCATTGCCCGGGAACGCAGATGTCTATTACCTCCTCAGATCCCCACAGCAGCCACTCTGCCTTCTTCACATTTTTAAAAAGTTGTACTAATTGGTGTGACCACTTGCTGGGGAGGCGGTTAGATAACAGGAGGCTGTTAGATAGGGGGCCACTCCCGTTAATTGTATGTTCATTGGTGATTATTGATTACTCACCACACCATGTTGGAATCCTGATTCCGCCAACAGGAGCGGACCAGTTAGATCGCAAACCGATCGACACCCGGCGCGTTTCCCATTTTAGCCTCTCCCGCAATATAATGGCCGCATCACGTTCCCGCTCAAGCATGATGTGACCTTAAAATCCCATCCTTAATTTCCCTTTTACAAAACCACATTGACTCTGTATGATTGTACTGTGCTTTTCTAATTGTTGTGCTGCTGCCACCTTTTGCTCTCTGATTTAAGGTTCACAATTGGTCCTTGGAAGGAGACAGAAGCAAAGACATTCCACGCCACAGTGACATTGATAGACACTGGCAGGACCTGCTGACCAATGCTGCAAGGCCTTTAGCAATGAGGGCATATATGTCCCTGTTCATTTGCTTGGAGAGCTGCAGTCTCCTGCAGCACTTGGTCATCTCCAGTTTGTCTTTGGCAGTCGATCCAGTGTTCAGTATTTTGCCTCCTTTGTCTTCCTGCCCTTCTTTTCTCTCATACCCTTCTAATGCATGTGGTTTTGCTCTTTCTACAAAACGGTTTGTCCTTCATCACAACTGATCCCAAAATCTGACATTGTCATCCCATTACCAGCTGCAACTTCTCTTCTGGGCAGTTAGCAACCCAATTGTCCTTGGCAGCCTTGCTACCTGCTCTTCTGCCCCTATGATACCAGGGGATGCTGATCCCATTGAAAACCTGGGCACTTGAGTATCCACTCTCTGTTACCTGTACAGTGGCAAGGGCATCCCCTCGACAAGTGTCCAGTACCCCCTTTGCCCTTCTGACCCTATTATTGGGCCAGGATGATGCACTGGGGTAGCTATTTAAGTATTGGAATCAAACAATGCTGGAATCATCGATTACATTTTTTTAACTCATTAAATGCTGAGACTTTCTAAGTGTACACATCTTTTTTTTAAAAATATTTTTATTGGGGTATTTGCAAGTTTTTATAATAATAACAAGAACAGTGACATAAACATGCGACTAGGGGCTTTTCACAGTAACTTCATTGAAGCCTACTCGTGACAATAAGCGATTTTCATTTTTTCATTTCATGTATTAACCCTGCTTCGGGCATCCACCCACAGACCCGCCTCTATCTCTCCTCCTAGCTCGTCTTCCCACTTGCCCGTAAGCTCCTCCACTGGAGTTTCCTCCGATTCCAAAAGATCCTGGTAAATATCTGATACCTTCCCCTCTCCCACCCAGGAACTGGAGATTACTCCGTCCTGCAGCTAAGTATTCACATCTTTTTGAATTGTTGTTCTATAATTTTGTGAAGCTATAGTAGAAAATACTTACAATAATGAACGTTTCTTCGTACGATTTTTATAATTCTAGATATGCTTAATGTTGTGGGAACCCACAAGGAAATGGGTTGCATCTATAGTGAAAATATTTTATTTTATACCGTAGTAATTATATCCATGTCAAATATTTGTTTGTAACTTTCTAAAGCCACCTTTAATAATTTACTAATCTACAGCAGACTAAAAGCTGATTTTTAAATACTGAGCAGATCAGATAACATCTTTGGCGAAAAACAATGTTAATGTTTCAGGTCATGATGATGTTCTGACTTCTAGTTTTGAGTCTTCATTTTGAAGCTAGTTAAACACCCTAAGTGAAATTAGTTTGGCCATACAAACCATGTTCCTGGTTAATATTCCCTCACATTAAGAATTCAGTCAGTACAGATGGTTTAAGAAATCAAATTAGAGATATCTGCCTTGAGCAATAGGAGCTGATCCTTAATTAAATAGAACTGTTTTCCATCTGATCTAGAGAGGGATGATTATAGATCTGTCACTTCCAGTGGTGTTCCAGGGAGTACCTCTCAGAAATTGTGTGGGAGTGAAGGCTGTGTATTGATGGAAAATTACAGGCTACATGTCCTGGCTCCATGGTAGCACTCTTCTCTCTGAGTCAGAAGGTCATTGGTTCAAATTTGAATGCTGAATCTAGGTTGACATTTATTGTGCAGTCACATTTTCTTGGGAAGTTTTGGCACTGACACCTTCATTGACAGCATGGCAAGTTTAAAATCCAGTTTTGGATGTGAAATCATCTTTGGTTTGTTGAATCCTGACCTCAAATCCCATGATGTTTGCTGGGACATTGAACGAGCCGTGAATATTTTTTAAAAAAATGTATTTTATTCCAAATACATTCAAAAGTACAAAAACATAAATATTCTCCACGTCTCACGATTTAGAGTTTGTACAGGTTTTTCTCTCTTTTCACCCCCACCCCCGTCCCCGCCCCGTGACGGACAGTTTCTCAAGTATGGTCATGAACAGTCCCTACCGTCTATCAAAGCCCTCCGCTGATCCCCTCAATTCAAACTTAATCTTCTCCAACTGGAGGAAGTCGTACAGGTCCCCGAGCTAAGCCGCCACCCCCGGCGTGGCTGTCGATCGCCATTCCATCAAAATCTTCGCTGGGCAATTAGAGAAGTGAAGGCCACCACATCGGCCCTCTTCTACTCCATCAGGTCCGGCACGTCTGATAACCCAAAAATCACCACCATAGGTCAGGCCCGGCCTCTACCTCCACAATCTTTGCTAGTGTCCCGAACACTCCCTTCCAGTACCTCTCCAACTTCTCACAGCCCCAGAACATGTGTACGGGGTTCGATGGTCCTCGCTCACACTTCTCACACTCGTCTGCCACCCCCCGGAAGAACCCATTCATCCTCGTCCGAGCCATGTGTACCCTTGTCCGAGCCATGTGCACCCTGTTACCACCTTAAACTGAATGAAACTCGGGCACATCAAGAGGTCAAATTCACCCTGCGCAGCTTCTCACTCCACACTCCCCATCCTATCTCCTCCCTCAACTCCTCATCCCATTTCTCCTTAATCCTCACCTCTTGCGCCCCCTTATGCTCCCCACCATCCATATATGTCTCTGATCCTACCCTCACCTTCCACATCTGGAAGCAGCAGCCGTTCCAATAGGGCATTCTTCGGCAACTTGGGAAACCCTCTCCATATCTTCCGTACAAGTCCCTCACTTACATATCTAAATTCACTTCACTTCGGGAGCTGTACCCTTCCCCGCAGCTCTTCCAGACTTGCAAACCTCTCCTCCGGATATAGATCCCTTGCCCTCACCGGCCCCACCTCTCCCCACCTCCTGTACATGCCATATGTCTTGAACCCGTGATTCCTGCACAACAGTGTCAGCACCGATATCCCCACCATTCTGAAGTGTCTCCTCAGCTGTTCCACACCCTGATTGTGGATTTTAAGACCGGGCTCTCAGTATAATAATAATCTTTATTGTCACAAGTAGGCTTATATTAACACTGTAATGAAGTTACTGTGAAAAGCCACAAGTCGCCACATTCCGGCGCCTGTTCTGGTACACGGAGGGAGAATTCAGAATGTCCAAATTACCTAACAACCTTTCGGGGCTTGTGGGAAGAAATCGGAGTACCCAGAGGAAACCCACGCAGACACGGAGAGAACGTGCAGACACCACACAGTGACGCAAGCCGGGAATCAAACCTGGTTCCCTGGTGCTGTGAAGCCACAGTGTAACCAGTGTGCTACTGTTCCGCCCATTAGCTACCATGCTGCCCGAGTATACCTCCTCGTTGCCAGCAGTAGCACTGCCGTCACCATGGCCCTCAGGCTGGACCCCTTACAGGACTCTTCCTCTATCCTAACCCATTCTAATCCTCTCTTTCCCATCACTGCCTCACTTTCTCCACATTCGCCGCCCAATAATAGTGCAGAAGATTTGGTAACGCCAACCCCCCTTTCTACCTCTGCCTCTGTAGCAGGGCCCTCTTTACCCTCGGTACCATATAAACTCTGAGATTGCTGCATTCAGCCTCCAGAGAAAGGCCTTTGGAATGAAGATTAGGAACCTTGGCTGAAGGTTCATTTTCACCACTTGGACCTCCCCGCAGTGTCAGGTACAATGTAACTCATCTCCTAAAGTCCTCCTTTAACTCCTCCCCCAACATTGTTAAGTTCCATTTGTGCACCGTTGCCCAGTCCCCTGTCACCTGAACACCCAGATAGCTAAACCTTAGGTGATCCTAAGTGGCAACACCCCTGAATTAGCTCCCTGACCTGCCACATTCAACTTATAGCTCGAGAAGGCCCCGAACCTCTCTAATAAGCCCATAATTCTCCCCATACTCTCCAACAGGTCTGACATGATCAACAGCAGGTCGTCGGCATACAGTGACACCTGGAGTTTCCTACACCCCCTCGTAATCCCCTTCCACTCTGCTGACTCCCTAAGGGCCATTGCCAAGGGCTTAATTGCCAGCACGAACAGCAGCAGAGATAGTGGACACCTCTGCCTCGTACCCCGATGCAACCTGAAGCTCCATGAACTCATCTCACTTGTCCGTACACTTGCCACCAGGGCCACGCACAACAGATGCACTCACGGCACAAACGTTGGCCCAAAACCAAACCTTCGCAGCACCTCGAACAGATACCGCACTCCACCCGGTTGAAAGCCTTCTCTGAATCCGCACTCATCCACTCGACGGGTCATGATCACATTTGGTAACCACCTAATATTACTGGAAAGCTGCCTAACCTTCCGGAAGCATGTTTGGTCCTCTGCAACCACCCTCGGATCATTTCCTTCCATCCTCCCCACCACTAACTTTCACGTCTGCATTCAACAGTGATATGGGCCTGTGTGACCCACACTCCAGCCGATCCTCCCCCTTCTTCGGAATTAGCATGATCATTGCCTGTGTCAGTTACTCCGGCAGCTCCCCTCTTCTTCAGTGCCACCTTAAATGCCCCCAATAAATGTGGTGCCAAATCTGTCTCAAACTCCTTATGGAACATCGCCAGGTAACTGTCCGGTCCCGGAGCCTTCCCTGACTTCATCACTTTTATGCTTTCAATCACCTATCTCAGCCCTAATGGCTCCTCCAATGCCTGCCTCCTTTCCTCATCGAGCCGTGGGAATGGCAGCCCGTCCAGAAACCGCCCCATATCCAATCGGCCCTATACAATTTCTCATAGTACTCCCTAAATGCCCCGAGTCTATCCTCCATTCCGGCCTCTATTCCTGCCTCGAACAAAACCAAACCTCCAGCCAGTGCGGTGCGTGGTCATAAATCATGATTCCTGCAGACTCTGCCCCCACCACCCCCACCAACACCTCTCTGCTCACCACTAAAAAGTCAGTTCTGGAATATACTTTGTACACAGGCAAGAAGAAGAAGTACTCCCTCTCCTCTGGGTTCTTAACCTCCACAAGTCCACAATACCCATCTTTTCCATAAACCCTCCCAGCTCCTTCACCTCCTCAGCCTTCCCATTGACCTGGGACTTGACCTGTCCACCGTCGGTTCCAGCACGCATTAAAGTCCCCTCCCAACTGATGCGTGTCCGGGTCTGGAATTCCTCCTAGCAACCCCCGCACAAACCCCACGTCATCCCAATTCGATGCATATATATTCACTAGCACCACCGGCATCCCCTCTGTTGCTCGTTCTGGGTGAGTGTGCTTAACGTGCAATTTGGCTCTGTTTCGTTCGTTAGCTTTGGAGTCGCCAGGTATCGTTAAGATACCACCACAAGTTTCAAGGTCAAGTCCAAAGCAATAAAACCATACACCAATTAGTAAGTTCAAACAAGACACGTTTATTATATTACAATAATCTACTAATCATGCATATAACTATAAGACTAGGCTAATCCTACCACTACTAGGCCAAATACTTATCTGGATAAGGGGACTGCCGGATCAGGGAACAACGGCTTCTAGCTTTGTCCAAGGTCCACAGGCTTCCAGTGGTTATGGTCTAAAGGGGCAGGAGTGTCTATTCCCGTAGCGTGCGTTGTGACACTTACTTGCTGGCAGCTGTTTTTCCAGACCTCTCATCCTCAAGGTTCTTCTGCTGCAACGGTGTTCTGCTGGGAGAGCTAGCTGGTCAATGAGAGGCTGACAGAGAGCTAGTCGAGGAGAGGCTGGTAGAGAGAGCGAGCTGGGGTAGGGGTCTCTGCTTTATACTCCTCTCAGGGTCTTGCGCCCACCTGGGCGGACCCTCTATACTCTTGTAATCGATTGGGTCTCTTCCCAATCGATTGATTTGAATTCCCCAATAGCGGGGCAGTTGCTCGATCACTGGGGCGGTTCTTGGGGTTCATTGTTTTGGGCTTCTTTGGCGCCGAAAAGTCTGGCCTTCCATCCAATGTATCGATTTGTGTCTTTTGTGCCTGGGGATCGCCCGGTATCGCCTCATTAATATGCTCACTGTTTCTTTTCATAGCACTGTCTGGTTTCAGCAACAGCCAAACTGGTTTCTGTAGCAGTCCAAATATACAAGCACTCTGCAAGCTGCGTGCTTTTTACAACCTGTCCATTTTCCCTGCATTCTTTGCAATCTTCCATTTTGTGTTTGGGCAGTGGTCACCCCAGGTGGCTACACCTCCAACACCCCTCACTATCACGTAACTCCCCCCGGATCCTTCACTTCATTGGCACTTATAAACCCCGTCTTCTTACTCAACAGGATGGCCACCCCCCCCCCCCCCCCCCCCCCCCCCCCCGTGACTTTGAATAAAACCCGAGTGAAATACCTGACCCACCCATCCCTTTCTCAACCTAACCTGATCCTTCACCCGGAGATGTGTCTCCTGTAGGAAGACCACCCTCGCTTTCAAGCTCCTCAGGTGTGCAAAGACCCGGGACCTCTTCACTGGCCCGTTCAGCCTCCATATGTTCCATAGTATGAACCTTACCTGAGACTTGCGCCTCCATTCCCCTCTTGTGTCCGCCATCTTCCCCTACCGGGGGAGGGGACGATAGTTGCCCCCTTAAGAACTCATTCCTCTTAACAAATAATTGCAACAATATAATCGCCACACCCGAGAAAAAAAAACACCATCCGTCTCCCATCAACATTCAGTTCTCCCCCAGTTTATGATCTCTAATAAAGTCATTGGCCTCCTCTGGGATTTCGAAATAATATTCCCGGCCTTCAAAAGTCATTCACAGTTTCACCGGTTATAGCACCCCAAATTCCATCTGCCTTCGATAAAGAGCTACCCTGGTCCTGTTGAACCTAGTACACCACTTCGCCAGCTCCACTCTAGTGTCCTGATTCGTTCCTTGTTCCCCTCCCATGCTGCTCCCTGGCCCACTGCAGGATCTTCTCCTTCTCCACAAACAATCACCACCCACGGCAGCTCCCCCGCTCTTGGCTTCTGTCTTAGAGACCTGTGGGTTCTATCCACCTCTGGGGCCTTGTCCAATACCCCCTCTGCCACCAGCCCTGCCAGCATCAACGAGTTGTATCTCGTGGCACTCGTGCCTTCCACACCTTCAGGCAGGCCAGCAATACGCAGTTTCTGCCTTCAAGATCTGTTCTCCTGCTCTTTACCTTTGCCCTTAGCAACTTGCAAAAGTCTCCCAGGAGCTCCACCTCCGCCTCCAATGCCATCACCCTCTCCATCTCCTGGATCTGCGATCCTTGTGCCTCCGAGCACTCCTTGACTCTCTCCACCGAGCCCTTCATGGGTGCTACCGCTCCTTAGATGGCTTTCGATCGTTCTTCCTGCGTCTCCTTTCTTTGCTGGTGGAACTCTTCTCTGATGAGCACCTTCAACTGCTCCATCTGGGATTTTCCAGCATGCCACAACCCTTCTGCCATTGCCATCTTTTCAATTGTTGCTGCACCACAGGTCTCTTCCAGTTCCTTGGCCAGGTTTTTCACCTTTTTCTGCTAGGTCTGATAGCCAGTAGATTGCCACTCCCGGGAGAGAGGAGGAACTTCTCCTCCACACCTTCAGCTACCCTTTCCCATCAAAATTCCACCGTTTTCGGGTAAAAAGTGCTCAAGTCAATGCCTTCGAGCCGGAGCTGCCCTGAGTACGACCACTCATTCCATAATCGCATTCGGAAGTCACCACGAATAATTACATGCAACCCTTCCTGGACAAGCTGTAATTTCTCTGGACTATTATGCAGTTCTGGATGTGATAAGACCTTATCCAACTTTTCTCTAATCATGTGATCAATTCAGTCCAAGCCAAACTGGTGCCCAGTGTTGCTTCAAGCCACTTAGTTTTCAATTTCTTTCTTTACGTTCCTGAATATTCCTGACTCCCCTCTCTCAACCCATGAAAATGCTCAACCCACTCCTCTCCCTGATAATATTGACCCTACCAACATTGGTGGACAGGAGCCAGAGAATCCAGAATGTGAGTCAAGAGAAGGAAGGGGTTTGTCAGGAGTCGAACACTATCCAGAGGGGTGATGGCGTGAACACCATCCAGTGGAGAGCGATGAGAGTATGAACACTGTCTAGCAGAGGAGGTAAACATTGCCAAGGTAGGGTGGGAGGGTGTGAGCATTGCTAGGACAGGGTTAAACATTGCTCTGAGGAAGGTGGGCATTGCTGTGGGTTCTGGAGTGTTTTAACAAGTCAGCTTTTTTACTCAGAGTTATGCTAGTTTTATTCCTGGCATGCAGTGGTTCCAGAAGGCAGCTCACCACCACCTTCTCGAGGGCAAATAGGGATGGGCAATGAATGCTGGCCGAGCAAGCAATGCCGAAAGATTTTTAAAAACTACTATGAAAAGCACAAAGTAAATCTCTGTAAAAACCAGGGTAACAATTGCCAGAGTCGCCATGATTCTGGCCATCTGATTGCACTGTTGTTAGAATTACAGAGCAATCTGGGCAGAGTAAAACTGGCAATCAGTGGTTTAAACTTCCTGTGTAAATACTGTAGATGTGTGTATGTCAAGATCAGTGACGTAAGTTGATTTGGAGATCTCTTCCCATATCAGAATAGATAGGTAAAGTCGCCATATCCCAGGTGACCATTGGTTGCTTTCCCCTTTTTCAGGGGGAGAGCTGATTGTGATTCAACCTAAGGATCACCACACCAAAGGCGATTGGCAAGGTTGAGAAGGTGGGCACTGATGAATAACCCCCGCCAGTACGGGTATTGAACCCACGCTGCTGGCATTGCTCTGCATCATGAACCAGCTGTCGAGCCAAGTGAGCTAAACCGACCCCCACCATATGCATGAAGCCCCTCCTTCTCAACCTTGCCCCTTGCCTGAGGTGTGGTGATCCTCGGGTTAGATCACCACCCTCAAAGGGGAAAGCAGCCTACAGTCATCTGGGACTATGGCAACTTTACCATATCACAATATCTGTGGCATTAATACCGAGCCTAACACCTGGATAGCTCTACAACTGACCCAGACAATCGCGCCCCTGATCCGTTGACTACGCCTCTGACCCTCTAACTACTCAACTATCTCCCCCGACCAAACCCGACAAACCCCCCCCCCCCCCCCCCGCCTGCTGACCACCTGATTGTCCTCCACCCAATCTGACTACCCTCCAGACCACCCAACTATCCCATTCGACCAGACCTGACTACCTCCCAATCACCTGACTCTCTGCTCACCTATCTTCCACCTGATTGCCTTACCAGCTCTCTGACCTGACTATCCCGAGCACCCGACACCACCCCACACGACCTAACTTGACTGCCCTATCCGGTTATCCTTACCGGATTACCAGACCCGACTACCTGACTACACCTCAGATCCGATTACCTACTCACCCATCGTGGGTGGTATGGTGGCGCAGTAGTTAGCACTTCTGCCTCACAGCACCAGGAGTCCAGGTTAAATTCCGGGGGTGTGAGTCTAGGTAGCGGGCTCTTCCAGAGGGTGGGTGCAGACTCAATGGGCCGAATGATCTCCTTCTGTATTGCAGGAATTCTATGGTCACCCACCTAAACTCCCCAACCACTTACTCACCTCATTCACTTTCCCGTCACCCACTGACTCACCCAACTACCCCCTACCCACTTACCCAGCACCCTCTTACCCACCCCACCCACCTATTCTGTACCCAGCACCCACTTAGCCACCCCCACCCACTTACCTCCTAACCATTTAAACACTTGTCCATCTGCCCAGCTCACGACCTGACCACCTCACTCGCCTACCCACTTATCCACCTCACGCACCTGCCCACCTACGACCCGACCCACCTACTTATTCACCAATTCATCCAATCACCCATTCATTCAGTCATTCACTAACATTCTTTCACTAATCTTTAAACTTATCGTACGGCAGCTAGCGCTGTAAAAGGGGGCATGTCCTGTCTTTCCTCGACTCTACTCTGCTCTGAAGGGGTTTTCCAATGTGCATTTCCATGGAAACTGGACCTGAGAAGACCCTAGTAGTAATGGGCAGCAGCATTTGGTCAGGGAAATGTTCAATCGCAGAGGCAAATAATCCAATGAGTATTGCTGCTGCTCGGAAGATCTGGACCATCGAATCAGACAATGGTTACAGCAGAGAAGGAGGCTATTCACCTCATCGTGTCTATGCTGGCTCTCTGTGAGAGCAACTTAGGGCGCGATTCTCCCGACTGACGAAAAACCGCGAAATCGGTGGGAAAACGGCCGCGTTTCACGACGGTCGGGAAGGGTCCATTTCCCGACGTATTCACTTCCGGGAAATGGGCTAGGAACGCGGCCGCGTCAATTACGTGCGCCATTACGACGGAACGCAGCGACGACATGAACATGCCCACGTGACGCCGCCCAACGCCGTAAAAAGGCGCGGGCGAGCACAGAATCTGTCGACCATGATGTCGGAGCCCAGGAGAGCTGCCCCTCGGTTTGTTGAGGCTGATGTGGAGGCGCTGCTCGATGCCGTCGAGCAGAGGAGGGGCATCATCTGCCCGCGTAGAGGGCATCGCCAACCTTCCGGCGTGGTACGACAGGCCTGGCGTGAGGTGGCTGCTGCCGTTAGTGCTGTGGGGCAGACCCCTCGCTCTGCAGAGCAATGGAGGAAAAAGCTGCACGACCTCACCAGGGCTGCCAGGGTAAGTGCCAAGAGGGTGCCCCCTGGTCACAACCATCCCTCCCCCCTTAACTTAATCACCCACCTGCCCCACTGGCACCGGGGGGGGGGGGGGGGGGGGGATTGGGGCAGAATTATTTGAGGGTGGTCCACAAAGTTGTCACAGACCCAGCGCTCTGGCCTCCGTGGAGAGATGCAATGGTCTTATGACAACTTCACCCCCAAACTGTGCCAGTATCTGAACGGACTGCAGATACCTGCCGTATTGTAACGATATACCTATGTCCCCTCCCCCAACAGGCCAAGTCCGCTCACAACACCCGTGAGCGGCACAAGACTGGAGGGGGTTCGCCCAACCTGCACCCCCTCACCACATTTGAGCTGAGGGCACTGGACCTTGTGGAGGGGTCTGGCACCCGGGAAGTCGCGCTATGCGAGGTTGGCGGATCTGCAGCAAGTGAGACAACCCTCCCTGACAAACACTCACCCCTCCCCCATCCTCTGTCCCTTCACACACCCTGCCCACTTGGACACCTCCCCCATCCTCTGTCCCTTCACACACTCTGCCCACTTGGACACCTCCCCCATATTCTGTCCCTTCACACACCCTGCCCACTTGGACACCTCCCCCATCCTCTGTCCCTTCACACGCTGCCCACTGGGACCGTCCAGCAGCCTGCCGAGCAAATCTAAATAACCCGTCTCATTCTCTTCCCTAGGACGTGATGCCGAACGACCAGGGCCGTCTGGATGCAGACGGACACAGGCTTCTGCCCCCACCTCACCTGGGGACGAACGACAGAGGGTGCCTGATCAGCGGGGAGTCCCATCCTCCCCAACCCAATCTGCGGAGCAGGACGCCCGGAGGGTGGCGATACCACAAGCCACAGAAATGGCCAGCGATAACCCTCCGGACTCTGAGTGGCCCCACACCATAGAGGAGGCGCTAAATTGCGACAACCTCGGGCTTGCGGCACTGCTATCTCCCACACCATCCATCATCCCACAGACACTCACCCCGGCGGGCCTATTTAGTGATGAGTCTCCTAGGTCACAGTCTGGTTCGCACATCACAGCTGAGCAGGTACAGCAGGTGGAGGTCGGAGCAACCGAGGGCCCGGACTCGCGGAGGCCAGACCAGGCCCAGCATGCAGCTGGCTCCCAGACGTTTTCGGAGTTCCTGGAGTTTCTCAACCCACCCGCACAGCCGATGCCCCAAGAAACCCAGGAAAACAATGACGGGTTGAGGGCTGTCTTCCAGACTCTGCAGACGCTGTTAGAAGAGTCGAACCGCGTCCACGAGCAGGGAGTGGTGCCGCTCATGGCAGAGACCCAGGCCGACACCGCACGGGTGGCATCCGCGGTGGAGGCAATAGGTGAAACGGTTTCTGCGATGGGTCAGGTTATGCAAGGCGTTGAGGTTAATGTGCACGCGTCATCCTCGGCCCTGTACAGGGTTGCCCTCTCACAGGCAGCAATGTGCCAGAGGCAAAACGACATTGCCAGCGCCCTGCAGGCCTTGGCCCAGTCTCACCAGGTCATGGCCCAGTCGCAGCAGTCAGTCGCCGAGAGCATCAACCGCCTGACACATGTGCTGGATGGTGTCGTGCACTCACAGGTTGAGGTCGCACAGTCCCTGGCGGGAATGTCTAACTCCCTGGACTCCGTGTCTGCAAACCTTCGGATCCTGGTCGATACCGTTGCAGGCCTCCAGGACTGGCATCGCCAGGTGTCGGGGGCACGACGGGGCACCTCCCCGCTTGCACCTCTGTCCCAAAGTGAGGCTCGGGGGCCACCGGGCTCCCCGAGGGAGGAGGAGGTTTCGGGGCCCGTCCCATTAACTCCATCACGGGACGTCCCGGAATTCTCGGCCTCCCCCCGTCCCATCCCTGGTGCATCGGGTGGGCAGCAGGCAGAGCAGGGTGGCACAACGTCACCCGAGACGCCCGCAGAGCAGCCTGGCCCATCAAGGCCGGGTCGCCCCAGGAAACGCTTGCCGAAGGAGAAACGAATCGAAGGGGGCGATTCGCAGCAGTCCTCCTCCACTCCCGCTGTATCATCTGGGGAATCACTTAGACGTAGTGGTAGGGCCCGTAAGGCAACAAAGATAGACACTGAGTAAGTTGGCACGGGTGAAGGGCACAGTTTAGTTGTAGGGGCTAGGGCACCTGTAAATTATTGTTAACATTAAACGCACTGTTCCACCTTACTTGTAATACCGTGTGATTGTTCCACAGCCACAGGAATCGTGATGGTGACCGAGTGTCGCTGGGGTTGATGAGCGGTGAAACTTCGGTGCCGGGTGTGCAGTCCCTGCCCCTCCCCCCACCCCCTCCCACAGCTAGCCCACGCGGGCACGTGATGGAGTGTCCATGACGAACTCAGCGGCCACCAAGGTGGATGGTTCAGCTATTGCCATGGGTCAGACTCTCTCTAATGATTCTGAGCTCACAGCTCTTCGCAAAGCGGGCTGTCATCATTCCACATGGCACTGATCACACCCGCTGACACAGCCATCAATGTTGTGCCATACCGTCTGGACCCAGTGGTAAGGGTGATGTCGAAGTGGAGCACTGTACACTGAGAGGGGGTGGGGGGGGGGGGGGGGGGGGCGGGGGGACTGTGGTGGTGGCAGTTGTGTGTTGACCCTCTGCACGACTAGCGATGCAGGTGGTGGTTTTGTGTTCAGCGGGGACGTCACATGCGACGCGTGAACCGTGCTGCCACCAAGGCGGAGCGTGCCCGCCATCCTCGCCGGGTCCGTCGTGCCGCCTCCTGGACATCACCAGCACCTGGGTCGTGTCTGCGTGCTGCGCCCACCACTCCGCCAGCCTCCTCCTCCTCCTCCTCCCTCTCCTCCTCCTCCTCCTCCTCCTCCTCCTCCTCCTCTGTGCTGGCACCACTGCCACTGGCTTCTCCCTCCGCCTCATGCAGCAGGTCATCTCCCCTCTGCATCGCGATGTTGTGCAGCGCCCAGCAGACCACAACAATGCGAGCGACCCTTTCAGCCTGGTACTGCAGGGCCCCTCCGGAGCAGTCCAGGCACCTGAATCTCATCTTCAGGAGGCCAAGGCAGCGCCCCACCACACCCCTGTTTGCTGCATGGGCCTCGTTGTATCGGGTTTCCGCATTGGTCTGAGGCCTCCGTATAGGCGTCATCAGCCAAGACCTCAGCGGATAACCCCTGTCGCCTAGCAACCAGCCCCTCAGCCGGGGGGGACGTCCCTCAAACATTGCAGGGATGAACGACTGCGCCAGTATGTAGGAGTCATGCACACTCCCTGGGAACCTTGCACAGACATTCATGATCCTCATGTGGGGATTGCATACCACTTGGATATTCATGGAGTATGTCCCCCTCCTGTTTGTGAACACGTCCCTGTCCCCTGCAGGCGGGCGCATGGGGACGTGAACACAATCGATTGCCCCCTGCACCCTCGGTATCCCGGCCACTCTGGCAAATCCACGAGCTCGTGAGTCTTGACTTGCTTGGTCCTCGGGAAAGGTGATGTAGATGCCAGCGATGGCATACAGGGCATCGGTCACATCCCGAATGCACCTGTGCACCGATGACTGGGAGATCCCGGAGACGTCGCCGCTCGGAGACTGGAAGGAGCCGGTAGCATAGAAGTTAAGAGCGACCGTCACCTTGATGGCAACCGGGATCGCGTGTCCTCCCCCCGTTCCATGTGGGGCGAGGTGCGCCACGAGGTGACAGATATGTATCACTGTCCGCCTACGCTGCCGGAGTCTCCTCCTGCAGGTGATGTCCGTCATTGTTAGGAAAGAGACCCGGACACGGTACACCCTCGGCCTTGGTCGTCGCCTCTGGCGCCGTGGCTGCACCCTCACTCTCTCCTCTTCCTCCTCCTCCTCCTCACCATGCTGCTCGACGACTGGCAACTCCTCGGCCCTTCCCTCTGCTGCTGCAGCTGGCCCTGCATCCACTGCGGGTTGTGGCTGTGGATGCTGCTGCATCGCCAAATGCAGTGCAGCGGCCCCAACCACTGCGCAGAACATAGCCGTTCTGTTCCCATACATCGTGCTAACCTACAGAAGGGTGGTGGGGGCAGAGAAACGGGACATGTTAGACGGAGGTTAGTCGACAACTCGGCAGCCGCCAGCCACGGGATACCTGTGTGTCCCGGTGGCCTGGACGCGCTGCTGACACGCGGGCAGCCTAACCCCTGGTCACTTTCTGCATCCAACGGCCAGTAAACTATGGCCTCCTCACGGGTGCGTCAGTGGCCTGTGGCCGTAAGCCACAGGGCAGCCAGCGGCCGTGTCCTCGTGACCGGCACGCCATGGCATGGTGGCAGACATTTTGTTACGGGTTTGGACGGCTCACTCGCTCACTCTCTCCCTAACACCCCCCCACTCCCCCCCTCCATCTCCCCCATTCCCCCCCTCCGTCTCCCCCACTCCCCCCTCCATCTCCCCCACTCCCCCCTCCGTCTCCCCCACTCCCCCCTCCATCTCCCCCACTCCCCCCTCTGTCTCCCCCACTCCCCCCCTCCATCTCCCCCACTCCCTCCTCCATCTCCCCCACTCCCCCCTCCGTCTCCCCCACTCCCCCCCGCTCTGGACCCCCCCCCTCCCGTTCTCAGGGATGCCTTCCCCATTGTGGCCAGACTCGAGCGGTGCGCTGAGCGGTGCGCTAACCTCCTGGAAGCAGTCGTCAGCCAGCACGACTGGTTGACGAACTTAAAAAGCAGGTGTGTTTGACGCAGTGTAAACAGTACGCGATTAAGTCGGGACTTCGGCCCATCCGGGCCGGTGAATAGCGGGGGGGGGGCAATAAGTAGCGATTCTGGTCGTGTCGGAGGCGTAATAGAGGCGTTTGGCGGGAATGGCGACTCGGAGTTTGTGCGGGGTTCGGAGAATAGTGGGAGGGCGTCGGACCAGCGTCGCCGTAAAAATTTGCGACGCCCGCTATTCTCCGGATTTTCGTGAGTCGGGAGAATCGCGCCCTTAGATCGTGTCACTCCATAGCACTTTTCTTGTGGCCCTCCTATTTTTCTTGTCTTCAGGCTTTTATCCAGTTCCATTTTGGAAGCCACAATTGAATCTGCCTCCACCACCTTCTCAGGCGGTACATTCCAGAACCTAACCACAGGCTGTGTTAAAAAGATTTATGTTGCTATTGGTTCTTTTGCCATTTATCTTCAATCAGTGCCCTTTGGTTCTCAATTCTTATATCAGTGGGATAAGTTTCTCCTTCATTTACTCTGTCAGATCCCTCATGAGTTTGAACATCCCTTTCAAATCTTTTCCAATTATTAAATAATTTCTTCTGTCTACTCTCTTGATGCATCTATGTTCCTAATTTAGTGATTTAAAAAAATATATTTTACTGGTGGAGCTTTGTTCTGTTATAGTGGTCCTTTTCTGTTTCTGAACCTATGAAATGTTGCTATGGAGACAGATGGGATCTTGACAACCACCATGCTAAGTTGTGTTAGCTATGTATTGCATGCATTGTTTGTGGTACTAGTGGTAAAGAAAGCATAGCAGCGGTTATTAGGTGTGAGTTGCTATGGTTACAACTGATAATTAACATGTAGTGAGCTTGATAAACAGTTTGATCTTCACCCTTGTACATTTTAACATCATCTCAATTCTTTCCTGTGTTACTACTCTGTGGGGCAGCCTATATATTCTCTGCCTTTGTTTTCTCCGGAAAGTGCATTTGTAGATCCTGGGTAAATTATGAATGGATAATATGCATCATAACTTATAAATGTATCAGGATAGAAATTCCATTTGGCAAACTTTGTGCAAACATACTGATTGCCCTCATATCTTTTTAAATATTTTCTGAATTAGGCATTTGTATATGAAACTTACTGATGGGCATTATTGTCCTTCATTTTCTGACAAAAATAAAACTAAGGCTAATAGGGTTCTCTGCTATTGATGTGCAAATATATACAGCTTCAAGTGACGGTGCATGTGTGATTAAACGTGTGAAATCCAAAAATTGCTGTCTGAGATGTGCCATCCCACCATTAGTCCCACTCCAGGACTTGTTGTTGGCTATGAACAAACCCAGTCACTGGTGCAGGCAAGCCAGCATGTATCGCTGCTGGTCCCCAGCCTTCTGGCTGTAAAATCACCTACCAAATTCAAGGAAATGATAGTTGCTATGAAGATGATCAACAAGCATTGTGGCGGGATGGCACGGTGGTGCAGTGGTTAGCATTGCTGTCTCATGAGGGGAAGGGGGACAGCAACCTCCGAGCGGGGAGCCACCGTGCTAGCAGGAAAGCTAGCGAAGGGGGCGCGCAACAGAGCAGGGCCGCAGCGCACCCCCAACAGGGGGGAAGGCGCCAGGCAGGGGAGGGGGGGGATCACCCATCAAAGGTGGGAGAGCAAATGGGGACAGGAATGGGGGAGAGAGGGGCAATGGAGGGGTACACAGGGGTATCCCCGAAAGGGATAGAGCGGGGGGGGGGGGCACTCGGGGGGCGAGAGACCAGGGAGGGGAAATGCAGGGACGAAGGGACAAAAGAGGCCAGAAAGGGAATAGGGCCACAAAGTGCCACAGACAAGGGCTCGAAACAGGGAACTGCTGCAAACACCCACCCAGTACGGTCTGTGGGTGAAGGGGCCCCCCGGAGTGCAGGGGGCTACCCGCGTGGCGGACACACAGTGGACGGCCATGGCGGGTGTCCCCGGGACAAGGGGGAACCCCGGAGCGCAGGGACCCGACCGCATGGGGAGAGCAGTGATAGTGGACATCCTGGACGGCCCCCTAACAAAGGGAAACCCCAGAGGGCAGGGGCGCGTCCACCGGACAAATATGGTTAACCCCACAGGAGCAAGGGGGCAGAAGCCCCCCACCAGAATAGTCACCTGGAACGTAAGGGGACTTAATGGCCCAGTGAAGAGATCTAGAGTCCTCACCCACCTTAGAAACATGAGGGCCGACATAGTCTTCCTCCAAGAGACGCACTTGAGGGAGCAGGACCAACTGCGGGTAAGAAAGGGCTGGGTGGGACAAACCTATCATTCCTGTTATGGGGCAAGGGCCAGGGGGGTGGCGATCCTGATTGGCAAGAGGACAATGTTTAGGGCGACAAAGACGGTTACGGACCCAGGGGGACGGTATGTCATGGTCAGCGGGGCCCTGGATGGGGCGCCGGTAGTCCTAGTTAACGTGTATGCGCCCAACTGGGACGACACGAGCTTCATCCAAAAGACCATGGCAGAAATCCCGGACATAGCGACGCACCGACTAATCATGGGGGGGGACTTCAACTGTGTACAGGACCCAACGACGGACAGATCAAACCCCAGAACGGGGAAAACCTCAAACATGGCAAGGGAACTCAGTCACTATATGGAGCAGATGGGAGCAGTAGACCCCTGGAGATTCGCCCACCCGGGGGAGAAAGAATTCTCTTTCTTCTCCCCAGTACACAACGTGTACACCAGAATTGACTTCTTTGTGGTGGGGAAAACGGTGCTTCCAGAGATAGACAAGGTGGAATACTCCGCAATTGTGATATCAGACCACGCCCCACACTACATGGATGTGCGGCTAGAGACGGGAAGGGCCCAGCGCCCCAAATGGAGGTTGGACGGTGCCTTACTAGCTGACAAGGCCTTCAGCGAAAGGATAGCGCGGGCCATAGCGGAGTACACTGAGATCAACCAAAACGGGGAGGTCTCACCCTCCACGTTCTGGGAAGCGCTTAAGGCCGTACTAAGAGGGGAAATCATAGCCTACAAAGCGCAAAGAGATAGGGAGGAAAGGGTGGCTAGGCAGAAGCTGGTCGACTCCATACTGGAGGTAGACCATAAATACTCCGAGGCCCCGACCGTAGAACTCCTGGCGGAGAGGAAAGAATTACAAAGGAACTTCGACCTGCTCTCCACCAGGAAAGCAGTACACCAACTCCGCCAGGCACGCGGGGCCCTATACGAACACGGAGACAAAGCCAGCCGCCTGCTGGCCCACCAGCTGAGAAAGCAGGCAGCCAGCAGAGAAATTGCGCAAATCAGAGATACCAGAGGCACGTTGGAAACAGAACCAGAGAGGATTAACAAAACCTTCAAGGCCTTCTACCAAGAGCTGTACACCTCAGAGCCCCCAACGGGGAAGGCTGGGATGAACCGGTTTCTTGACGGACTGGACATACCAGTTGTGGGAGAGGGCAGAAAACGGGATCTGGAAGCACCACTAGCACTGGGAGAGATCATGGACAGCATTAGCTCCATGCAGGCGGGGAAGGCGCCGGGACCGGACGGATTCCCGGCGGACTTCTACAAAAAATTTGCGACAGCGCTGGCCCCGCACCTGCGGGAGATGTTCACAGACTCGCTAGCTAGGGGCACATTGCCACCCACGTTAGCACAGGCCTCAATCTCGCTGATACCTAAGAAAGACAAAGACCCAACGGAATGTGGGTCATACAGACCCATATCTCTGCTGAATGCAGACGCCAAAATACTGGCCAAAATCCTAGCCAAGAGGCTAGAAGACTGTGTACCTGAGGTGGTCACAGAGGACCAGACGGGCTTTGTCAAAGGTAGACAGCTTACCGCGAACATCAGGCGCCTGCTGAACGTGATAATGACCCCCTCCGGGGAGAGAACACAAGAGGTGATCGTCTCCCTGGACGCAGAAAAGGCCTTCGACAGAGTCGAGTGGAAATACCTCATAGAGGTACTGGAGCGGTTCGGGCTTGGAACAGGGTTCACCGCTTGGGTAAAGCTCCTGTACAACGCACCCATGGCGAGTGTACAGACCAACAATACCAACTCCCAATACTTCCAGCTGCACAGGGGCACCAGACAAGGATGCCCACTGTCCCCGCTGCTGTTCGCACTAGCAATTGAACCGCTAGCAATCGCGCTCAGGGCAGCAAAAAATTGGAGGGGGATCCGAAGGGGAGGTAGAGAGCACAGAGTCTCACTCTATGCGGATGATCTGCTCCTCTATATCTCGGACCCACAAAGCAGCATGGACGGAATCATCGCGCTCCTGAAAGAGTTTGGAGCCTTCTCGGGCTACAAACTCAACATGAGCAAAAGTGAGATCTTCCCAGTACACCCGCAAGGGGGGGGGGGGGCAGCACTAAAGGGGCTGCCGTTCAATCAAGCCCGACATAAATTCCGCTACCTGGGGATCCAAATAGCCCATGACTGGAAAGGGATCCACAAATGGAACCTCACCAGCCTGACGGAGGAAGTTAAAAAGGACCTGCAAAGATGGAACACACTCCCGCTCTCCCTCGCGGGGAGAGTTCAGACGATCAAAATGAACGTACTGCCCAGGTTCCTCTTCCTGTTTAGATCCATTCCGATCTACATCCCCAAGGCCTTTTTCAAAGCGCTGGACAAACTCATCATGGCGTTCGTATGGGGGGGTAAAAATGCTAGGATCCCAAAGAAGGTCTTACAAAAAACAAAAACCAGGGGAGGGCTAGCCCTCCCGAATCTACAATTCTACCACTGGGCAGCAACAGCCGAGCGAGTAAGGGGATGGATCCAGGAGCCAGAGGCTGAGTGGGTGCGTGCGGAGGAGGCCTCCTGCATGGGAACCTCCCTCCGGGCCCTCGCCACGGCAGCACTCCCATCCCCACCCAAAAAACACTCCAGCAGCCCAGTGGTGACAGCCACCCTCCAATCCTGGAACCAACTGCGGCAGCAACTTGGCCTGACCAAAATGTCGAACAGGGCTCCCATCTGCAACAACCATAGGTTCACACCAGCACTGACTGACGCCACCTTCAAAAGGTGGAGGCAGGACGGGGGGACACTGACAGTCAGGGACCTATACACGGACGACAGGATCGCAACACTGGACGAACTGACAGAGAAGTTTCAGCTAGCTGGGGGGAACGAGCTACGGTACCTGCAGCTCAAAAACTTCCTACGAAAGGAGACAAGGACGTACCCACAACCGCCACGACAGACACTACTGGAAGACCTACTGGACGCAAGTATCCTAGAGAAAGGGAACTGTAGTGACATGTATGACCGACTGGTAGATAGGGACGACACCGTACTGGACGCAACAAGAAGGAAATGGGAGGACGACCTGGGGATGGAGATAGGGTGGGGACTCTGGAGCGAAGCACTGCATAGGGTCAACTCCACCTCCACGTGCGCAAGGCTCAGCCTGACGCAACTAAAAGTGGTACATAGAGCCCACTTAACAAGAACCCGTATGAGTAGGTTCTTCCCGGAGGTGGAAGACAGATGTGAACGGTGCCAAAGAGGCCCGGCCAACCACGCCCACATGTTCTGGTCTTGCCCCAGACTCGTGGAGTACTGGACAGCCTTCTTCGAGGTTATGTCCAAAGTGGTGGGAGTGAGGGTGGAGCCATGCCCGATAGTGGCGGTCTTCGGGGTTTCAGAACAGCCAGATCTATTCCTGGGGAGGAGGGCGGACGCCCTTGCCTTTGCCTCCCTGATCGCCCGCCGTAGAATCCTGTTTGGCTGGCGGTCAGCAGCACCGCCCAGAGCTGCGGACTGGCTGTCCGACCTCTCGGAATCTCTCCAAATGGAGAAAATCAAATTTGCCATCCGAGGGTCGGACGACGGCTTCCACAGAACGTGGGAGCCATTCATGCAACTGTTCCGGGACCTATTTGTGGCCAATGTACAAGAGGAAGAATAGTCGGGGGAAGGTAGCGGGAGGGGCTACAGGTTCGGTACGGGGGTTCGATGGCTAGCTAAGGCCCAAAACCAAACTAAATAAACATGTTGGGGGGGGGGGGGGGGGGCGGGCGCAGTTACTACTACGAAGATGCTTACCTGTAAATATGTATGTTAATTTTTGCGTGTTTGTTTGTTGTTTTTCTTTTTTTTTTTTTTTTTTTGTTCTTTTTTCTCTCCTAACAATTTGTAATTTGTTCAATATAAAATATGAAAACTGAATAAAAACATTTATAAAAAAAAAAAAAAAAGCATTGCTGTCTCATGCCGCCGAAGACCCGGGTTTGATCCCAGCCCCCGGTCACTGTCCGTCTGGAGTTTACACATTCTCCCTGTGTCTCCCTGTGGATTGGCCACGCTAAATTGCCTGTTAATTGTAAAAAAATAATTGGGTACTCTAAATTTATCAAATCAAAACCTAGCAATGTGGCGACCTCATGTAACATGGCAAAAACTGAAAGAGGAAAAAAGGTTGTCTGAAACACTATTGAATTTCATTTAATGATGTGAAGTTGTTGTATTTGCCTGGTGGATACGATCTAAACTTGTCACAGAAATTTAAATCTCGTCTAGTTCATGTCAGCCACCAACGAGACCAACTGCTCCTTGTGATCCCTCACCACCACCTCCACTTTCTGGATCATCAGGAGAATGCTGGTGATGAGGGGCCAGCCATGGGGCCGGGGTGGCCATCATGGGACTGAGGCATTGTCCAGCCACGGGCCTCCAATGCTGCGCACTCCACTGACCAACAATCTTGGCCCCTGGCTCTGCTGAGTGACAATGGCCATATGGGTGTTTCCATCCCACCACCCCAGCCTACACCCACCCTCTGCCATACCACCCCACCCCCCCCAACTGGCCACCACCCGCCAGCAGGGCATCACGCGGCCTGCCCAAGGATAATGCCCACGGTAGCCCCAACAGAGAAGCGGCGGATGGGGGCCACGGAGCGTACCGATGGTACCCCTGGCAGCAGGGAACGGGTGCTAGGGACAAAGGCCCCCATGTGCCAGGATGCATGTCGCCCTATGAGCACCTGCAGATGATAGCCGCTCTTCACAAACCAATGAACTGGTATGTAACCATCAGATGCACATCAGGCACGCCTGCGCCTGATACCTGGGCAGTGTACACATCGCCTTCATCCTGGCACATTCAATGAATCCTAGCCTCTTTTGAGGCACACTCCCAGCTGAGGCTTAGCTCCTGGGTGACAGGGGCTGTCCTCTGTCTTTGTGTCTGGTGACACCTATCCACAGACTGACGTGGAGACCTGGTACAATGACGCCCATGCAGCGACCGGGGCATGATCGAGCAGTGCTTCAGCACCCTGAAGATGTGGATCAGGGTGCCTGGACCGCTGTGGAGGGGCCCTCCAGTATAGCACTGGGAAGGTTACCCGCATTGTGGCATGTCCTCCATAACATTGCGCAGCAGAGAGACGACGTGCTGGCAGAGAATGAATGCCAGGCCTCGTCCAATGGGAAGGGTGTGGGGGAGTGCGGAAATGGACAGGACATGGTGCTAGCCCCTTAATGGTCATTGAATTGGTCCAGATACGGTGCCTGATTTACTGTCGTAGAACTCCGCGAATCCTGCCCGAGTATCAACACTTAGTCTCAGGAAAAGAGAATTCCGCCGGGGATCTTTGCCTAGAAAATCAGGATATAAAATAGTATGGATGGGAGTTGTTCATAGATTCCTGAAGATCAATTATAGATTGAACAGAATATAAATTGGAGTATGGAATGCAATAATTCTTTGTATATACTCAACAACCCAAAATGGCAAAAGTCGTTTGGAGTCATGGAATGCATTTGAGACAGTTTTGTAAAGCATCTTGTCCGTGAATCAAGTAGGGAACAGGCTATTTAATATCTGGAATCCTGATTTGGATTCTTCATGGCTGTCCATGTTGCACGTTTCTGCTCATTCTTACTTGTGAATCAGGGGATGGTGCCCCAGTGGTAATGTCACCGGGCTAGTAATTCAGAGGCCCAGGCTAATGCTCTAATGATGCCAGTTCATATCCCATCATGGCAGCTGAAATTTAAAGTCAATAAATAGAACCTGGAATTAAAAGCTAGACTCACTAATGGTGACCATGAAACTATCATTGAGTTGTTGCAAAAACCCATGTAGTTCACTAATTAAATCTGCCTGGTTGGGCCTCAATGTGATTTCAGATCCACAGCAATAATAATATCTTAACTTCCCTCTGAAATGGCCCAGCAAGCCACTCAGTTCAAGGCCATTAGGGATGGGCAGCGGTTCTGGCCTTGTCGGTAACACCCACATTCTATGAAAGAATGAATAAATTATAAAACCGATGTATGAAACTGGCTGATTGACAGTAAACAGAGAGTAATTGTGAGTCGTTTTTTGGACTGGAGGAAGGTGTACAGTGAGATTGCCTGAGGTCGGGCAAGGACAATTGCTTTATTTGGGACAGGATTTTTCGCATGGTCGAGTTTCCTGCTCACACAGTTACCAATCATAGCAGCCCCACAGCCAATTAATGGCATTGATTAGAGACAGAACCTTCATCCCTCACTTGGGCAGGTCCCACTTCAGAGAGTTGCTGTCAATCTGATTGGCCGGCAGTGTCCCCAGATTCTAAATCCCCGTGTCCAGAACCTGGGCCGGGATTCTCCCCTACGCGGCGGGGTGGGGGGTCCCGGCGTGTCGGAGTGGCGTGAACCACTCCGGCGTCGGGTTGCCCCAAAGGTGCGGGATTCTCTGCACCTTTAGGGGCCAAGCCCTCACATTGAGGGGCTAGGCCTGCGCCGGAGTGGTTCCCACTCCATCTGCTGGTGTGACGGCCTTTGGCGCCACGCCAGCCGGGGCCGAAAGGACTTTGTTGGCTGGCGTAAGTCCGCGCATGCGCCGGAGCGTCAGCGGCTGCTGGCGTCATACCGGTGCATGCGCAGGGGAGGGGGTCTCTTCTGCCTCCGCCATGGTGAAGGCCATGGCGGGGGCGGAAGAAAAAGAGTGCCCCCATGGCACAGGCCTGCCCACCGATCGGTGGGCCCCGATCGCAGGCCAGGCCACCGTGGGGGCACCACCCCCCAGGATCCCGGAGCCCGGCCGTGCCACCAATTCCGCCGGTCAGTTAGGTGTTTTAAACCACGCTGGCGGGAGAGGCCTGTCAGCGGTGGGACTTCGGCCCATCGCGGGCCAGAGAATCGCCGCGGAGCCCCGCCAACCGGCGCGTGGGGCCTGCCGACTAGCACGGCGTGATTCCCGCCCCCGCCGAATCTTGGGGGGGCGGAGAATTTGGGACACGGTGGGGGAGAGGCGTGTTCGGGTAGTGAAGGAGAGGCCGGAGGTAGGGAGCACCCGGGAGTCAGTGGGGGGGGGGGGGGGGGGGGGAGTGCATGAGGTGGAAAGAGACACTTGAGGGAGATTTCCCTCGCTTCCCACCTGAGGTACAAGCTGGGAGACTGACTGGGCTTCACCGCTGCTCTTGACACTTCCTGCCAGTCTCAAAATTGAGGCTGGGAAGGAAGAGATGCTAAAATGTGCACTAAATCGCCACATAAGTGCTTAATTTTTGGTGAGGCTGTGGCCTGTGCCTGTTTATAAGTGAGGCAGAAAAATCTCAGTGCATCTGTCTTCGGTACCAGTGAGCTGCCATCTTCTGGTCCTATCCTCATTGGCTGGGACACCCCGTTACTGGGATCTTGCTGTGCTCGATCTTCTGGTCCTATCCTCATTGGCTGGGACACCCCGGTACTGGGATAGTGCTGTGCTCAGGCTTGATGTTCCATTTGTTGTGTTCCATTTCTTGCGTTATGGGGGTGACTGGCTTGTTAAGTGAGCTTTCTGTGGGAAAGGGTGAATAATGTCTCTAATATATCAAAATGTCAAAAAAAATAATAAATTTTTTTGGTGATGGCAGTTGGGGTGGCAGCCCTATGTCAATCTGTGGATAGGCCAGGAGCAGCACTCCCCCCCCCCCCCCCCCCCCCTCCATCCTCTGCAAAATTTTCGATAAATCTTTGAAGGCATTGCAGGCTTTGAAAAGTATAGTAATAACCTTGAGCACAGTAAGAAGTCTTACAACACCAGGTTAAAGTCCAACAGGTTTGATTCAAACACGAGCTTTCGGAGCGCAGCTCCTTCCTCAGGTGAATGAGGAATTCACCTGAGGAAGGAGCTGCGCTCCGAAAGCTCGTGTTTGAATCAAACCTGTTGGACTTTAACCTGGTGTTGTAAGACTTCTTACTGTGCTCACCCCAGTCCAACGCCGGCATCTCCACATTATAATAACCTTGAAACAGACAAAGACATGGAATGGATGGACAAGTCGTTTCTTCTTTTGTATGACTAGATATAACAAGTTTATTTTACATCAAGGTGATCAAGCTAGGATATGATGTCAGGATGGTAGTGTGTATCACTGTGGTGATAACCACTGTAGATATGCATACTTGCAGTAGGGGGATGTATGGCTGTACCTGTAATACAGGTTACTCCGGTAAGCCCCTGCCGGCTAGCTACGCCCACAGGGAGCTTGTGTATAAATATGTGTGTGAGTCACTCAGACTCTAGTCTTCAGTTGCAGCCGGAGGAAAAGCATTACACAGCAATAAAACCTCGATTGAACATGTCTCTCGTCTTTGAATATAATTGTTAGCACCACAATTTATTGCTGTGTGATTTTCCGTACACCATGGACATCAGAATCAAGCCTGACCGTCTGCAGCTGGATCCGCAGTCGCCTCACGCCAGGAAAGACTTCGTTCACTGGCTTGCAGTTTTCGAGGCCTACATCTCTTCAGCGAACCCTCCCCGACGTAGGCTCAGAAAAAGCAACTCCTGTACTCGAGACTTAGCTTGTGTCTTTCCGCTAATTCGAGATGCGACTGACTACACCAGAGCTATGGAACTGCTCAAGGAGAACTATGCACAGTCGACGAACACCCTGTTTGCAAGGCATCAACTCTCTACTCGCGTCCAGCAGCCGGGTGAGTCGATTGAGGACTTCTGGAGGGCCCTTATACCTCTGGTACGAGACTGCGACTGCCGAGCCCTCACAGCCATGGAACACTCTGACGTACCCATGCGCGATGCCTTTGTTACAGGCATTGCATCGGACCCCATCCGGCAACGACTGCTGGAAGGGGCCGCCCTCGACCTCGCGGCCACAAAGACTCTGGCGCTTTCCATGACAGCCGCCTCCTGTAGTGCGCGAATGTACTCCACTTGCCGCTCGGCCCACCCGTCCTACCGCTCGTGGACCCCGCAAACACCCCCCCCCCCAGGCTCACCCGTCCTACCCATCGTGGACCCTGCAACCGGCCCCCCAGCAGCCGCCCCTGCTCACTACGCCTGCACTACTGTCCGCACCGCACTCCCTGCGGGGTCCCCACTGTTACTTCTGCGATTAGCAGAAGCATCCCCGCCAATGCTGCCCGGCCTGCACCGCGACCTGCAAAGCTTGTGGCAAGAAAGGTCACTTTGCAGCGGTGTGTCAGTCCCGGACGGTTGCCGCTATCGCGCCCCCGTTGCCCTCGCCTCAGCCGATTGCACAATAGGCCCTGCTGTCCGCTTCCCCCAACCCCACGTGCGATCAGTGGGCACCGCCATCTTTCGCCGCCCCCGCCTTGTGCGCTCCATGGGCGCCGCCATCTTCATCCCCCACCGCCATGTGCGTTCCATGGGCACCGCCATTTTGTCCCAACCCCACAACGTGCGCTCCATGGGCGCCGCCATTTTGTCCGTCGCCATCTTCTCCCACACAGGTACTCCAGACGCCGCCATTTTGTCCTCCCGGGACGGGGCCACGGCACACGGGTCGCTACCGCTCCTCGTCGGACTCAACTGACTCGACTGCTGATCGCCCACTACTCGCCTCCGTTACGCTCGACCAGTCGCGTCCTCGCAACCTGGCACCCCCTTCCACATCGGTGCTGGTCAACGGCCACGTGACCTCCTGCCTCATCGACTCCGGGAGCACCGGGAGCTTCGTCCACCCGGACACGGTAAGGCACTATTCCCTTGCGGTCCATCCTGCCAACCGGCAGATCTCTCTCGCCTCCGGTTCCCACTCTGTCCCGATCCGGGGTTTCTGCCTGGTTAAACTTACTGTACAGGGCGTGGAATTCGACCGTTTCTGTCTGTACATTCTCCCCAACCTCTGCGTGTCACTCTTACTAGGCCTGGATTTCCAGTGCAATCTCCAGAGCCTCACCCTCAAATTCGGCGGACCCCTACCTCCCCTCACCGTTTGCGGCCTCACGACCCTCAAGGTTGAGCCTCCCTCACTCTTTGTCAATCTGACCACAGATTGCAAGCCCGTCGCCACCAGGAGCAGACGGTACAACACCCAGGACAAGGCCTTCATCAGGTTCGAAGTCCAGCGGCTGCTTCGGGAGGGTATCATCGAGGCCAGCAACAGCCCTTGGAGAGCCCAGGTGGTAGTTGTTAAGACTGGGGAGAAGCACAGGATGGTCGTGGACTACACCCAGACCATCAACCGGTACATGCAGCTCGACGCGTACCCCCTCCCCTGCATTTCTGATATGGTCAATCAGATTGCACAGTACCGCGTCTTTTCTACTATTGACCTGAAATCCGCCTTCCACCAGCTCCCAATCCGTAAATCGGACCGTCCCTACACTGCCTTCGAGGCAGACGGTCGCCTGTACCAATTTCTTAGGGTCCCCTTCGGCGTCACGAATGGAGTCTCGGTATTTCAACGAGAAATGGACCGAATGGTTGACCGGTAAGGACTACAGGCCACCTTCCCGTACTTCGACAATATCACCATCTGCAGCCATGACCAGCAGGACCATGACGCCAACCTTTCTAAATTCCTCCACACTGCAACTCTCCTTAATCTCACGTACGACAATGAGAAATGCGTGTTCCGCACAGACCGCTTAGCCATCCTCGGCTACGTAGCCCAAAATGGACTACTGGGACCCGACCCCGACTGCATGCGCCCCCTCATGGTTCTTCCACTCCCCCATTGCCCCAAGGCCCTCAAATGCTGCCTTGGGTTCTTTTCTTATTACGCCCAGTGGGTCCAACAATACGCGGACAAGGCCCGCCCACTTATCCAGTCCACACATTTTCCCCTCTCGGCCGAGGCACAACAGGTCTTCGCCCGCATTCGATCTGACATAGCCAGGGCCGGGATGCACGCAGTAGACGAGACACTGCCTTTCCAAGTAGAAAGCGACGCATCAGATGTCGCACTTGCCGTCACGCTGAATCAGGCAGGCAGACCCGTGGCATTCTTTTCACGCACCCTCCACGCCTCCGAAATTCGACATTCCTCTGTTGAAAAGGAGGCCCAGGCAATCGTTGAAGCGGTGCGTCACTGGAGGCATTACCTGGCCGGCAGGAGATTAACTCTCCTCACTGACCAACGGTCGGTAGCCTTCATGTTCAACAACACGCAGCGGGGCAAGATCAAAAATGACAAAATCTTGCGGTAGAGAATCAAGCTCTCCACCTTTAACTACGAGATCTTGTATCGCCCCGGCAAGCTCAACGAGCCCCCAGACGCCCTCTCCCGAGGTACATGTGCCAGCGCACAAGTGAACCAGCTCCGTGCCTTTGCCATCCGGGGGTCACTCGCTCGTACCATCTAATCAAAGCCCGCAATCTGCCCTCCTCCGTCGAGGAAGTACGGACAGTCACCAGAGACTGCCAGGTCTGTGCCGAGTGCAAGCCGCACTTCTACCGGCCAGATCGCACGCGCCTGGTGAAAGCGTCCCGCCCCTTTGAACGCATCAGCGTGGACTTCAAAGGGCTCCTCCCCTCCACCGACCGCAACATCTACATCCTTAGTGTGGTCGATTAATTTTCTAGGTTCCCCTTCGCCATCCCATGCCCGGATATGACGTCTGCCTCCGTCATCAAGGCCCTGGATTCCATTTTCGCCCTGTTCGGTTTCCCCGACTACATCCACAGTGACAGGGGATCCTCGTTCATGAGTGATTAGCTGCGTCATTTCCTGTTCAGCAGGGGTATCGCCTCCAGCAGGACGACCAGCTACAACCCCCGGGGAAACGGGCAGGTAGAGAGGGAGAACGGGACGGTATGGAGGGCCGTCCAGCTGGCCCTACAGTCCAGGAACCTCCCAGCCGCTCGCTGGCAGCAGGTCCTCCCGGACGCGCTCCATTCCATTCGGTCACTACTGTGCACCGTAACTAACAGTACACCCCATGAACGTGTTTTTGCCTTCCCTAGGAAGTATACATCCGGGGTGTCGCTCCGAACGTGGCTCACGACTCTGGGCCCAGTCCTTCTCCATAGGCATGTCCGGGACAACAAGGCGGAACCCTCGGTGGACAAAGTACGCCTTCTCCACGCCAACCCTCAGTATGCCTACGTGGAATTCCCCGACGGCTGCCACGACACAGTCTCGCTCCGGGACCTGGCTCCCTCAGGTGCCGATCCCATGCTCACGCCCCTTTTTCCCCCCGCGCCACCCTCTTTTTCCCCGGCGCCCCCCTATTCGTCCCCACCAGGTCCATCCCTCGTCTCCCTGCCCACACTGGAGGACACGGAAGATTTTGGCTCGCTCTCGGAGTCATCCCGCCAGCAGCCAGCACCAACACCGCCAGCACTTGCACCGACATCGCCACCACAGCTACGCCGATCACAGCGGATCATTCGACCACTGGTTCGGCTCAACCTGTAACCTGCTGACCGGATGGACTCTTGGTTTTCTTTGTTTGGACCCTTTGTAAATATTTCATCCTTTGTTTCATTTCAGGGGACTAATTTTTACAGGGGGTGAATGTGGTGATAACCACTGTAGATATGCACACTTGCAGTAGGGGGATGTATGGCTGTAGCTGTAATACAGGTTCCCCCGGTAAGCCCCTGCCAGCTAGCTCCGCCCACAGGGAGCTTGTGTATAAATATGCATGTGAGTCACTCAGACTCTAGTCTTCAGTTGCAGCCGGGGGAATAGCATCACACAGCAATAAAGCCTCGATTGAACTTGTCTCTCGTCTTTGACTATAATTGTTAGCGCCACAATCACTATTATACCTCCTTCATATTTTGAGTCAGACATCGAGCCCTTATGTACTCCATGGTCTGTTTGGGTAACACAATCTCACACCGTAGAGTTTTTAATTTTCTATTTGTAAATCTGGTATCGGTATCTGCCATGGTTTGTGCGACTGTGATTTATGGGTACCCATGAGATTTGTGGAAGGTTGAAACCAGGTACCTTTTGTTGGGTCTTTCACGAGATGTTAGTTTGTGACTTCCTGTGAGGGCCATTCATTCTTCCAAGCTTCTTCAGGGTTGAAATTGCATTGCCTGAGGTTATATGCTTACGTGATTTTAAGTGGAGGTGTGGAGTGTTAGTGATGTCCTAGTGGGTGGGAAGGTGTTTCTTTCCCTCGATTTGCTGATCGACAAGGAAGATCGCTGCATCATGGTGCCTCATCGGCTGGTGGCGGGGTTTGATGTGTGTCGCCACTAGTAGCTGATGAAGCTTACTGCAAAGAAGTGTGAAGCGATTCATTTGTTCTCAATGGCAGATTAGTTGCCTATATTCCTAAGAAAGCTGGACTTCAATGACAAGTTTGGACAGGACTGCCAACTCTGGAAAGGGACCATCGGAAGGGAAGGAGTTGGGAATTGCAACTCCAGTGGGGTTCTCCTGCTCAACAAATGCGTGGAAAACTAGCACACTGTCATGCCAAAAGACAAGTTCAAGACTTCCTGGTGATGTCCAAAATCAAAGCACCAGAACATGATCGACTTCATCATCATCCAATCCCGAGACCAAGAGGATGCTCTCAACACCAAAGCGATGACTAGTGCCGACAACTGCTGGATTCTCCACATTGGCTGGGAGAACAGGCATGCTAACATCAGGGTGATTGAAGGAGCCAAGAGCATCAGCATTGAGGCCATGGCCATCCAAAACCTACTCTGCTGGGCCAGCTACATCCATAGAATGTCAGGGTCCCAACTGCCAAAATAAATCTTCTTCGCCCAGCACAGAAAGGTTCCCAAACAATAGGAGGGCAAAGGAAGCGCTTCACAGACACCCTGAAGGCTTACGTCAAGAAATGTAACATAGATGTGAACACCTGGAACACCCTTGCTCAGAAGAGACCTACTTGGAGGAATCTCCTCATTAAAAGGGCACAATTCTTCAAGAATACTCGGCGCCAAGAGGAGGCACGGAAAAGGAGCCTGAGAGAGGAATATTTGCGATCTTGAGTCTGAGGACAAATCCCACCTCCTGGGAACACCTGTCAAGTGTGTATTTGGATATGCAGCTCTAGGATCGGGCTCATCAGCCATGCAAGTACCCACAGAACCTAAGACTAGTGACACAGAGTTTCTTAGGTGGACACTCATACTCTAGCGAGTGACCACGGAAGAAGATTCATATTGGTAGGAAGGAGAGGCAATATAAGATAAAGGGTATTGGTATATTTCTTTGTTGCAACAGAGAAAAGGTATGGCGGCGCCCACACTCTGGATTATTTCAAAACACAATGGGCGCGATTCTCCGCAAATGCGGAGAGTCGTAAAGGCTGCCGTGAAACTGGCCGTGTTTCACGGCAACCTCCGCGCCCCCTCCCGGGACCCGTTCTCCCCCCCGGGCGGGGTTAGCAGCACGGCCCCGTGAAGCACGGCATCGCGGGCTTAGCGACGGTCGCTAAGCCCACGCGCCAAGCGTCACGGTGGCTGACGCGCATGATGACGTTGGACGGCTCCAACCCGCGCATGCGCAGATGACATCATCACGCATATGCGTCAAACCCGCGCATACGCGGGCCGTCATGCCCCTCAGCCGCCCCGCGGACTGATCCTGCGGGGCGGCGGAGGAACAAATAGTGCGCGGGTATCGGACCCACTGCCCGCGATCGGTGCCCACCGATCGCAGGCCCATGCCACCACGGCCGTGCCAATCGGTGCCATGGTTGTCCGGGACGGAACTTTGCGGCCGTTTTCACGAACGGTGAGAGCAGGTGTGTTTGCGTTTGTGAAAACGGGCGTAAAGGTCTGGGAACTCGGCCCATCGGCCTGGGGAGAATCGCTGTTCGCCGTAAAAAACGGCAAGCAGCGAATCGTGTCGTGGGGCGGCCGTGGGGGGGGGGGGGGGGGGGGAGAATAGCGGGAGGGCGGGAAAAATGTTGGGAAGGCCCTCCCGCTATTCTCCGACCCGTCGCGGGCAGCGGAGAATCGCGCCCAATGAGAGGTTTATTAAGAGGTGTTGGTCAAACAATCTAAGATGGAAAACTCTGCAAACCTCGTGTAAAATATTATGTTCACATCACTGCACATCACGTGATGCGTAACTAGCAGCGATGTATTCTCCAATACATAACTCCTCTCCTCCTTTACTTCATTACTACAGCGACAATGATAAACATGATACAACAGATCCACTTATGCATTATCATATGAATATATACAATTCAATTAGACAGTCACTGTGGTGGACTTCCTTTTTGGTAGCATTCAGATTTCTGGAACTTGGCTTCTTGAGACCTCGGAAATGTCCTCATTTCCTTCAGTAGATGGTATTTCCTGGGTAGTTACTCCAGTATCTGTCACTATAGATATTGGAAAGTCGTCAGAAACAGAATCTGAACTTGTCACTGTCTGGTCTCTGTTCCAAAGTATCGCTTTCTATATTTTCCAAGGGACAAATTTCTTGAGAAGTTTTGGTGAATTCTGTTCAGGAAGCAAGTAGCTGATCAGCATGATGTCACCTAACATTTTCATTATCCGTCAGTAAAGTGTATCCTTCGTAAGAGTTTGTGAACCAATGTTATCGATCATTCCTCTCCTGAAAGCATAATGTGAGAGACAACTGCACCAACCGCATAGGTGATGCTTTGCAAGCAAGTTGCAACTTCAGCTTGGGATTATAATGAACCAACCCCACTGACTTCTGTAAAACTTCTTTTACGTCAGTGTATGCATTTTCTCATTCTTTTGACCAGTGACATGCCTATTGGCACATAACAAAGTGTGTAAAGGCTTCAATTGTGTTGCTAAATTTGGTACAAAATTTACCATAATAATTGATCAATCCTAAAAAAAGATCTTACTTGTATCACATTTTGAGGATGTGGCATTTCTAAGATTGCTGATAGTTCTTCGTCTCCTTGAGTAAACCATTTTTGTCATTGATATGGTCTAGGTAATTTATGGATGACTTGGAAAAGTCGCAGTTTTCCTTTTTAACTTTCAGATTTTTATTTTTAAAATTAACTTAAAGGATGTGGCCATCGCTGGTTAGGCCAGCATTTATTGCCCATCCCTAGTTGCACTTTGTTATGGGCCAGGGTTTAGAAAACTCCAAAGTATATCATGGAGTTCACCTGACCTACAACTATTTACTTATTTTGGTTACAATAAGCACAAGGGCCTGCCTTTCAGGTGTTATTCAACAGAGGCCTTTAGCATTTTAAATTAAAAACAAAGTTTATTCTACAAATTTCATTAACATTTTTATAAACACACACAGCTGTTCCAATTTAATAACAAGATTCCATAAACCAGAAAACTCTTTTCAAAGGTGTGGCTCAGCACACAGCACTCAAGACCTGGTATAATCTCTTGTTTATTTTTCAAAACAGCAGATTTGAATTCCTTCCAGAAAACAGTTATTTATTTTCAGGTTTTCAAGCAATCTGTAAACAGTTTTTAAACCGAAGGTAGAGAGACACGCCAAGATACTTGTCTGTCTGAATACAGCAGCCAAATGTAAAAAAACTCAGAGCCACCAAAATAAGCCCAAACCAAAACAAAAGTAGAACACAGAGCCACAGCCCAGCTCCACCCACACAATGACATTATTAAAGCCATGTGATAAGACAAAACATTTCTTAAAGGGACACTCCCATGACACCTTCAAGAAGGTGGTTGCCACCTTGAACCAATGCAGTACTTGAGGTGTAGGTACTCCCACTGTGCTGTTAGGGAGGAAGTTCCATGATTTTACCCAGTGAAGAACGGCAAGATATTTCCAAGTCAAGATGTTGAGTGACTTGGAGGGGAACCTTCAGGTGGGTTCCCAGGTATCTGCTGCTCTTGTCCTTCTCGATGGTAATAGTTATGGGTTTGGAAGGCGTTGTCTGAGGAACCTTGGTGAGTTTCTGCAGTGCATCTTGTAGATGGTACACATAGCTGTGACTATTTGTCGGTGGTGGAGGGTCAGAATGTTTGTAGAATAGGGAGCAATCAAGCGGGCTGATTTGTCCTTGGTGGTGTCGAGCTTCTTGAGTGTTGTTGGAGCTGCACTCATCCAGGTAAGGGGCGTGTATTCCATCACACTCCTGACCTGTGTCTTTCACAGGCTTTGGAGGGTTGGGAGGTGTTGCTTGTTATACTTTCACTTAATTTGCTCTGTTTTAATTACCTTTGCTCAAGAGTCGCCAGGTATCTATCTGATACCACCACAAGGTTCAAACCGCATACTGATCAATGACTCGATACACCAGTTAGTAAGTTTGAAATCAATGCACATTTATTTACACACACAGTCAATTATTACTCCTGCATAAACTCTACTCGCTAAACTACAACTACTACTAAAAGCCTATACTTAGCTTCAAGTGCCCACTCAGTCAGAGGAACAATGGCCGTTGTCCGGTTCTGATACTGCTGGCTTCGAACTGGTATGGAATAGTAGCTAGGAGCGCCTATCTCATAACGTGCATTGACCTTAGACTTACTTGGCTGGTGCTTGGCGGGCCTCTCGTCACTGAGAGCCAAATGCCAAGATGGAGAAAGTAAGAGTTCTCAAGAGAGCGAACTGACCTTGGGGACTCTGTTTTATACCCCAAGGGGTTTCGCGCCCTTCTGGGCAGACCCTGGACTTGGTCCCAATTAATTGGACCATGTCCCAATTGTTTGTATCGATTCTCTCCAATAATGGGGTCGTTCCCTGATCATTGGGCGGACTCTAGGTAACCGTGGGCCTGCCTTTGTTTTAGCTTCCACTGGCACCGGGAAGTCTGTCCTGGTACCGATTGTTTCAATGTTTCTTTTTGTCCCTGGAGATAGCTCATTACTATGCTAATGGCTTGTAGTTTCAGTTCTGTCTGGGTTCTGCAAGTTCCAATCCACAGGAAACCATGCACCTGCTTGTTTTTCTAGTGCTGTCCATTTTTCCCTGCACTCTTTGCGAGTATCCATTTTGGAATCGGGACGTGGCCACCCCAGGTGGCTACACTCCCTCCTTGTGATCCTCAATGCGAAGCATGAAGGATCACGCTACTGCGATGTCTTCGTTCCCTGACCAAGTGGGCACCCATGACTAGGCTCTACTCTGACCCTAAATATGCAACATATCTTTAACTAAACAATTTTACATACACACATCATCAAAATTCTATGGGGGCGCTATGTCATTAAGGACATGCATTACAAAATAAAAAACTGGAACCTCTAACTATTCTCAATAAACTATCCTCACTCAAACAATTCAAAAATATACTAACATCTTAACTGTACAAAAATAGCAGCATTCAAATTTCTCTGGTTTGGCAGTCAAACACAGAGTTCACATTTCTTAATTCAACAAACGAGCACACACAAACAAAAAACAAATGTACTTTAATCCATGTCAAGGGGTTCAGGGGCCTGGTGGAAACCGAAAATAGGGGACCTAATTCTGTATACCGGGGTGCGAGAGCGGTAGGCTCTCCTTCGCCATTTCTTCATTCGAATGGTCCGCATGATGCTGCAAAGTATCGGCAGTGCTAAAAGTGCTTCAACGACATATGAGAGGGAATACCAAGTGATAAACATATCACACCAGGTCGGGGTACTGTTGACTGTTACTGGGCTATGTGTACTGTGGGGGAGTGAATCATTGACGGCCTGTGGGGTGGGGGTGAGGGGGTTAGCGTTCGCACGCAACCAAAGGGATCCTGCTAGTACTGTATCCATATAACAAAGATGGAGGTCGTCTTCATCGTTCCTTCTCTTCTCTTGTTTCTTCTCTTCTTGTCTTCTGGAATTCTGTGAACACAAGCATAATATCTGTCATTATCTTGCTTAAGATCTCGTGTGTTTGTCTGTCTGTCCTTTATTGCCAATTACCCTTTATAATTGGTCACCATCTGTGACTCCCTTATTTTTTTTAAAACCGAATTTCTGGACAAGACATTCTTGAAAAATACTGACACAGTGTGAGCCGTCTCGCAGCCTGTGCGATTTACCAACCCAATGTTTGAGGATGTAAATAGCATGAGGAAAGCAACCGAAGGGTCGCTGTAAAACAAAACAAAAACTTTTGAAATTAAAGAGCCAAAATGAGGTGCGTATGGGCTAAGGCGGGTAAGGATTGGATGGAATCCCCGGGTAGGACGTGATGTGCTCTACCCGAGCTAAGCTGACCAGAAGGGGTCCTCAGGCAGGGCGGGGGTAAGTGCCGTTTCTCCACTGCCTGAGTGACCGGCAAGAACGGGCAAGAATGTGGTCATCGTGGTGGGTTGCAGTAATGCCTCTTCTACCCTCAAATTAGAAGAGCAGTTACAAATTGGTGTCTGGGCAAATTCTCAGATGTTTCTGCGGACAAGCTAGGCGGCTGTCCGTGGACAAACTTGTTCCATTAACTGCCAGGGGGCGTTAAAGGAGTGGTGGCGTGGGGAAGTGAAAAGTTGTTTAAATTCTAAACACTGAACACTTAACAAACACATACAAACAAACATGCAACGAATATCGTGCAGGTTCCATCAGAAATGACACCGTATCTCTCTAGCGGTTCCTTTTAAACATCATCTGGACACCTCAGTTTTCAGTTGCGAACAGGGTCGCAAAGGGATTTGCGTGGTGGGAGTCAGACTCAATGTCATCATCTTCTCCCGGCTGCCATACTCTTGACTGTAGAAGTTGTGCCAAAGCTGTGTGGGGTGACTTGGGGTCCATCTCATCGTTCCTGATGAGCCTGAATGAATTATCTCAGTGCCAGAATCATGTGTCTAGTTTAGAATTGCAGGGGTTTAATTCGTAATCGTCGGGCGGTGGGTCTGGGTCTGGGGCTTTAATGTATGTGATCTCGAAGGGATCACTTAAATTGTACTCGGAGACGATGGGAGTGGGGCCTGGTGCAGGGGGATAGTACCGTGGTGTGCTGTGGCTGTCGTCAGTGCTTTCGCAGTCACTGTCGCTGTCGCTGCTGTCTGGGGGCGGGGAGAGGCGGAGTCGTGTGTCAGGGGGCGGAGTCGAAGTTGAGTCTGAGAATGGGCTGGACTGGCTGGACTGGCTGGGGAAGGGTAGGAATGCGTTTTCTGTGGGCGGTGTGAGCTCGTCTGCTGCTGCGAGCAGGATGCGGTGTGTGTGGTTGTTCTGCGAGTCATAAGCCTTGAGCTGGTTTATGTGAAACCACGCAGACTTTCCATTAGGATATTTTATCTTGCAGACTTACTTTGTCCGAAATGGAGCACGGACCTGAGTACTTAGGTGACAGGAATGTGCTGGGGTTATAAAGGGAAAGCATTACTTGCTACCCTACTTCAAACTCAGTGGCATGCACTGTCTCATCGAAACAAGCCTTGCTTTCTTTCTTCCTTGTGCCCATTCTCACAGCGGCTGCGAGTTGGGCCGCCGTCACATTTGCTATCAAGTGTTGTACAGCGTTTTCGTGTGTGAGGGCTGTCACTGCGAGGCTGGTCAAATCTAAGCCTAACAAATATTCCGTTCCTTTCATGGGCCGTCCGGTCATGAAAGTGTGGGGGGTGTATCCTGTGGACGTGGATACCGTGTTTCGTAAAAACATTAACGCAAATGGGACAACTGAATCCCAGGTGCTATTGTTCTGCTGAACCATTTTCCTAAGGGTGGCTTTTAGTGTCCTATTCATGCGTTTGACAATACCACTTGACTGGGGGTGGTACGCAATATGAAACTTTTGAGTAATTCCAAAAATTGTGAGGACGTATTTCATAACTCGTCCTGTAAAATGGGAGCCTTGATCGGACTCTATGCTACGGGGGAGTCACCATCTTGTAAAGATGTGGTGGGTTAGTATTTTGGCAGTGGTCTGCTTTAACATTTCCAGGTGGGGAAGAACGGTTGTGACTGCGATCTTTTACAATGCCGTATTTCCTGTCCTTTGCCTGCTTTAAAATATGGCGGAGTAATGGGGCTGATGGTAGGGGTTTTCCGTCTGCGGTAACAAATCCTCTTGTCTCCCACAGGGGTAGGAATTCGGTTAAACTATTACAGACATACAGGCTGTCTGAGTAGATGTTTGCTGGGGTGGGGAATGAATCGGGGTGGTCTACTATGTAAGCTTTCGCTGCCAGTTCTGCTGCCTGCGAGCCTAAGTGTCCTGGCAGCTTTAGGGAAATCTCTTCTAGGGCGCGTCCCTGCGCGTCCTCTACATAAATACGGCATCTTGTTATGCGTTTGCCGTCTAAAACTGTGGAGGAGCCATCCACATAGATTTTCAGGGGTGCGCAAGTGTCTGTGGGCTGGGGTCTCTGGGGTGAACTACCTATCTTCCTGGGAGGTGTTTTTGGAATGAATGGGCCTGTGTTGTGCTTTGTGGAGATAATCTCACATTCATGAGGGGTGCCTGGGTACTGTAAATTGTCCGCGAGGAAAGTATGTGTCTTTGTTCTTTTAACTGTGATGTCCCGTCCCTGTAAGGGTCCAACGGGCTGCTCGGATTTGGCTGACTGTGCCATCTTTAACTCAGCCGTCTAATAATAGCTGGTTTGGGGGTGTTCTGTGAGGATGGTGATGGGGTTGAGTCCTGTAATGTATGAAAAGTACTGTACTGCCCAAAAAACTGTGAGCAGGTGTCTTTCACAGGCAGAAAATCCTTGCTCGACAGGGTCTAATACTTGGGATGCGTATGCTACGGGTCTTAACTGGTCATGCCGTTCCTGGAGGAGCATGGCCGAAAGGGTTCGGTCGGTGCTTGCTACTTCGATAGCATACGGGGAAAGTGGATATGGGACCTGTAGTGCGGGGGCTCTGCTGAGTGCTCTTTTTAAAGCATCCACGGCATCTGTATGCTGCGGAAGCCATTCCCAAGGTGCCTTTTTCTTTAGAAGGTCAGATAGGGGCGCTGCTTTAGAGGCGAAACCGTCGATGTGGTTTCAGCAGTAGCCAACCAGTCCTAAAAATGACTGGAGGGCTGAGACATTGTGGGGAAGGGGCAATTTGACAATCGAGTCAATCCTTTTCTGCTCGATCTTGTGTTTACCATGCGTGATAACTGTTCCCAAGTATATCACTTTTTCATCCAAAATCTGGGCCTTTTTGGGGTTAACCTTACATCCAATTTCTTTTAGGAGTCCTAGGAGTTCTGCTAGAAGCGAAATGTTCTCTGCCTTTGTGTCTGTCTGTAGTAGCAGATCGTCTACATACTGGACCAGACATTCGGGGCGGGAAAATTTAGCTAATCCACTTGCCAGCTGTCAGTGGGAAATGGAGGGGGAGTTATGGAAGCCTTGTGGAAGGCACGTCCACGTATACTGCTGTCCTTTAAAAGTGAAGGCAAATTTGTACTGGCACGCTTTAGCCAATGGAATGGACCAGAAGCCGTTTCTAATGTCCATAAACGTAAAGAATCGTGACTGGAGTCCCTGCTTGAGCATGGTCTCGGGACTTGTGGCTACGGTGGGGGCTGCTGCTGGGGTTACTTTGTTCAGTTCCCGGTAATCAATGGTCAGTCGCCATGATCCATCGGGTTTCCTGACGGGCCAAATCGGGGCAGTATTAGTGGAGGCTACTGATCTCAGTATGCCCTGTTCTAACAAGCTATCTATCACTTTTGAGATTTCCCCCTCTGCTTCCCGGGGAAATTCGTACTATTTCTGAGGTCTGGGGTCAGGACCTGTAATCTGCACAGAGCCAGCCATCCTGCCACAGTCATGCTTGTGCTGTGCAAATGCTGCTTTGTGTTCTTGCAGGACTGCCCTAACCTGTTTATCTGCACTAATTGTTCTCGGGTCAAACCACTAGTCTCCAACTGAGCTGATCCTATTTGCATATTCTCCTATTGTGAGTTTGGCGGGGCTCGTGCTGCTTTTGCCATGCTCCAGACACATTTGTTGACTGGATCAAATGAAAGGTTGTGGGAACTCACAAAGTCGATTCCTAAAATGTGTTCTGCTGTGTGAGGTAGATCAGCTAACACTATGGGGTGCTTTGTGGTTATATTGCCGATTTGTATGGATACAGGGGCTGTGATGTGTCCCTGCTGTGAGTGGCCTGTAAAGTCGCTGAGGATGATGGTGTCTGCAGTGGGCCATGTGTCCCTCTGAAACATCGTGGAGGAATTGAGTGTGGTGCGGTACCCTCCTGTGTCCCAAAGAAATTCAACAGGCTGACCCCGGACTTTGGCTGCTACGACCGGTCGGCCTGACTTATCCCAAAGGGTGTCGCAGACCCAAGTTGGGGAGCCCGAACACTGTGCCGTTCATGTATCCCTGGTCTGAACGGGCGCTAGCACTATGAATAGGCTTTGCCCTATTCCTATTTAGAGTGCCTGTCTGTTGGGGTCTCTGTTTCTGTGGCGCATTGCATTCTCGTGCAAAGTGTCCCAACTGACTACAGTTGTAACAATCCTGTGATTTGGGCTGGGGTGGGCTGTTTCTACTCTCATTTATCCATGCGGGGTTCTGGTGCGCTTTAACTGTAGGCATATCTGCCTGCCCTTCCTCGAGTTTCCTAAAATTGGTCTTGTTCTGAACGGATTGCTCCCAAGCGCGGGACAACCTTTTCAAAACCCATTTCTCATTGTGGGCCTCATCTGAGGGGGTCATAATTCGCGCAAGCTCTCTGTCCTGCCTCTGTGGCATGAGAGACCAAGATTCAAGTCCATTTTGCCATGTTATCTGGGGACAAGTGGGCGCGGGCTAATTCTCCGAAAACTGCAGTGAAATGAATCCACAAGCATCCAGCAACGCTGTGGGGTGCTCTGTCTTATTTTGCCTGCATCTATTCAGGCCTTCTACCGGGTCTCCTCTGTTACAGCCGATCGTATCAAGGATCGCTGTGTGCATCTCTGCGAGGGTGCCTCCTCCTACATTCTGTGGGTCGGGAAGGGCTGCTACGACTGAAGGATCGAGACTCAAAACTGTGAGCTTTACCTGCTCCCTCTCGTCCAGGCCGTACATGTTGGCCTGCTGTTTAACCTTCGCGAAGAATTGGTGGGGGTCTGAAGTGGGGAGGAACTGTGTGATTTTCTTGCACGCGTCCTGTAATTGGGTCATGGTTAAGGGGGGCGAATACAGGAAATCCGTGTCTCCTGTTGCGGCTCTGCGGTGTGTGGTTACCGGATTCATGGGGGTCTGTTCTGCCTGTTCAGTGGGGTGCTCTCTTTTTCTGGGGCTTCTCCTGCGCACATGCTCCATGTACGTATCTATGGGCTGTTTCATTTAATTACTGCCAATCGGGGCCGTTTTCAGGATCTAGTTGGGGTCCGAATGTGCTCTGAAAGATATTTTGAACTGAAAGCAGGGATTGCAATTCTGCAATTTGCTTCCGGCACTTTGTGTGGTCTACCGAGCTCTGCTTTTGTTCCGTTGTGGAAGCATTGAGTGCTCGTAGGGCTTCTTTTAAGTCATTGCACTGTTTCTGCAATGCCTCTACCTGCTGTTCTGTTTCTTGTTTTACCAAGACCGCACGTTGTGTGTCCTGGTAGCCCTTGTCATACTGGGTCTGGAAGCTGCTTAAGTGCGCCAGACAAGACTGGTGTGCCTCCTTGGCATCATCCACCTCTCTGTCTTTTGCTGCTAACTTCCCTCTTAACTCGCTGTTCTCTCTCTCTATCTCGCTCACATCTACCTTACTCGTTCTATCTCTCTCCTCGATCTCTCTATGAGCGTCCTAACGACTTCCTCTGTGCCTCACAATTGTGCCAGACAGGACACGATTGCCATCGGCTTGCGAGCTTTTCCCAAGTCTATCTGGAGGTTAGTCCATGGGCCATTAACGGGGCGGGTGTGGCTAAGTTGAGCCTTCTTTGCGTATCTGTCCGCATTGTTCTGGGCACAGATTAAGCGATTCTCAATGTAGTGCATTACGTCGGCTGTCAAATTTGGCCACCAACAGAGCGGTCTGAGGTGGGCTAAAGTGGGTTCAATTCCCTGATGTCCATGATTGACATTGAACAAACAAATGAGTTGGTTCCTGTCCTGCTCTGGAACTACATAAAGGCTGTCTTTAAGAATCACACCGTCATGTTTGGTCATAGAATTCTTAAATTTGTCATATGGGGCTGGGAAGGTTCCCTTTAAAACTTCCCTGAGCTTCTCATCCTGTTTCTGTGCCTGGGCTAAGTCCTGTATGTTGGTCTGTGAGACCTGAACTGTGTGTACTGGGGTGCTTTCGGGGGGGTTCCAAAAATAACCATGCCTAGGACCTGCTTTTGCTAGGGCGTCTGCTTTAACATTTCCAGGTGGGGAAGAACGGTGGTGACTGCGAACTTTTACAATTATGTATTTCCTGTCCTTTGCCTGCTTTAAAATATGGCGGAGTAATGGGGCAGACATAAAAAAGAGATGCCACCTGGTGAAGCTACAACACAGGGCTACTTACATGCTATAGTTCAGAAGCAACATGCTATACATCAGCGGTAGGCAATCTGCAGCCCGGGTGCCACATGTGGCCTCTCTGGATTCTGAGTGCATCCCACAACGCATTTTATTGACCATTGTCCACACGCAAGGTTGCCACACTCTACTGATGTTCATCCACGCAGACTGAAATGATATGCACTTAAAGCAAGTGAAATGAGGTGCAAGGTGATTGCACACAACATTTGGCTGTAAAAGTTGTGTGCTCTCTCTTTCTGCTTCCAAAGTGTAAGTATTTATTTTGTTTTTACGATTTGAAGTTGATGATAGTTCTATTAATATATGAATGATGAGGCATTTTCTGCAACTCGTTCATAAATATTCCGCATGTATTGAATGTATTCAATCTTATTCATAGGGTCATCCTTAGTCAACAAGCCTGATTTCAATCTTGCCGCTGCCCACTGAGGTGAAATTGTAGAATCATAGAATTTATAATGCAGAAGGAGGCCATTCGGCCCATCCGGTCTGCACCTGCACCACTCATGTGGCCACTCACTAGTCTAGGTTGCTTATTAGTGCCATAGACAGAGCTAAGCGGTCCCCAAGCAACTGATCAGATCTGAGCTGTGCAGTTCTGCGATATTGAATCTTGAAAGATATGGGGCAGGATTCTCCATCGGCCGACTCTGAAATTGGGAAACGGGATTGGGCGGAGAATCGGTTTTGATGCCAAAATCGTGGCTGGTGCCGGGTTCATGCCAAATTATAATTCTCCGATCCTCGACAGCGGCGTCAATGCGTTCCACTCTACGTGTACAGTAAACGGAGTTTGTATATCATTAGCGGGCCTGACCTGGTATTTTCCGGGACCTCCACAATTCTCTGCCTCCACTGGAGGGAATTTCCAGGGGGAAAGGTTTATTTGTGTTTTTAAAAATCATGAAATGGGTGCCGTGGCTGCTGAGGGAAAGTCAGGAGGTAATGAAAGTGTCCAACATCGCCATAATTTGCTGATAATTGTCATAGAATCATAGAATCCCGCACTGCTGCTCATTGAAATTGATCGTGTTCCATGTGGCGCTGGTGCTAGCCCCTCAATGTCCGCTGAATTGGTCCAGGTGCGGTGCTAGTCTTGCCGACGTGGGAGTCCACAAATTCTGTCCCCGCGTCAACATTGAGTCTCAAAAGCGAAGAATCCTGCCAGTGAACAATGAAACAACTAATCAGAGTGGAAGACTCCACAAACATCCCATCCTGAATGATGGCAGAGCCCAGAATATGAGTGCAAGAGACAAGACTGAAGCACTTACAATCAGCTTCAGCCAGAACTGCTGAATGGATGACTACCTCGGTCTTTTCCTAAGGTCCCCAACATTATACATGTCAGTCTTCAGTTCACTCCAATTCATATCTACAAACAACTGGAAGCACTGGATGTAGCAAAGGCTATGGGACTTGACAAAATCCCAAATGTCCTCCTCTAAGAGCCACAGAATTTAGAATGGCTTGGTCCAGTTACGTTTTTGGTCAATGGTAACCCCTAGGAAGAAGGCCTATGATCCAGAATGAGTTATGCCCTCGTCAGGTTTTTCCAGAACAACTATAACACTGGCATGGACCTGACGATGAGGTAAAGTTCCCAGTATGACCTATCCACAAAAATGAGGCAAATCCAGTCTGGCCACTTGCTACGCTCTAAGCTTGCTCTAAATCATCAGCAAAATCGTGGATGGTGTTGCGAACAGTGCTATGAATAGTCAGTTGCTTAATTGCTCATTAATGCTTGATTTGTGTTCCATTGGGGCAGCTGGACTACAGATCTCATTGCAGCCTTAGGATAAACATGCTTTTGAAAGAGCTGAATTCCAAAGATAATTTGAGAGTGACTTACTTCCCTTATGAAGTCAGTATTTGATGGAGTGAGGAATCTATAACACTGGCATGGACCTCCTTTCCGCCCACACAGCTAGTGTGCAGGGTGGAGAGGGGGCGGGGCCTCTGTGAGGGGCCCTGTCGCCAAGGAAACCAATAGGCTCCTCAATGCCTTATGTGCGAGACCGTGCGAAGGTCATTATCACCTGAGGTGATCCTGACCTTTGCACGGTCTCTGAGGCATCAAGATGCCTGGATTTTATTGGGATAAAAAAATCAAGTTGAGGGGGGTGGACTACAGTAAGTTGACTCAACATTACCTCTGCCACTGATCTTTGTAGAGCACTGCTATGTATTTAAAGAAAAGAAAGTCCTGGAAATACTCAGGTCAGGCAGCATCAATGGAGAGAGAAGCAGAGTTAACATTTCAGAATTGCTGAAAGGTCATTGATCTGAAATTTTAACTCTACTTCCCTCTTTCTGTACTGATTGAGTGCAGATGATAATATATTGTACATTAATAAGTTTCAGCAGCATTCAGTTCATAAATCCTTGTTTTACTTGTGGAAACTACTTTTTGCTGTGAGCATGAAACTTTTTGTGGCCATTCTTTTCTTTGTGCTCTTTTATCTTTACTATCAGAAACACTAATTTGAACATAAAATCTGCTCGTGCTACTTCATGAAAATATTTTTGAAACAAAAAAATGGACTGAATTCCTTTTGTCTACATACAGTTTCTTGCAAGAATTCAATTAAGTTAATCAAGTGTTCAGGACAATTTTGTTTTAGATTCGTGGAATAAAGGGGCAAAGATATACTTCAGATTGGTGGGCATTTTTCCTTTGCAATGAAATTCCAGATGTTACTGCCAAAATACTGATTTTTGGAATCTGGAATACTGGTTTCTGTTGGGAGAGGTTGACAGCTCTGATCTCAGCCCTCAAACATTACTGCAGATGCTCCCAAATATAGTGTCCTATGCCCCCAGCGTTCTTCAGCTGCTTTATTACTGACCTACCGGCAACATAAGGACAGAAGGGGGGATGCTCACTGATGATTGCACCATGTTTAATACCATTTGCAGCTCCTCAGGTACAGAAGCAGTCCTTACGTCTTGGAGTAACATTCAGGCTTGGGCTGAAAAATGGTAAATCACGTATGTCATAGAGTCATAGATGTTTACAGCATGGAAACAGGCCCTTCGGCCCAGCTTGTCCATGCCGCCCAGTTTATATCACTAAGCAAGTCCCACTTGCCTGCATTTGGTCCATATCCCTCTATACCCACCCTGCCCATGTAATTATCCAGCTGTTTTTTAAAGAAAAAAATTGTACCCGCCTCTACACCTTTATTCCACAAATCTAAAACACAAATGTAAAATGAAAATCCAATGCTTCATACTTGTACATCATCATGAGTGGGTGTTTTCAAATTAAGTTCAATCATTCGGTAAATCTAAGGATGAAAAATGTGAACAAAACATTCATCTTTTGACATGAGGTTCAAAATTGTCCTGAGCGCTTGATTAACTTCAATGAATTCTTGCAAGAAACTGTATGCAGACAAAAGGAATTCAATGCATTTTTTCCTTTCATAAAATATTTTCATGAAGTAGCACGAGCAGATTTGAAGTTCAAATTAGGCAGCTCGTTCCAGATGCTCACCACCCTCTGTGTGAATAAATTTCCACTCTGGTCTCTTTTGTATCTCTCCCTTCTCATTTTAAACCTATGCCCTCTAGTTCTAGACTCCTCTCCCTTTGAGAAAAGATGTTGACTATCTCCCTTATCTATTATCTATCTCATCATTTTGTAGACCTCTATAAGATCACCCCTAAGCCTTCCACTCTCCAAGGAAAATGTCCCAGCCTATCAAGCCTCTCCTTATAACTCAGACCATCAAGTCTTGGTAGCATCCTCGTAAATCTCTTCTGCACTCTTTCTAGTTTAACAATATCCTTCCTATAATAGGGTGACCAGAACTGAACACAGTATTCCGTTATGGTCTTACCAATGTCTTGCACAACTTTAATAAGATGTCCCAACTCCTGTGTTCAATATTCTGACCAATAAAACCTAGCATGCTGAATGCCTTCTTCACCATTCTGTCCACCTGTGAGTCTACCTTCAAGGAGCTATGAACCTGTACTCCAGAATCTCTTTGTTCAGGTAACTCTGCCCAACTCCCTACCATTAACTGAGTAGGTCCTGCCTTGATTGTACCCATGCAAGTGCCAACCAATAAACATTTCCAGCAATAGAGAATCTGACCATGTCAACTTGACAATAACTGGCATTCCCAAAATTGAATCCCCTACCATCAACATCCTAGATGCTACCATTGACCAAAAACTTAACTGGGCCAAGCCATTCTAAATTCTGTCACTCTTAGAGGAGGACAGATGCTGGAAAGCTGCAATAACTCGCCTCGTGAGACTCCATGGTCTGTTTACCATCTATAAGGCATAAGTCAGGCATGTAATGGAATACTCTATGCTTCCTAGGACAAAGTAGATCGTTTGCTCAGCACCCAATGCACCACTTTAAATATTCACTCTCTCTATAACCAGTGCAGCAGTGTGTACCATGTTCATGATGCACTGCAAGAACTCACCAAGGTTTATTTGACAGCATCTCCTAAATTAGGGTTCTATCACCCAGAAGAACAAGGGCAATAGATGCATAGGAACACCAGCACCTGCAAGTTCCTTTCCAAATCACACACCATCCTGACTGAGAATTAGATTGCTGCCCCTTCACTGGAAGTCCCTCCCTAACAGCACTATGGATGTACTAACACCAGATGGACTGCAGCTATTTGAGAAGGCAGCTCATCACCACCTTCTAAAGGGCAATTAGGGATGGACAACAAATGTTGCCTTGCCAGTGACTCTCTCGTCCCATCTTCAAATAAAAGGAAATGAACAAATAAAAAAAAATCAACAAGTAGCTAACTAATGGTAGCATCAAAAGTAGCAATATTAATTTTAAAAAGCCTCACGGCACTGAGGATCCGGGTTCGATCACGATCTTCTTTGCACCTGGCGCTCACTCTGTTTTTTTTTAAATCAACCGAGATCCCAGGTTCGATCCCGACTCTGGGTCACTGTCCGTGTAGAGTTTGCACCTTCTCCCTGTGCCTGCGTGGGTCTGACTCCCACAACCCAAAAAGATGTGCAGGGTGGGCGGATTGGACGTGCTAAAGTGCCCCTAAATTGGAAAAAAATAATTGCATACTCTAAATTTAAAAAAATATATACAGATTTTAAAAAATGTTTCTGATGATCTGGTGGAAAAATCATCCCAATGCGAACCGATAAACATAGGAAGTTGAATTCGTCAAAGATTGCCTCTACATGTAAATCACGTTGGGTGGCATGGTAGCACAGTGGTTATCACTGTTACTTCACTGCTCCAGGGTCCCAAATTCGATTCCGGCTTGGGTCACTGTCTGCGGAGTTTGCGCGTTCTCCCTGTGTCTGCGTGAGTTTCTTCCCGGTGCTCCAGATTCCTCCCACAGACCAAAGATGTGCCGGTTTGACCATGCAAAATTGCCTTGAGTGTCCTAAAGGTTGGGTAGGGATACTATGTAACGGGGATAGGGTGGAGGTGTGGGTTTAAATGGGGTACTCTTTCCCGGGACCGGTGCAGATTTGATGGACCGACTGGCATCCTTCTGCACTGTAAATTCTATGATTCTTTGATTCTATGTGCTGGCCCTTGGTGGTAACATTTGAAAACACCTCCAGTGCTCTCCATCCTTCCCTAAATTGTGAGACTGTTTATCTGACATCAAGTACAGAAGGAATAGAAATTTAATTCCACAAAACAAAGGGAAAACAAAAGCAATTGTCTTCATATTACAGTGACTCCATCTCTATCCCTGGCACTGGCTGAGGTTGAACTGGAATTATTTCAAGTTTGCTGTCATATTTGATCCTGAGTTGTGCTTCCCAGCACATTACCTTCAGCATGACTTCCTTTACCTCTGTAATGCTGCCTCTTTTTATCTCTGTTTGTTATCCCTGGAATCAACTGTTCCAATGCAGCCCAGTTGGGCTTCTACATTCTACCCTTGGTAAACTTGAGATCATCCAAAACTCTGGTGCCTTTGTTCTTTGTCCTAACTTGCATCTCACCCTGTTCACGCATCACCCCCACCCAAGCTGACCTAGATTGGATCCCAATTAAGCACCACTCTAATTTTAAAATTCTCATCTTTGTTTTCAAATCCTTCCCTACCTCTCATATCCTCCAGCCCCAATATTCACCCACTTATGAGCCATTGCACTTCTCCAATTCTGGGCCATTGAACATTCCCAATTTATTTTAAATTTAAATTTAGAATGCCCAATTCATTTTTTCCAATGAAGGGGCAATTTAGCGTGGCCAATCCACCTACCCTGCACATCTTTGGGTTTTGGGGGCGAAACCCACGCAAGCACGGGGAGAATGTGCAAACTCCACATGGACAACAACCCAGAGCCAGGATTGAACCTGGGATCTTGGCGCCGTGATGCAGCAGTGCTAACCACTGTGCTGCACTAAACATCCCCAATTTTAATTGTACCATCATTGGTGGCTGTGCCTTGAGTTGCTCTGGAATTCTCTCTCCAAACCTTTCCATGTCTCTGCCTCACTTCTCTCCTTTAAGGCACTCCTTAAAACCGATGACCAAGCTTTTAGCCATCTGTTCTAATATCTTACTCTGTGACTCAGTGTCAAATTTTGTTCATAACAATCCTGTGAAGTTCCTTGGAACATTTAACTATATTAAAAGTGAAGTATAAATACTGGGAGGAGAGAGGGTTAACTCTTTGAGGCACCAGTGAGATGATGAGCTTCCTCTGCCTCTCGAGCTTCCAGCCGCTAAGTCCCCTGAGCCCAGGGTTTTGGGCAGGTCAGTGACTGCTATTGACTGATGAAATTCAATGGCAAGACAGCTGGATGAATTGCTCTCATAAGTGAACAACTGATCATTCACCAGATCTGGTGGAACTACCTTTGAAAATTGTTCACCTGAATGAAGAAGAGAAGAAAAGGAAGAGGAAAAAAAGAGACCCAAGCAGAGAGATAGCAAGATAAAACTCAAACTTCAAGGGAGAGTCTGAAGGAACCCAGTTCTCTCAGGATAACGAAATCTGTTCAGGGCATTGCAAGATGAACACATGGATTCTTACATTCAATAACTTAAAAAAAAGAAACAATCCAAAGACGTGCAAGGTTAGGTAGATTGGCCATGCTAAATTGCCCTTAGTGTCCAAAAATAAAAAGTTAGGAGGGGTTATTGGGTTTTGGGATAGGGTGGAAGTGAGGGCTTAAGTGGGTTGGTGCAGACTCGATGGGCTGAATGGCCTCCTTCTGCACTGTATGTTCTATGTATCTATGTATATGTAATTAAATAATGCTGAAAAAAAAACGAAACCCGAAGTAGATTAGCTCTAACCGAGGGAGCTATCCTCGATCCAAACAAGGACTGCACTAACCCTACCAACCCAACCACCCACATCTCTTCCCTGTCCCAGCTCCACTCATCCTCCCCAATAACCAAAAAGGAGTGAAACAGTGCACAAATACAACCCTCAATGATACAAATCATCATGCTCACATTTTGCACCTCCCTGCAGGGGAAAAGGTAACAACAAATAATCAACAACGTGATCAACAGGGAGCAGCATCTAGAATTACAGAAGATCCGCGGGCAACTTGCAGGATAAAGACATCATCCATGCTGTGTGAGAAGATGAAGGATAGGGCAAGATCAACAAGCATTATTTGGGATCTCTCAAGGATTCCAACAATTGAAGCGCAAGACACTGCCATTTCCTCCATGATGTCTCTCTGACACTCAGGCGGTCCACAGACTAGGCCCCAACCGGGAGAAATTACTCAACCAGCTTGGCCACCTCCAACCCCTCACAACAAGCATCGAGAACAGGCCAATGAAGTATCAGGGATCAGTGGGCCCTACCGACCCCTGGCCTCGAAGACAGGATACATTGTGTTCCATCGAATCTGATGCACCCAGCTCCCAAATCAAGATTACCGAAGCATGGCAACCAATTTCCGAACTCAATCAGGAACTGTCCTGAACCAGACAGGATGGACGACACACTATGCAACAGGATTTCAACAACACACCAGGGAAAGTGCTCTTTCAAGTGCAAAAACCTCCTTTTGTGCCTGCTCTCACAGGGGTTTTGAACCTGTGTCCCCAGAGCATCGGCTTGGGCCTCCGGATTACTAGTCTAGTGACATTACCATTACACCACCCATCTCCCCATCTCTTCACATTATCACCTCTGTCATTACTTTCAACTCAGACTAAGTGAAAGAAGGAGTGGTAGAAGCATCAGTCACAGCTTACTGTACCAATTAAGGCACAACCTATGAGCCTTCAGCAAAAAGCAGTGCTGATACCACTGTTAATGCAGGTGAAAAATGCTTTTTCAAAGATTTACCACAATGGGCTGTGATATGTCACATTTTAGCTCAATATATCTTGTGACTTTCTGAGCAGTAATAGATATATTATTCTTTTGAACCAGCCAAGTTGTTGAAATGAGCAGTAGTCTTCTTGTAAAGATAAACTAATTTATTGAGTAATATAAATAAATATTGTGAGTTCTTTTACTCAATACTCAACTAGTAAAATAAAGAAACAATTGTAGAGATAACTAATTAAATTATACAGTACAATGCTTGATAACAAGTAACTTCTCTCTCTAACTTTACTCTGTCTGTTTTCTCTTCACTCCTGATACACACTCTCCTCAGAAAGAGTGGGAAAACCATCAACATAGCTTCTGATAATGAGACCTCCAGTGTTCAATTGCCTGTACTAGCATATAGTGGGCAGGAATCTCCGACCCCCCCCTGCCGGGCCGGAGAATTGCCGGGGAACAGTGTGAATCCCACCCTGACGCCGACTGCCGGATTCTCCGGCGCCAGTTTATCGGCAGGGGCGGGAATCCCGCCAGTCAGGGGCCGTTGGCAGTGGCCCCCCTGGCGTTACTCCGCTCCTCAATGGGCCGAGTGGCTGCCTATTTTTGGCCCATCCCGCCGGCGTAAATTAAACAAGGGGCGCGATTCTCCGATGCCGCGCGGCATCGGGAAAGCCGTCGTGAACTCGGCCGTGTTTCACGACGGCGTCGGAGGCCTCTCCTCTCCCCCTATTCCCCCCCCCCCCCAGGGGGCGAGGAGAGGCGTTTTGAGAAACTTGGCCGCCGGGCCTTGACGCTTGCATCAAAGCGGCGCGCTGAGAATGACGTGACGGCGGCGCCTAAATGACGTCAGCCGTGCATGCGCAGGTTGGCCGGCTCCAACCCACGCATGCGCGGTTGCCGTCTTCCCCTCCGCTGCCCCACAAGACGTGGTGGCTTGATCTTGCGGGGCGGCGGAGAGGAAAGAGTGCGTCTCTTGGAGACGCCGGCCCGATGATCGGTGGGCACCGATCGTGGGCCAGTCCCCCCCGAGCACGGCCGTGGTGCTCGATCCCCTCTCCGCCCCCCACAGGCCCCAAACTTACCTTTTGCGCTATGTTCACGCCGGCAGCGACTAGGTGTGGTTGCCGCCGGCGTGAACAGGTTGGGAATGTCACATCCGGGCCAGCGAATCGCCGGTCGCCGTGAAAAACGGCGAGCGGCGATTCTGTGATACGCCATTTTGGGGGGGTGGGAGAACCGCGGGGGGTGCCAGGGCGGCGTGTCGTGATTCGCCCGGCCCTCTCGCGATTCTCCCACCCGGCGTGGGGAGCGGAGAATCGCGCCCCAGGTCCTTACCGGCGGGACCTGGCTCTGCGGGCAGTCTGTGGATCCTCGGGGGGGGGGGGGGGGGGGGGGGGGGGGCCTCCACAGTGGACTGGACCGTAATCGGGGCCCACCTATCCACGGGCGAGCCTCTGCCATGGGGGAACTCTTGCCGTCCGCACCGGCTGCTGTAAACGTCCGCCATGGCTGGCGAGGAGAAGCATCGCCCTGCGCATGCGCTGGGATCACGCCAGCACATGCTGGCGCTCCCACGCAAGCGCCAACTCGTGCCGGCCGGCGGAGGCCCTTCGGCGCCGGTTGGTGCGGCGCCAAGCCCTTCGATACCTGTTGGCGTGGCGCCAACCCCACCGGCCTAGCCCCTGAAGGTGCAGAGGATTCCACACCTTCCGGGCGGCCCGACGCCGGAGTGGTTCACGCCACTTCTCAGCGCCGGTATGGCCCACCCCACCAGTTAGGGGATAATCCCGGCCATTGATCATGTATACTGATATACAGAGATCACTACACAGAGGACACAGTTGTGTTAGTCAAACAGAAATTCCTAACAAATTTTGTCTAATTGTACGAGTTCTTAGAGCTCAATACTCGATCTAACTCTTGACCTCACTTGCATCATTGCCTTTCCAACACTTAATCAAAGAACTAGGCCAAGTTTGCTGATGATGTTGCCTTTTGAGAATGCTTTGCAAACAAAAAAGATTGCATTGAATAAGATCATAAAAATATGTTGTGGTGTCTCGGCCAGGGGTGGGAGAAGGAGTGGGGAGCCTCCGTTCCGTAGGGTGAGGGCTCACTTTAGATATCTGGGGGGGCAGGTGGCACGGGATTGGGTGGGGGGCTCCGTAAGTATAACATTACTCGTTTGGTGGGGAGGGTGAAAGCAGATCTGACAAGGTGGGATGGTCTCCCTCTGTCGCTGGCAGGTCAGGTAGAGACAATTAAAATGAACGTGTTGCCACGATTCTTGTTTATTTTTCAGTGTCTGCCGATCTTCCTGCTAAAGGCATTTTTCAAGGAGGTTGAAAAGACGATTACCTCGTTTATATGGGGGTGGAAGGTGGCTAGGATTGGGAAGGTGTTGTTGCAGAGAGGACGGCAGCCAGGGGGGTTGGGTCTTCCGAATTTACTGTATTATTACTGGCCGGCGAATGTGGAGAAGGTGAGGAGCTGGGCTAGAGGGGGCACTCCCAGTGGGTTAGAATGGAGGAGAGTCTGTGCAGTGGGTCGGGGCTGACGGTGTTGGCAACAACGCCACTTCTGATGGCCACGGGGAAAAACTCAGGGAGTCCGGTAGTAGTCGCAATGCTGAAAATCTGGAGGTAGTCAAGGGAAATGCTGATTCAGGGGAATCACAGATTTGAGCCAGGAAAGTGGGATGGGAGTTTTCAGAGATGGCAGGAGAAGGGAGTCAGGGCATTAAAGAATTTGTTTATAGGGGGACTGTTTGCAGGATTGAAGGAGCTGGGGGCAAAATATGGGTTGGGACAGGGGGAAATACAGGTCCGAGATTTTGCTAAGAAGGAGATATAGAGTTTTCCGGTGGTTCCGGCCTCCACACTGTTGGAGGAGGTGCTGACGACAGGGGTAATAGAGAAGGGGGTGGTGTCAGCGCTTTATGGGGCATTTCTGGGAGAAGAGAAGGAACCGCTGGAGAGGATTAAGGCAAAGTGGGAGGAAGAGTTGGGAGAGGGCATGGAGGAGGGGTTGTGGTATGAGGTGCTCCAGAGGATGAATGCTTCAACTTTGTGCGCGAGGTTGGGGCTGATAGGTGGTGAAGGGTGCACCTCACAAAGGCGAGGATTAGCCGACTCTTTGAGGGGATGGAGGATGTTTGTGAACATTGCGGGGATGGGGGGGCGCAAACCAAGTTCATATGTTTTGGTCCTCTCTAAAGCTGGAGGGGTATTGGAGGGAGGTGTCCAGGGTGATTTTGAAGGTGGCACATGTGAGGCTTGAGCCGGGTCCTCTGGAGGCCATATTCGGGGTATTGGATCGGCTGGTCTTGGCAGCGGGTGCGGAGGCAGATGTTTTAGCCTTCGCCTCGCAGATCGCCTGAGGGCGGATACTGTTGGGGTGGAGGTCAGTTTCTCCACATTGTGCCCTGGCATGGCGGGGTGATCTTTTGGAGTTTTTAACACTTGAGAAGGTTTGGTATGTATGTTGTTGGTGACTATACATCGGTGGATGGTGGATTTCTGAATCCTTTCCTTTGACATTTGTATTTAAAATGTTGAGGGTTGTTTAGGGGTTGGTCGGAGGAATGAATTGTTGGCCAGGGGAATTTGGATGAACATGTGAAAAAGGAGGAGAATGAAAATATTTTTAATAAAGAAAAACTTCTGAGATGCCTGGCCTATCGGGTTCAATGGACATGCCAAGATCAAACTCTGCTAAGCATGGGAAAATCAATGTGCTGACCTCCAGGAGCAAGGAACACTTGTGATTGAGCTGCTGTTAAACCCAGTCAAAGCTAGCGGATCGCAGAGGTTCTTGATGATAATGTCTGTAAGGGCGAGATCGCTGTGGATGCAGCACATCAATAATGCTACTATCACAGGATAAATCAGGCTTCTTAGACTGACAAAGGCACCTGCAGGAGACACAGGGGAACCTATTAAAGTTGTTGCTGATGTAAGAAAGACAGAATCCCACCTGTTGGTAGACCTTAGCAACATTCAATCAAATGTTATTAGCTGAGAATAATAGATTTTCAGGAAGAAAGACTTGCTTCTTGCCCCTTTACGAAGTTTTGAAAAATGATAATAGTATTTTAAACATATCTGCAAGAGCTATATCTTTCTGTATCAGCCTGCACTTTTTTACCTACTAAGTTACCAGGTTCAGTTACTTTACAAAACTTGTCAAACAGCTGCCCTATTTAGTTTGCACTCACCTCTCAACCTTTGCTGTTCCAAGGAACACAGCCCTAGCCTATTCAATCTTTTCTCATAGATCAGACCCTCCAGCCAGACAGCATCCTGGTAAATCTCTTCTGGACCCTCTAGTGCAAACACATCCTTCTGGTAATGTGATGACCAGAATTGCACGCAGCACCCCAGTTGTGGCCTAACCAGCATTTTATATAGTTCCAGCATGACCTCCCTGCTCTTGTATTCTATGCCTTGGCTAATAACGGCAAGCATCCCATATGTCTTCTTAACCACCTTAACTGTCTGCCCTTCCACTTTCAGGGATGTGTGGATATGCACTGCAAGGTCCCTTTGAGCTTCAGAGTCCTGCCATTCATAGTGCAATCCTTTGCATTTTTAGCCCTTTCCTCCCCCTACCAAGTGCATTCCCTCACACTTTTCTGGCTTGAATTCCATTTGCTACTGCTTTGCCCACTTTATCAGTCGAATAGGATCCTCCTGCAGCCTATGACTAATCTCCTCACTATTTACCACCCAACCAATTTTGCGGTCATGCCTGAACTTCTTGGTCATTCCCCATATTTTTGCTGGTTTACTAACAAAATTGCATCCATGTTATTACTGGAGTGGCTTGTGATGGATGCTAATTTGGTGACAGTATAAGTGTGGGAATTGTGATTGCTTGTTGTAAATACACAGAGTAGTCAGATTGTGGCATCAGCCAGCATCTAATGCTGATTTGGCACCAGTACTGCCATTTTGGACCTTGCCACTCCAGTTAATACTCACAGCTAATCATGCTATGAAGTATCACCCACCAGTGATATTTAAAGGTTCATCAACAAATTTGAGGTTTGTTGCTTATGATTTATACTGGCTTTGTTTGAATTTGTGAAAGTATGGATCTTTGAAGGACTTTTGCCTTGTTGGTGGAGAGTACAGAGTGTGTGCTGCACATGAGGGTGGCATTTGTGGCTACCTCAGGGCTCTGGGCACACCACATGCTCTTAGTCATGGGTGGCATTGTAAGAGCCCCCTTGGGCAGTAATATGAAAGGGAGAAGGCGCAAAGGCAGCATAGAAGTAGAGAAGCTGATTGCAGAGGGAAGAGGGGGGGGGGGGGGGGGGGAGCTTGCAGGAGGAGGCCTTGTTCAGTTAAGGTTTTCTCTGAGCACTTTCTTGCCTCCACCTAAGCCAGGAGCAGTTTATTCAATGTCTGTGATTCACAAAAGAGATTCTGATAGAAAGCTGACATTTGGAACCAGACGACCATTTGCAGAGGCATGAAAGGATGGCTCTGCCAGTGAAAATGACCAAAGCCCTCAAATTCCTTGTGCCAGTACGCTACCAGGCAGATATCTTTAAGTTCACATAACCAAGAGACAGAGTGGATGCTGGAAATCTCAAATAAAAACAAACAGTCCAGGAAAAATCTAGCAGGTTAGGTAACATCTGCAGAGACAAGTAGAGTTAATGTTTCAGCTCATTAGAACTGAAGAAAGACAGAAAACAGAACATAAGAGGCTGGATTCTCCACTTCCAGGATTCTCCAATGCACTGGCAGCACACCCACGCCCGGGGATTTCCCTACGGCTTGGGGCTGCCCACAATGGGAAACCGCATTGGCCGGCTGGTGAGATGGAGAATCCTGCCATCGGCGGGGGTGCATGGGACGGAGAATCCCACCCAAGAGCTTTTAAGACAGCGAAAAAGTGGGGAGGAGTCAGGAAGACCAAAAACAAAGGTCTGTTATAGAGCAGGACAGATGAAATAACAAACATAAATCATGATGGAACAGCCAAAGAGAGTGTCAATGAGTACAGAAAGGAACAAAAGTTCATAGAACAAAAGTTCTTAACAACGGTGGTCATGAACTCCAATTGACTTTATTGGTTGGCCAATTGGAGTATTAGCTCCCTCAATGATAGCTCATTGAGGGGGCCCATATAAGCACCAGTGTAGGCTTTGTGAGCCAGTCTTAAGTTGACTGGACTGCTAGCAGCACTGTTTGTAGCTGCTCCTGTAATATCGTTATTGTAAATAAATATTGGTGTGGTGACGGAACTCCTGCCTCCCGTGGATTACTACAGTGGCGACGAGGTAAACTAAGAATTTTGCGGAGACCAGCTGCCGCACTTGGAGGGTAAGCCTTGCCATTTTAAAAATGCCGTTTTTTGGGAGGTTAGAGGCATTCGACCCGGCTATTGAGGACTGGTCCCAGTATGTGGAGAGAATGTGTTACTTCTTCCGGGCAAATGATATACTGACGGACGAAAGGAGACGGCTTATCCTGCTGTCGGCGTGCGGACCCTCAGCTTTCGCCATTATACATAGTCTGACTTATCCCGATGCGCCGGACACGAAAACTTTCCAAGAATTAACGGAATTGGTGAAAGAGCACTACGACCCAAAACCACACCTCATTTTGCGTAGGTACAGATTCTACACAGCGAAGTGGGAAGACAGGGAGTCAGTCACAAATTTCTTGACCCGCCTGAGAAGGCTGGCGGAAAAATGTGAATTCGGCCCAACGCTAAATGAAATGCTTCGGGACCGGTTAGTGTGTGGTATAAACAACCTCACAATACAGAAACGCCTGTTGGGGGAAACTGAGCTAGACTGCAGGCAGGCGTTGCAGCTCGCACTGTCCCTAGAAAAGGCAGCAAGTGGGGCGCAGGAACTACAGGGCATGCCAATGGAGGTAGATACCTGTGAGAGGGACTAGCACAACGGGTCCAGCTACCAGATAGCCGCTCTCAGGAAAAGCCTGAGGAATGGAGGGCCAAAGGAAAACCCCAGAACTGCCCCCAAGTCTGCTAGGACTAACTGGAGACAGAGGGAAGTACTGGCTGAGGCTCCCCCAACAGAGAAGGACCGTTTCTGGCACACAGCAGGGTGGGGTAACAACGACAGAAACCCTAGAAGGAGGTGGCAAAAGAGGAATAGCAGGTGGGGACGCAGGGAAGTACACAACCTAGACGCCCCATCCTCCTCCGAAGGGGAACAATTATATAATATTACAACGAAGAAAGCAGAACCCATTAGGATTACCCCACGGGTGAACGGGTGGCCGACAATAATGGAAATAGACCCGGGTGCGGCCGTATCAGTAATGGGAGTGGCAGCATTTAGAAAAATCAAAGATGGACTCCAGCCACTAACCCTAACAAAAACATCGACGAAACTTTAAACCTACACAGGGGAACCCCTGGAAGTTCTAGGCACGACTCATGTACCCGTGGAATATGAGAAACAATTGCTCAGATTACCGTTAAGGATAGTAGAGGGCTCCGGATCGAGCTTAATTGGACGAAACTGGCTGAAAGACCTAAAATTAGATTGGATGAAAATTTTCCAGAGTGGAAGCGGGCAGTTGAGTGGAGTACTCCAAAAATACCCGGAGGTCTTCCAGGAAGGTTTGGGGGAAATCATAGGTGCCAAAGCAACTTTGCACGTGGACCCAGAAGCCCTTCAAACAGACGGTAAACAAATACGCACTGCTGGACAAATACTCAATCCCGAAAATAGACAGCCAATAGCCTGTGCTTCGAGGACCTTGGTGATGGCTGAGAGGAAGTATGCCCAAATTGAAAAGGAAGGACTGGCGGTGATATTAGCAGTAAAATAATTTCACCAGTATCTGTACGGGTGGAAATTCACCATAGTGACGGACCATAAGCCGTTATTAGGGTTATTAAAAGAAGACAAGTCAATACCCCCGATTGCATCAGCTAGAATCCAACGCTGGGCGTTGCTACTGGCGGCGTATAGATACGTTCTGGAGCACAGACCGGGAACGCGAGTAGCAAATGAAGATGCTAGCTCGAAGCTACGTTTGGTGGCCAGGTTTGGACACAGACATAGCAGCCTTGGTACGTCGGTGCCAGGAGTGCCAACAAGGGCAAAGAATGCCACCAGCGGTACCATTGCACCCGTGGGAATGGCCAGGCAGACCGTGGACCCGCCTGCATATTGACCACGCCGGCCCTTTCATGAAAAGCCCGGGGCTCATTTGCAACACATGGACGTCCGGAGGTATTGGTGTCAGACAACGGAACGGCATTCACAAGTGGGGAATTTTCCAAATTCCTGAAGGAAAACGGAGTCCGTCACATCAATACGCCCCTTACCATCCAACGGCCTGGCAGAGAGAGCAGTCCAGACACTTAAAGCGGGACTCAAGAAGCAGCCGGCAGCGTCAATGGACACAAAGCTCTCCCGCTGGCTGTTTGATTACAGGACCACACCGCATTCCACAACGGGCATACCGCCAGCTGAACTCTTAATGGGAAGGCGGCTGCGAACGAGGCTGAGTCTCCTTTTCCCAAATTTAACGGGGAAAGTGGAGAAACAACATGCCCCCAACGCAGGGGGCATGATAATAGTCGGCACAGAGACATTTCCAGGTGGGGGCACCGGTTTGGGTCAAGAATTATGGGAATGGACCAACGTGGGTCAAAGGCACGGTAGAGTCCCAAACAGGGCCCATATCATATGAGGTTTCGATAGGAAGTAAGGTGCTGAAGAAACACCTAGACCAAATAAGGGCAGCGGAACCACACCTGGAGGCAGGCGAAGCAGGACTGCCTCAAGCTGGGATAGCCCAGACGGAAAGGATACCCACACCCCAACCCCAAGCAATTTCTCCAGACCCAATCGTCAGAGTCGGAGATGGACACGTTCGACGAGGCCACCGCGACACCTCTCCCCAAGGAGGAGGAAGAACAACTTCCAAGGAGATCGTCCAGGAAAAGACGGGCACCTATAAGGTACACCCCGTCCACTTCGGAGAACGACCCAGCGGACGACACAGAGGTGACAGACCCAGACATGAGGAGCAGGAAGAAGCTCAGAGGAATGCCAGCTGGCAGGAATTCCTCGGATCTTGGGGGGGAGGGGTGTAATGAACTCCAATTGGCCAACCAATAAAGGAACAAAAGTTCATAGAACAAAAGTTCTTAACAACAGTGTAATGAACTCCAATTGGCTTTATTGGTTGGCCAATTGGAGTATGAGCTCCCTCAATGATAGCTCATTGAGGGGGCCCATATAATCACCTGTGTAGGCTTTGTGAGCAGTCTTAGGTTGACTGGACTGCTAGCAGCACTGTTTGTAGCTGCTCCCGTAATATAGTTATTGTAAATAAATATTGATGTGGTGACGGAACTCCTGCCTCCCGTGGATTACTACAAACAGCTTGCATTGATATAAGACCTTTAGCATAGTAAAATGTCCCAAGGCATTCCACAGGAGTATTAGCAGATTCAGAATTGTCACTGAGCCACAAAAGACCAAAGCTTGGTCAAAGGGGTAGGTTTTAAGGACTATCTTAAGGAAATAGAGTGAGCTAGAGAGGTGGAGGGGTTTAGGGAGGAACTTCCAGAGCTTCTAGACAGATAAAGGCATGTTTTCCAGTCGTGTGACAAAAGAAATTAGGAATGCACAAGAAACCATAATTGGAGGTTGCAGAAATAAGATAAATGCCTATGGAAGGATTTGAACATTATCTTGAGAATTTCAACTTTGAGGCAATGCTGGACCGTTATCACGTAATTCAGTAGTTGCAGGAGTAATGTGTAATCATGCTTTCGTTCGAGTGAGGATATGGACAGCATAGTTTCAAAGTCCAAACCGCAGCCAAAAGCTCTGGCATCTGTCATCTCTTGCTGACAGGACCATATTAGCTGAATGGCAATTAATATTATTGGCTGGAGTTCAGATTTTCCACAATCATTGAATTAGATTGCTTTTGAACAAAGTAAAATTAAAATCAATAAATAACTGTTATTCCCAACTTGAAAACTGAAGCCAGTACATTCTGATTTGCTTTATTGTTGATTTAAATACAAACCATTTAACAGTTAAATTGTGGCAGAATTTATTTGAGTTGCTCTGGAAATCCTCAACCTTGTTTTCTTTAAACCAGTATGCTATCAGTAGGAGTACACAATTCTTTCCCTTCTGTTGCATTACGATAGATCAACAGTCTTCATTGCCACAGTAACTGGGAATCAAGGATATTTAAATCTTCAGCAACAATACTGGAATTGCCTATTATACTTTCATTTAATTTATAGATTTCAGTCAGTGCGTGGAATTATTTACAAATAGAGCTTTCTTTTAATGACTAAAATCACGATCAATACAGTTTTAAACAGACACAGAAGACCGAGGCATCTCTACCTTGCTGAAGCTCCTGTGTTTGGTCTGTACTATATGTAGCCAGGAAGCTGGTCACTGTTCCATATGCTCTTTGCCTACTGCAATGTTTTTTGCATGTTACTGCGCAGTGAGAACCAAGGTTAAGGTAAGGACTAGATCAAAGCCATTGTGCAGTTGGAGACATGTAAACAAGCTGGAAACATCAGTGTCTGCCTTTCACAGTTTATTAAAAGCAGGAGTTTGCAGTTGCTAGACGAACAGGTGGTGCAACTCAGATGGTGCTGACCATTTTGTGCTTCTGTATTTGTCGGTCAGGTTTTCAGTTGTACTAGCCTTATTATACAGGTCCTTTTAACTATTTTGTTACCCCCCTGTTGTGCATTTTTCATGTGTTATACTAGTACCGAAGAACAAAAATTCAGACTGAAATAAGGAGGGTAGGCCAGAGCTAACAGCTAACATGGTTTGTGCTGGGAGATTGCATGAATAGCTCTGAATTTTATTTTAGACTTTTAAATTAAAAGCGTTTTTTATGATGATTGCTTTTGTAGGTTTGCCAGAATGTGATAATAAGATTATAGGACATGAACCCAAAATAAATTATATAGGAATGTACATGAATTGAAGTGCGAGTTCAAAATCAACCACTACCACGATTATTAGTTTATTAATTGATAAAAGTATCGCTGACCCATGACACCTATTCTGTGACTTATGATGCAAGATTGCTGATTTAACATTCATGAAAATGGGTTTACAAATTAATAATAATCTGCAACTTCAGTCTAAGTTGCAGGTTTGGCAATCTAGCTGAAGATGATTGCACTGCTGTAAATTCTATTGATATCTTTTAAAGATTGGAGCAAGGAACAGGCCAGACACCAGGCATGATGTAGATATAATGGGCATTTAGTCTCATACAGAAGCATCATTTGTATGTGTATAATGTGTAATGAAATGCCACTACTGTTTGGGAGAATATTTAAGTCAAATCATTGTATATTTAATATAGATCTTTGTCATTGATACTTGGGTAATCGATTTTCATTCTCTCTCGTCGCATAATTGTTTCCATGAGTACCAGTATTGTAGTTTGGTTAGTATTATATTTACAAGAATGTTGTATTATGACATCCTGAACTGTTATTAAACATAATATTATTGCAGAAGATTTGGTGCAATGGCATTGGAAATTATTCTAGAATTAATCTGGTTGATAAATTTGGCTTTTTTATTGACCTGCAGCAACTAAAAATAACTGAAAATCATATTTTCCAATTTGCCAACGCTCCTCTTCTTATTGTCATGGAAACAATCTATCTTATTTGCATGCTGCATTCAACTGTGTACATACAACTGTGGCTGGATGTGGAAAATATACCCAGGTTTCAGCTGTTTTTCACCATTTACATAATTTAAAAATCTAATTGGCAAGTTAAATTCTGAAGGAGGAAAATTGAGAAAATAAAAACTACATTTATTTTTTTCTTTTGGAGTGTTTCTTAAGAATCTTTGTAAAACATAATCACACTGAATCTGAACACATTAGGACCATGAAGAATTTGGGATCAATACTATAATGAAGTATTTAAAATATACTTCACACATATTTTAAACAATGAATGACAAACAAAAGAAACTTTTCATTCAGTATAGGAAGACTCGATTCGATTTTATATGTAACTATTTACTTATTTATTATTGTTTTACAAACAGTTGTAAATTCTGCCAGGGTTCAAAGGCAAATCTGGCCAATTAACTAAAGGCCCATTTACAGTGGGGCCCTGGATTGTGATATTTTTGCTTCCTACAATAAAACAGATAATAGGAAGAAAGGTAGCAAATATACATATGTCTTACCACAGGGAGCACTATATGGAAGTCAAAATCATGTGAGAAAATTCAACAGATTATTATTAATAAAAGACAGTATTGTATAAAAGGTTTGCCCATTTGAATTGAAATTTATGCTATTCCAAACGGATTAATAGCCTCATACTCAAATTCTTTACTGGAAAAGTGACAGTGGCCTTTTTGTGAGGGCCACGAAGAATCCAGCACGGGTTTTCAGGATACAAAGAAATAACATTTATTTACAATAACATATATATACAACAGCAGCAGCAGCAACTTCCCTTGCTGCTCACTCCTCTCTCTCCTGGTTCCAAACTGGCCAGCTCTATTTATGCAGGGAGTCTGCTAATGATTTCTCCACCCCCCTCATTGGGGAAGCTCATACTACCACAGGATTGTGGAATTGTCATTAGTCCCCAGCCAATGGTAAGCAGGCAGGTTATAACATCCCATCCTCGTCGCCAGTTTTGTAAGGGCCACGAAGAATCCAGCACGAGTTTTCAGGATACAAAGAAATAACATTTATTTACAAAAACATATATATACAACAGCAGCAGCAAGTACCCTTGCTGCTCACTCCTCTCTCTCCCTGGCTCCAAACTGACCAGCTCTATTTATGCAGGGAGTCTGCTAACGATTTCTCCCCCCCCCCCTCATTGGGGAAGCTCATACTCCCACAGGATTGTGGGATTGTCATTAGTCCCCAGCCAATGGTAAGCAGGCAGGTTATAACAGGCCTCATGATGGCTGCCTACCCTTTGCATTTTTGAGTGATTTGGAGCAGTTATATATTATAATGTTTCACCATTTCATCAGAAAAGTGAAAATAAATTGAAACCTAAGCAAAATTGAGTTCTTCATTCAAGACCAAGTGCCATCAAAAGAGACATTATTACTATCATTATTACTGAAAGAGCCCAGGTGCAGAAAGGAGAAATAAAATTATCTAGGGAACTTACTGCACAAAGGCTGGAGAGATGGCGAGATATTTACTTTGACCAGCAAAAATAATCCACAATAAATCATTCCCAAACTCAAGAGTCATGTTAGTCTTTATAAAGAAAGGGAGACTATAGTTAAAGACATCTGACCAGCTTCAACCGACTATGTACATTATTACTCTGACAATTTTGCAAGTAGATTGCATTGGCGGTACTTCTGAACATCAAGTGACCAGAATACTTTGATGCACAACATAGGAGTCTTGCCTCACAAATTTGATTAAATTCTGTGAGGAGGTAACTAAGTGTGTAGATGAAGGTAGAGCAGTTGATGTATACATGGATTTTAGTAAGGCGTTTGATAAGGTTCCCCATGGTCGGCTCGTGAAGAAAGTAAGGAGGTGTGGGATAGAGAGATATTTGGCCTATTGGATAAGTAACTGGCTATCACATAGAAGACAGAGGGTGGTGATGGAAAATTTTCAGACTGGAGACCAGTTACCAGCGGTATACCACAGGGATCAGTGCTGGATCCTCTGCTATTTGTGATTTTTATAAATGACTTGGAAGAGGGGGCTGAAGGGTGGGTCAGTAAATTTGCTGATGACACCAAGATTAGTGGAGTAGTGGATGAGGTGGAGGGCTGTTGTAGGCTGCAAAGAGACATTGATAGGATGCAGAGCTGGGCTGAAAAATATGCGGATTACAGGGTCAATGGCATGATTCTGAGGAATGTGGAGGAGCAGAGAGATCCACAGATCTCTGAAGGTTGCCACTCAAGTGGATAGAGCCGTGAAGAAGTGTGTTAGCGTTTATTAACAGGGGGCTTGAGTTTAAGAGCTGTGGTGTTATGCTGCAACTATACATGACCCTGGTGAGACCACATTTGGAGTATTGAGTGCAGTTCTGGTCACCTCATTATAGGAAGGATGCGGAAGCATTGGAAAGGGTGCAAAGGAGATTTACCAGGATGCTGCCTGGTTTGCGGGAAAGGTCTTATGAGGAAAGGTTGAGGGAGTTAGGGCTTTTCTCTTTGGAACGGAGGAGGATGAGAGCCAACTTTATAGAGGTTTATAAGATGATGAGGGAGATAGATAGAGTGGGGAGACTATTTCCTCGGGTGGATGTAGCTGTTACAAGGGGGCATAACGATAAGATTCAGGGTGGGAGATATAGGAGGGATGTCCGAGGTAGGTTCTTTACTCATGAGAGTGGTTAGGGTGTGGAATGGACTGTCTGCTGTGATAGTGGAGTCGGACACGATAGGAACTTTCACGCGGTTATTGGATAGGCACATGGAGCACACCAGAATGAAAGGGAGTGGGATAGCTTGATCTTGGTTTCGGACAATGCTTGGCACAACATCGAGGGCTGAAGGGCCTGTTCTGTGCTGTACTGTTCTATAGGAGAGGGGATTAATAAAATACTCCATATTCTTGATCCAGAGGTCCCTCCACGTGGGAGTTCCAAATGTCAATGTAAGGAATTCTAATTAAATGTCATCCTGGTTATGGATTTCGCCTCCTGAATTCTCCAGCATTATTGGGCAGGTGGAGAACATGGGAAGAAGGCTATCTATTCCCTCACAACCTCTAACATAAATGGGTTCTACTAAACGGGAACTACTATGAGGCTGTTTTGAAAGAAGTTGTGCCAAGTCCATTTCCTGTGACTCCTAACAATAGATGCTGCTCAGTACATTTATGAAAAAGAGGATTATGTTTTTAAAAAAAAGAATTTTATATGGATGCAAGTAAAACCAAAACCACCTCCAACGTTATCAGTGAATGGGGGATTAGTTCATGTTTTGTCCTTCCAAAGTTGCTGCATCTGATACAATTAGCAGAAGTTAATGATTGGTTGAATGCTTACATCTGTTTGACCAGGTGCATTATTTCTTCAGGAACTCGAGTAGTTTTTCAGGAAATACTTCTGCTTCCTCCTTTACTGTGTCTCAGTGACACAAAGCTGATGTTTCACTGTACGGTTTTATTCTGGAAAAGTCCTTTAACATGCAAACTGATAACAATTCCTGATTTCAGAAATATTTTAACCCTGTGTAAGTGAATGAGTTTTGAATGAGGATTAATATGCTCTGTACAAAAAATTCCTTCAAGTTATATAAATTGAAGACGTGAGGGGTTCTCATTAATTATGGATTAAATTGTTGAAAAGCTGGCTTCACTTGATATACAAAGGTAAGTTGGTTCCTTGGAGCTGATCTTTTTCATGTCAGGTGAGTTTTGTTTTTGCAACATTTTGATAATATAGTAATTCATTTTGACATCTGTTCTGTCAAATTCATGAAAAGTATAATTTATGAGACTTATGGTCAATGTTAGATTTATATGAGATTTAAATCAGAGAAATTGCAAATCTCATCGTTCATGCAACAATTAGAAATTGACCGTCTATCTTAGAGCTAATTCTCAATCCCAAGATTTATGCCGTGCTTCCCATTTTGCAAATAAAGTCCTTTTTGATTACCTCACCAAATCGTCTCCAACTGTTTGGTGTCTCTTTTCTATGGTTTTTTATTGTGTTGTTGGCATTATGTAAATACAAATCTTCAAACTCCTTTTTATTGTATGATTTGAAAACCTCAATCACAGTTGATGATTCATGTTCAGGGTGTCGTGTAGTTACGTAGAGGATTCTTGGGTGTTTGGCAATGCATCACATGGCAGATACACACAGTGTGGATACAACACTAGCTAAGTGACAGAAAGCAGAGAGTAATGGTGAAAGATTGTTTTTCTGACTGGATGCCTGGATTTTCATCCTTGAGGGGGATGAGGAGAGATGGAAAACTTCCCGGCTCAGCCCACTCACCTCAGGGGAAAATGCCTGCCAAGGCGTGATTTTCATTGCTGGGGACTGGGTGTGTGCTGTAGTTAGGCCAGCTGACCTGGGAAGAAATGCAGAGGCAGCCACATGGGCTGCTGGATGCTGATGCGGGCTGTTTAAAAGGCCTGTTTTGTGGCCATGGGACTTTGTCGCAGTGAAAAGAAAAGCACAAAGGCCCTCCAACCCTCACACCCCCTTCAACTTCCAAATAATCCCCATATCAAACATGCCACCTCATGCCCCCAACTCATCCCCTATGTCCCCTCATGCCCACATGCTAGGCTCAACTTTCCTACCCACTCCCTCAGGCCTTACTTGGCATAGGGGACATGAGGGGACCTTTTCAACTAACCCTAGTGTGCAGCTGCTGTAAAATCTAATTGAAGTACAACTGCCTTCCTGAAAATTAAAAAAAACCTTATCAGACATGGGCTCTCAATGAGCCCAAAAACTGTTGCAGCTCTTTAATAGGAGCAGGCCTGTTCAATGCCTGATCCCTCCCATGCCCTCATGAAAATGGCCTAGTGCCAGAAGCAGAGGCAGGATTTCCAAGTGTGCCATCACAAACTTTTTTTTTTCTGGTCTTGCCCCTGTGTGGTCCAAATTAGAGCTCTGAAAATCTGGCCACAGAATACATGAGCAAGGAAGCCATGCTAAACCTTTATAAATCGTTGGTTAGGCCCTAACTGATGTATTGTGTCCAATTCTGTGCCTCCCACTTTAGGAAGTGTGACATAGTCTTGGCGAAGATGCAGAAGAGCTGAACTACAATGGTACAGGGATGTAGAACTTCAGTCATGTACAATGACAAAATAAACTTGGGTTTGCTCCTTAGAACAGAGAACATTATGAGGAGATTTAAGCGAGTGAATAATTTTGATGGAGAAAATAAGGAGAAATTGTTTCCAGTGACAGAAAGTTTGGCTATCAGAAGATACAAATTTAAGATAATTGGCAAATTATCCAGAGGAGGGTTGAGGAAAATTGTATTGCTGTTATGATCTGGAATGCACATCCCGGAAAGATAATGGAAGTTGATTCAATGATAATTTTCAAAATGGAATTAGATGACTACTTGAGAAGAAAAAGTTTGCAGAACGTGGTGAAAGAGCAATGGAATGAGACAAACTGTATACCTCGTTCAGAAAGTCGACTAAGGCAGAGGGAACCAAATGGTTCCCATGGTGGCACTGCTGCCTCACGTCGCTAATGTCCCAGGTTCAATCTTGGCTCTGTGTCAGTGTCCATGTAGAGTTTGCACATTCTCTTTGTGGCGGCATGGTAGTATTGTGGTTAGCACAATTGCTTCACAGCTCCAGGGTCCTAGGTTCGATTCCCGGCTTGGGTTACTGTCTGTGCGGAGTCTGCACATTCTCCCCGTGTGTGCGTGGGTTTCCTCCGGGTGCTCCGGTTTCCTCCCATAGTCCAAAGATGTGCAGGTTAGGTGGATTGGCCATGCTAAATTGCCCTTAGTGTCCAAAAATTGCCCTTGGTGTTGTGTGGGGCTACTGGGTTGTGGGGATGGGGTGGAGGTGTTGACCTTGGGTAGGGTGCTCTTTCCAAGAGCCGGTGCAGACTCGATGAGCCGAATAGCCTCCTTCTGCACTGTAAATTCTATGATATTCTATGTTCTATCCTGCTATGTTTCTTTGATATATTATATATTTATAGTGATTATTATGTTGTGCTTTAACAGAGTTTTGTTCTGGTTCTCAGTAACAGCAGTTATTTTGTAAATGCTGATTCTCGGGGGCGATTCTCCAATGTGGAGCCCAAGTGTTCGCGTCATCACGAACGACGGCACGAACCGGGCCCTGGTACAACCAATTCTAGCCCCCATAGGGGGCCAGCACGTCGCTGGAGCGGTTCACACCACTCGAGCCTCCTTTCGCGGTGCCAATTGGGCACTGCACCAACCCGCGCATGCGCAGTTGGGCCGTGCCAACCTGCGCCTGCGTGGGGACTTATTTAGCACGCCGGCCCCGACTCAAGATGGTGTCGGTGTTCAGGGGCCGGCATGCCAGAAAGTAGGCCCGGTGGGGGGAGAGGCCAGCCTGCCGGTCGGTGGGCCCCGATCGCGGGCCAGACCCCATCAGAGGCCCCCCACCACCCCCCGGTGAAGGAGCCCCCCTCCCCCCCCCCAACAGGCCACCCTCCAACAGGCCACCCTCCCGACCGTTCGCGCAGAATTCCTGCCGGCAGCGACCAGGGGTGAACGGCGGGACTCTGTCGTATCGGCGCGGCCGCTCGGCCCATTCGGGCCGGAGATCCGGTGGCCCCGCCGATTCCAGCGGCCTGCGGCCAGTTCTGCACCAAATGCGCCGGCGCAAATGGCTCAGATTCTCCGCACCTCGGAGAATCGCGCGCCGGCGTCAGTGCGTCATGGCGCAGTTGCGTCGATTCTCCGGCCCGACGAGGTGCTCGGAGAATCGCCTCCTCGATATCTCACATGTGATATGTCATTGATATGTGATGATTTTCACTGCTAATCTAGGATTGACCATTGATAATAGAAATGGTGGCTATTCATGGATACTTTATGTTGATTAGAAGGCAGTGATTTACTGTGAAATTAAAATCTTGTCAAAATAAAAGAAAGGTCAATCCTGAAGCTGTTGAAGTCATCAATGCTGAAAATGCTCTTCAAACTAGTACCGTTTTAACTTTTTCATGTGGGCTTTCCACTCCCTTCTCTTGTCCTGACAGCATTGACTCTTTGCTGGGGTCAGTTCCATAGATTCCTCCATACATCTCTCCACTCCTTATTATTCATGTTGAGTACTTGCTTGTATTGATGGGTGCTACTTTGTGAATGCACACTGTGGTAGTATGACTAGGGGTATTACGGTACCTGGGAGTGTGAGCTGCCATTGGTGCAGAGGGCTCGCTGCCCATTGGCCCAAGTATCATGTGCTTCTTATCCCTATTGGCTAAGAGGAAGGTAGCTCCGCCTATGAGGCGGGGTATAAGAACCCGTGTTCCGCTGCAGCCAGGCCATTTCCTGTACGTCTGCTGCCGGGCTCACTTCTTGCTAATGAAAGCCTTTCGTTTCGGACTTCACCTACGTTTCGTGTCCATTGATTGTGCATCAATTTAATTAGCAAGATTTTAAAGGATGGAGCTTCGCATCAAGCCGGAGTGTCTTCGACTCAGCCCCCACGTAGCAAAAGCAACAGCCACATTTAAGCATTGGCTGGCTTGCTTCAACAGTTACCTGAGCACAGCGGCAAATGTCTCGACGAGGGAGCAGAAACTTCACATCCTCCACTCGTGCGTCGGCACCACCGTATACACGCTCATAGAGGACACGACAGACTACGACGCGGCTATGGACTTGCTCAAAGGACATTTCATACGGCCGGTGAACCAGGTCTACGCTCGGCACTTACTAGCCACGAGGCAGCAGATACCTGGTGAGTCACTGGGCGCTTTTTACTGTTCCCTCCTCGTGCTGGGGAGGAACTGCGGCTGCCCACAGGTGTCCGCTGCTGAGCATACCGAACTTCTGATTCGAGACGCCTTTGTCGCAGGCATGCAGTCCTCACAGATCCACCAAAGACTGTTGGAGAGAGAAACTTTAAGCCTTACGGAGGCACAGGCCCTCGCCTCCTCCCTAGACATCACGAACCGTAATGCTCACGCGTACGCCCCCGACCGCGCGGCGGCTCCCTGGGCAGCTTCGAACTTGGCCTCTCTCTCCCCCACGGACCTGGACCCCCCCCCCCCCCCCCCCCCCCCCCGGCCTGCGCCGCAGGGAAAGCACTCCCATAATCAGCGGGAGAGTGCCCAGACTGGCTGACTGGGGTGGCCGAGGACAGGGCGGTCACCCGCATGGAGGCTGGCGGACCACCGGGTTCCACCTGGAGGACCTATCAAACTTAAGTACTGATTGCCTTACTGACTGACCCATCCCCCCACTGACCACATGTCCATTCTCCTGCAGGTCCAGCCGATGGTGCTGGCCCATCCCAGGCGGCCCCCTCTCCTGACCCAGAGGAGAAGTCAGCATCACTTCAGCAGATCCATAGCAGCTTGGAAGAGTCTCAGAGGCTATGGGTGCAGGAGATGGCGCCGGCAATGAGTGGCACCGAGGCCAACATTGCTAGGGTGACGATCACAGTCGAGATCCTAGTGCACAACGTCGGCACCATGAGTGAAGATGTCCAAGGCACTGCGTAATCGTTGATGGACATGGTTAGTGCCTCTCCAGTATGTCTGCCTCGCTGGTAGATGCCACCCAGTACCAGGCCGCCCTTGATAAGGTTCTGCGGGACATGTCCCGCTCTCACGGGAATGGCCGATGCGCGACGGAACTTGTCCCAGTCACGGGTGGGATTGTTGAGGCACTGCAGAACATGTCCTAATCACTGAGGAGCATCGCCGAGGTTCCTAGTGGCACCAACTGGGAGGGGTGGGGGGGTTGAGTGCCAACCCGGACCCTTTCCATGGGGCGGTTACGGTGGCCACCAGCTCTCCCTGAGTTCCACTCCTCTACTGAGGCTACGTCTAGGGATCAGAACACGGGACAGGGCAGCACGGCTGTGCATGTGCCATTAATAGGTAAGCTGGGGCCCTCCAGCCCCCAGAGGACCGCTACCAGGGGCATCGAAGGCCACAGGACGAGGTAAGCAGCTGGCTGCCTCCATCTCTGATGTGCACCCTGGGGAGACACCTAGATGTAGTGGTAGGGCAAGGAGGACCAAACACATCGAGGATCATTGAGGGCACCAGAGGTGGGGGAACAGGGTAGGTAAGGGGTGGTATGGGGGGTGAGGGGGGTGGGGGTGCTGTACCATTGGGTGAGTGGAGACCTGTATTGAACAATAAACACCCTTGTGCAAATACAGTTGGCAGATTCTGTCACCTGCTTCTGTAATGCATCACCACATGCAGGTGATAGGTGAGAGCAAGCACTCAGCATTCAAGCAGGGGTCAGATTATGGCATAGATTGAAAAGCACCAGCGCCCATCTCTTTGCGGGTTATCATCACTCCACTGCCCTCGACAGTGACCCGCTGACAGTGTCGACACAGTCTCAGCACCCTGGACTGATGTGACACATACCCAGGGAGAGTGGGAAATGGGGGTGGAAGCAACGAAGGTCCAGGCCACGGTCTAGGTGAATTGGGCCAGTATGAGGGCCTCTCTGGCACTCCGGTCTTGCTGGACCCACATCGCTGCCGCCTGTCCTGCAGCCTCCAGCTGGGCCTCAGGATCCTCCCCGGTCTCATCCTCCAGCCCCTGCTGGTCCGGCACCTCCTCATCATCCTCCTCCCCATCCCCCTGCTCCTCGTCCTCCTCCTTGTTCTCATCTTCCTCTTCCTCCTCGGATGTGGCCACATGTTCCTCATCACCAACCTCTAGCTCGTCGTCCCACTGCTGTACGAGGTTGTGGAGGACACAGCAGACCACAGCAAAGCGGGTGAACCTCTGGGCAGTGTACTGGAGGGCACTTCTGCAGTGGTCGAGGCATCGGAACCACATTTTGAGGAGCCCGATGCACTGCTCAATGACAGCGCGGGTGGCCGCATGGGCCTCATTGTACCGGGCCTCCACTTCAGTCTCCGACCTCCGTACTGGCATCATTACCCAGGTCCTCAGCAGATATCCCTTATCCCCCAAGAACCAGCTGTCCAACCTGGGGTGCTCCTCGAAGAGGACAGGGATGACTGACTGCCCCAGGATGTAGCTGTCGTGGATGCTCTCCGGGAAACGGGCACACACGTGCATTATCTTCATCTGGTGGTCGCAGGCAAATTGAATGTTGAGGTAGTGGAACCCCTTTCGGTTTATATAGGGCAGCCCCAAATGGCCTGGTGGGCGCAAAGCAACATGCGTATGTTGCAAGATGGGTGCAAATTACTGAGTGTCTTTAATACAGAGATAGATGGGTGCTTGATTAATAAGGGGATCGGGGGTATGGGGAGAAGGCAGGAGAATGGGAATGAGAAAACATCAGCCATGATTGAATGGTGGAGCAGACCCGATGGGCAATGTGGCCTAATTCTGCTCCTATGTCTTATGGTCTTATGCGTGGCATCTATGACTTTCTGGACCACATTGAACATGATGTAGTCTTCCATCCGTGCAAACAGGACATTCGTGACATGTGGGCTGTGGTCTGCGAGGTGCCACACAGGTCGGCACTCGAGCCCATGAATGATCTTGAGGCATAAAGGTTCAGGGCTGTGATGTCCTTGACGGTTACTGGGAGCGGGTGTCCTCTTCCTCCATGTGCTGCCACGTCCGTGAGGATATAGCACAGGTTTGCACCATTTGCTTGTTGAGGCAGAGCCTCCTGCGGAATGCACTGTCTGCCATTTGTCAAAGGACCAATGGCGCCTGTGCACCCTGGGCCATCGCGGTCCCCCCCCAACCTGATGGGTGACTGGGTCCTCAGGGTGTGGGGCGGGGTCAGCACACGGGTAGCTGCCTCTCGCATATGCAGATGCTACTGCTGCCATTTTCTCTGGCGTTTGGCCACATCGCGTAGCACCAGCACCACTAGGGCAACCTCTGCATCGAAAGTCCCTGCCATAGCATTAAATATCTGTAAAGAAATGGGTGAGGGTGTTAGACCAACAAACAGCGGTGGCTCGCACCCTGGACCCTCCATGCCCCCACTGATCCCCCCCCCCCCCCCCGACCCTACATGGAACACCTTGCCCACATACACCCAGCCGCAGTGGGCCCCCCTCTCTGAACCTCAGACCCTGTACCCCAGACACCGGCTCACAACGTCAACCAGACCGGGCACTGGCCCCCTCCCCATGGCACTTACCCACCCTCCGGCCGTGGACATGCCCCAGGAGCTGTGTCCCATCCCCTGGATATTCGGATGTTCGGATGTTGGCTGTTGCGTGTGAGGTGTTGCTTCCTAAAGTGTTCTGGCACATGTCAAGGCACCAAGGCACGATTGGGATGCTAAGCAATGGCTCCCACATGCTACCTGGTCCGCCCAGCCACGGGAATGTACCTGGGTTGTGTCAAGTGCTCACCTAACCACAATTGCCAATTCTGTAGAGGCTATAGGCTTCAACTGCACAGACAAAGGCCTCAGCAGTCGGGGGTGTTACGGATGGATGGTGGGGCAGACGGGCAGGGAGAACGGGTACATATGAACCAGGTGTTGACCTGGTGGTGCAGCGAGTGGTTACCCCCCCGTTTGCCCCCACCAGCACCCCCCCACCTTCCCTAGTTGGCCCACACCTGCGAAGGGTCCCCCCAGCCAAGGGTCCTCCATCCCTTGCCGGGCACAGATGCAAGAAGCACAGCACGTGGGGTTCTTTGCCTGTGAGCAAGGATGACTACTCACCTCTTCAGCTCCCTATGGAAGCACTTCTGCTTGGTTCACATTTTAAAAAAGGAGTACTGATCGGCACCAATCCGAGCACTTGCTGGGGAAGCTGCTGAATGACGGGAGGCCGTTGGATATTGGGTGGCTCTCATTAAATGTATGGAAACCTCACAGAGGTTTTGGCAGATACAGCTCGATGACTCGAGCAGATTACTGTGTACGTTCAACACGCCATTTGGACGTTTCTGCTTCAATCGCATGTCCTTTGGCATTATCTCTGCGTCAGAGATTTTCCACAGGATAATGGAGCAAATGACCGAGGACATCAAGGGTGTCAGAGTCTATGTGAATGACATCGTCGTATGGTCCACCACTGAAGAAGAATACCTCTGTCGTCTGAAGAAGGTGTTTCAGAGGAGTCATAAATACCGTTTGAAACTGAACCAGGCAAAATGCACATTTGCGAAGGAGTCTGTAAACTTTTTGGGTGACACCATATCATCTCAGGGCATCAGCCCGGATGAGGCAAAAATCACTGCAATATGGACCATGAAGACACCATGCGACAAGAAGGCAGTGCTACGATTTCTGGGCTTCATCAACTTCCTTGGCAGGTTCATCCTGAACCTGTCCGCATAGACGGCAGCTTTAAGCAATTTCCTACGAAAGATCACTGCATTTGAGTGGACACAACGTCACCAAAATGAATGGGTGGATCTGAAACAGCAACTAACGAGGGCACCGACCCTTGCTTTCTTTGATGCAACCAGACCCACCAAGATCTCCACTGACACCAGCCAGGGCGGGATTGGCGCCGTTCTCCTCCAACAGGACAACCAGACGCATACACGTCCAGGGCCATGACCGCAACTGAGTGCAGATATGCACAGATTGAAAAAGAATGTCTCGGACTCCTCAATGGGATTCTGAAGTTCTATGACTATGTGTATGGCCTGCCCACATTCATAGTGGAAACCGAACACAGATCGTTGGTCCATATCATAGACAAGGATCTAAATGACATGACACCTCGTCTGCAGCGCATCATGATGAAGCTGCGAAGGTATGATTTCACCCTCGTATACACCTCATGCACTGTCCTGATCAATTGGCACTGACAACGCACCATCAGCCCCTATCAGAGAAATCGAGGCCCAAACACAGTTATGCATAGAGAATTTGCCTGCTTCGGATGAGAAACTTTGCCTAATCCGACAGGAGACGCAGAAAGATGCAAACTTACGGAGGATGCTGCACCTACTCCAGCACGGTTGGACGAGGGGACAATGTCCACAATTTCAGAATGTCAAGTCAGAACTGATTGAAGTTGACGGCCTGCTGCTACGCAATGCGCAGATTGTGATTCCGGCCACACTCCGCGCCAAGATGCTACGTAAGATTCATGAATGCCACCTAGGCATTGAGAAATGCAAAAGGCGAGCATGACAAGCTGTGTGCTGGCCCGGCATGAATCAAGACATAACGGACATGGTCATGACATGTGACACCTGTCAAAGCCATCAACCCGCAGAGTGTAAAGTACCACTACAGCAACACAAACTCACAATGGCGCCGTGAACAAAAGTGGGCATTGACCTATTTCATGCCACAGGACGTGATTACGTCTTGATCATGGACTATTATTCAAACTATCCGGAGGTACTGAAACTTCATGATCTTACGCCTTCATCTGTCAGCAAGGCATGCCAGGAGACATTCGCGCGAAATGGAATCCCACGTGTGGTGATGTCAGATAATGGTCCCTGCTTCGCGAGCTGGAAATGGAAAGAGTTCTCAGACCGCTACAGCTTTCAGCATGTAACGTCCAGTCCGCACTACCCACAGTCAAATGGCAAAGTGGAAAAGGGTGTCCACATCGTTAAACGGCTGATTAGCAAGGCAACAGATTCACGCTCGGACATCAACCTAGCGCTGTCATCCTACTGAGAAACCCCATTGAGCTCAGGACTGTCGCCAGTGCAGATGCTCTTCGGCAGGGACATCCGTACAACCCTACTGGCGATTCAATTCCGAGACCCCGATAACGCTCTGGTACTCGACAAAATGCGGGTACTACGGTCCAAACAAAAAGAATACTACAGTCAACATGTGATCCCACTCAAGCCACTGAACATGGGCGACATTGTCAGGATCAGGGACCCAGAAAGTGGATGGTCTGAGCTAGCCACGGTGATCAGGCAGTAGGCACCGCGGTCCTACATTATCAACTCCTCGGCGGGAGTACTCTTTCGCCGTAACCGCCGGGATCTGTTAATGCTTCGGCCTACAACACCTGTGTTTCCCACACTGGACTTGACCAAGTCCATTAGTCCACAGGACGTTCCTAGCCACACAATGCCAGACAGTACTCTTGATGACATCATACTGTCATCCCCACCTTCACCGTTACGACGCTCCAGCAGAAGCCGTAAGGCACCCGACCGGCTAGATTTGTAACAACACTTCAACACACCCACAAGACGAATATGAACATTTGTAACGATGGACTCATAACACTATTAATTAGAACATAGTACATAGAACATTACAGCGCAGTACAGGCCCTTTGGCCCTCGATGTTGCGCCATCCTGTGAAACCCTTCTAAAGTCCCTCTACACTATTCCCTTATCGTCCATATGCCTATCCAATGACCATTTGAATGCGTTTAGTGTTGGCGAGTCCACTACTGTTGCAGGCAGGGCATTCCACGCCCTTACTACTCTCTGAGTAAAGAACCTACCTCTGACATCTGTCCTATATCTATCTCCCCTCAATTTAAAGCTATGTCCCCTCGTGCTGGACATCACCATCCGAGGAAAAAGGCTCTCACTGTTCACCCTATCTAATCCTCTGATTATCTTGTATGCCTCAATTAAGTCACCTCTTAACATTCTTCTCTCTAAGGAAAATAGCCTCAAGTCCTTCAGCCTTTCCTCATAAGATCTTCCCTCCATACCAGGCAACATCCTGGTAAATCTCCTCTGCACCCTTTCCAATGCTTCCACATCCTTCCTATAATGCGGCGACCAGAACTGCACGCAATACTCCAAATGCGGCCGCACCAGAGTTTTGTACAACTGCAACATGACCTCATGGCTCTGAAACTCAATTCCTCTACCAATAAAAGCTAACATACCGTACGCCTTCTTAACAACCCTCTTAACCTGGGTGGCAACTTTCAGGGATCTATGGACATGGACACCGAGATCTCTCTGCTCGTCCACACTACCAAGAATCTTACCATTAGCCCAGTACTCTGCCTTTCTGTTATTCCTTCCAAAATGATCAAGTGTAGCGCACTTGATCGGGGGAAGCTAAGGATTTCGATCTTGATGTCGATCGTGGTTTGGAGAGACTGAAGACTGAAGAAACGTTTGAGCTCGGCTGCTATTGGTGGATCTTCATGCTGGTCTAAACCTTTGGTTTGGACCTAACGCCGGTATAGTCAAGAGCCAAAGTCGGAGCTATGACCACTGCTGCATCCCGACCACCAGGCTGGGGGGTGCGAAACACTGTTCGAGTCACAGTGAGGAAGTCGGAAGGGAAGTCGCCTGTGGATCGAATCTTCTTCGTGAAGCGGGTACTGATCGACTGCTGTGGGTTTCAAGCAACAGATGTCTACTGCTTGCAAGATTACCCCAACAACGGTTATTTCGATGTCACGTTCAGGAATGTTGCTGATTGCATCAAGTTCTTGGACGCGTTTAAAGAAAAAGGCAACCAGAGCCCCCTGTCTATCCTGACTGCGGAGCCTCTGTTCACGCTACCGTCACAAAGAAACCGGGTTGTTACGCTGCACACGTACAACCCCCACGTCGCCGTGTCTGATGTGCTCACGTTCCTTGCCAGGTACGTCGACTTGAAAAGTGACAGCATACAACTGAAGGACACCTTTGGCATCTGGACAAGCGGGCACCAGGTCAAGGTAACACTGAGAACGAACGCCAATGGAACCATCTTGCATCCACCCTCCAGGTTCGCCATTGGAGGAAACCGAGGCTACCTCTACTATGGGGGGCAGCCACGAGTATGTCACACCTGTGGCAAAGCGGGGCACATGGCCGCTAACTGCAACGCCACCTTCTGCAAAAACTGCAAGCAGGAGGGGCACATGACAAAGGACTGTAAGGAAGACAAGCACTGCAACCTGTGTAGGGGAGGCCGGCCATCTTTACAGGGCCTGCCCAAAACGTGGGGCAACCTATGCGCAAATCATCAGCGGTGGAGTCAAAAAGGCATCCACACAGGAGGTTCAGGCACCCTCCATCGACAAAGACACCCCACCACAGAATGCCGAAATTCTACAGAAAGGCCCTCAACAGAATGTGGAGGCCCCAGCACAGCCTGACAAAACAACCCCACTCCCATCTGGCGAGGAACACGCGACAACCGAGGATGGAACAAAGAGTGAAGAGCGCTGGGAAACGGCAGGCACAAAAAAAGGAAAGAGGAAAATGAAAAATGAAACAAAGAAACCCCTGACGGGGAATGGTAAAAAGCGGCAACTCAATAGCGCCGACAACTCCTGCGATGAAGGCAAGCAATCTAAGAATAGGCCTCAATTAAAGAGGCAAAGCACCAATGTGGGAGGGGATGCACAGAACCCCCAGACCACAGACAGGAACGAAAACAAAACTCGACCAGAGCACCAACCTCTGGACGATGGGAACCGGCCTACAACCCCAACACCCGCTGACTGCCACGCCGGGCACAGCGGCTACATTCCCCCCCCCCCCCCCCCCCCCCCCACAATGCACATCCATCAGGTTCAACGCCACACTGAGGACAATGGCAGCTTCCTAAACCCTGAAACTGTGAAACATTTTGAGAACACCATCGGCATGACGGGGAACTTTGAACAGCTGGAACAACCAACTGAAATGGACTCTGAAATCTGAGACTGGTAAATCTACTCTTTTTAAAATGGGTTTTAAAATTGCATCAATTAATGTGTGACGTATTAAAGACACTTCGCGGTGTGTAGCCACACTCGGCTACTTAGAAAATGTGAGAGCCGACCTACTGTTCCTGCAGGAGTGTGGAATTCCACACCTCAGCAACTACAGGCGCTGGTCCAGCTGGTGGCCCCACGGGCCATCCATCTGGTCAGGAGGAAACAACTGTCGTTCCTCCGGCCTGGGTATTCAGCTACGGGGAGGCAACTTCACCATCTCCGACGTTAAGGAGGTGGTGGGAGGACGCCGCCTCGTAGCAGACGTCGAATACAAAAACACCCCTATCAGACTTATTAACGTGTATGCCCCAGCCGTAAAAACTGAGCGACTGGCTGTCCTTCAGCAACTACCACTGCTGTTGGCCACCTCCAAGCCGGTCATCCTGGGCGGTGACTTCAACTGCATCATCGATGCGGCTGGACGATCCGGCAGAGCCGACAGCAAACTAGACGCTACGGCCAGACTCTTGATGGAAACGGTAAAAGATGCAAAGCTGCTCGACGTCTTCAGCAACCCTGCAGACGGAGCGCAGCGTAGATACACATGGTCACGGCCAGATGGGTCCGTCCGTTCCAGAATAGATTTCTTTTTTGTGTCCCATGTTTTCACGGTCAGGCCCACCGACGTCAAGCCGGTGTTCTTCTCTGACCATTGCCTCCTACTGGCTGACTGCCACCTGCAGGAAAACCAGGGGGTGGGCAGGGGGACATGGAAGCTAAATGTAAAACTGTTGACCCCAGAGAACCTCCAGGAACTCAAAAGGGATTACAAAGGTTGGAGAACCGTGAAACCCCTCTTTGAGTCTCCACATCTCTGGTGGGAAGCAATCAAGGGGAACATCAAAAGGTTCTTCATCCTCAAGGGCGTTCAAAAGGTGAGAGAGAGATGAGGGGTCACGACCAGGCTCCATAAAAGCATGCAAAATCTGCTCCAGCTGCAGTCGATGGGGGTTGATGTCAAGGAGGATCTCCAAGAGGTGAAGGGCCAGCAAGCCTCGCTCTACACCTCGGAGGCCTCCAAGGTTATCTTCCGGTCCAGAGTCCGCTCCATGGAGCAGGATGAAAAGTGCTCACGCTTCTTCTTCCAGAAGGTACACAGGGAGACCTCTGTGATCAGCAGCCTGAAGGAAGAAGATGGCTCTGTAAAGACATCGCAGTCTGACATACTGAGGATCAGTCAATCCTTCTATGCCAGGCTGTATGATCTGAAGCCAACAGACAGCACTGTTACCCAGACCTTCCTGTCGTCTATCACGGAGGTCTTGGACGACAACGAGGGGGAAAACCTGGACAAACCATTAAGTCTGGACGAGCTGACAAAGGCCGTCAAGTCCTTTGAGACGAGTAAAACTCCCGGAAGCGACGGCTTACCGGCTGAGTTGTATTTGGCTCTGTGGGACTGGATGGACCCAGACCTGCTGGAAGTGTATGAGAGTATGCTTTTGGAAGGCAGCATGTCAGAATCCATGAGGAAAGGCATCATCACCCTCATCTACAAGCAGAAGGGGGAAAGGGAAGAAATTCGAAATTGGCAACCCATTTCACTGTTAAATGTGGATTACAAAATCTTAGCCAAAGTCATCGCCAATCGGGTCAAGTCTGCTCTGGAGTCGGTGATCCACCCCAACCAGACCTGTGCTGTACCCGGCAGGAAGAACTCTGACAGCCTCGCGCTGCTCAGGGATACGATCGCCTACGTGCAGGACAGGAGGGTGGACACCTGCCTCATCAGCCTTGACCAGGAGAAGGCCTTTGACAGAATATCGCACACCTACATGATGGATGTGCTCTCCAAAATGGGGTTTGGGGAGGGAATTCGCAATTGGATCAAACTGCTCTACACAAACATCTATAGCGCAGTCTCAATCAATGGGTGGGAATCAGAAAAGTTCCAGATCAAATCTGGAGTCAGGCAGGGCTGCCCTCTCTCCTCGGCCCTGTTTGTCTGCTGCATAGAACCTTTTGCCAAGTCCATCAGGAAGGATCCGGACATGAGAGGAGTGACGATCCCAGGCAGCGGAGGCACGCAAGTCAAGGCCTCCCTGTACATGGACGACGTCGCCGTTTTCTGCTCGGATCCCGCGTCTGTACGCAGGCTCTTGGACACCTGCAACCAGTTTGAACTGGCGTCAGGAGCCAAGGTAAACCACGGCAAGAGCGAGGCCATGTTCTTTGGGAACTGGGCCGACCGATCCTTTGTCCCCTTCACGGTCAGGACAGATTACCTGAAAGTGCTGGGGATATGGTTCGGAGCGGCTGGGGCATGCACCAAAAACTGGGAGGAACGAATTGCTAAAGCAAAACAGAAACTGGGCTGGTGGGAGCAACGCTCCCTCTCCATTGCGGGCAAAACCCTGGTCATCAGGTGTTAGGTACTCTCGGTGTTACTGTACGTGGCGCAGGTCTGGCCCATCACTCGGACCTACGCCGCAGCAGTCACCCGGGCCATCTTCAAATTCATTTGGAGATCCAAGATGGACCGGGTCCGAAGAGACACAATGTACAAGCCTCTAGATAAAGGAGGGAGGAACGTATCCAACGCCGCCCTCATCCTGATGGCCACCTTTGTGTGCAACTGCATCAAGCTGTGCGTAGACCCCGGGTATGCAAACACCAAGTGTCACTACATACTGAGGTTCTACCTGTCCCCGGTGTTGCGAAGGATGGGCCTGGCCTCATTGCCGTGGAACGCCCCAAGCAGTTGGACCGTGCCGAAACACCTGTCCTTCGTGGAAAAAGTTTTGAAGAAAAACACCTTTGACCACAAAGCAATGAAGCAGTGGTCAGCACGTAATGTCCTCGAGACCCTCAGAGAAAAGGAGACTGTGGAGGACGTTGGATGGTTCCCTGAGCAGACTGTCAGAGCCATCTGGCAGAATGCCTCATCACCAGAACTTTCAAACAAGCACCAAGACCTAGCTTGGCTGGTGGTGAGAAGGGCCCTCCCTGTCAGATTCTTCATGTACACCTGAAGGCTCAGCATCAATGCACGCTACCCTCGGAGTGGATGTGGGGGAAATGAGACAGTCACACACCTCCTTGTGGAATGTGCCTTTGCAAAGCAGGTCTGGAGTGAGATGCAGTGGTATCTGTCAAGGTTCATCCCGAGCAGCTCTGTAACACAGGACTCTGTGCTCTACGGACTGTTTCCAGGGACACACACCGAAACAAATATCAACTGCTGCTGGAAGGTCATCAACTCGGTGAAAGACGCTCTTTGGTCTGCCCGAAACTTGCTGATCTTCCAGTGCAAAGAACTGTCCTCGACCGAGTGTTGCAGACTGGCACATTCCAAGGTCCAGGACTACGTGCTGAGGGACGCACTCAAGCTTGAGGCAGCTGCCGCCAAGGCGCAATGGGGAAAGACCACAGTGTAAGGTCTTCCCAGCAAATGTACACCGAGGGGTTGGTAACAGTGTAAAACCCCTCGGTCCGGGTTTTTCAATACCACAATGTATGATAGAAACAAAGCAATGTAAATATTTAAGAAAGAACTGTAACTCATTGTAGGATACGTGTGTAATGTTATCCCAATTGAATTGAAGAAAGACAAATGAATGTAACTCAGATGGAAATGTACAGTCAAGGCAATTTGAAATGTTCTGTAAAGTTTATGATAAATTTTATGAATAAAGTATATTTTTTGAAAAAAAAAATAACGGCACCGAGATGGGGGTCTCCCAGGTCATCAGAGGCCCCTGGTGGTTGGGCTCTGGGCACGGAGGTTTCCTGGCACTCCTGCTGTCCAGTGCCACACTGGTATTGTCAGAGTGTCTGATGGACAGTGCCTGGTTGGCAGGGGCACTTCCAGGGTGCAAAGCTGGAAGTGCCAAGATGCCCAGGTGCCATGTTGCCCGTACCAGAGATCGAGCACCACGTTGCCCTGCCCTTATGAGGTGGGGTGAGGGGAGGCTCGAGGGTCCCCTAACAGATAAGTTAGTCGTTGGGAGGTGGGGGGGGGGGGGGGGGGGGGGGGGGGAGGGGTGTCCGGAGGCTGCAGTGAGGGGTTTAATGATCAGGGAGTTATTTAAAAATGGCTCCCTCATCTCCTTGAGTCCTATTTGATAGCAGGTTGTTCTTGCTGCTGAAGGCACTGCGAAACACCTCGCTATTCGCATCCAAAACAGGACTCTGTTTTTTGGGCATTAAATCGCGAGTCTGAAATCTTGTCATGTAACCCTTTCAGCTATTAACTGGAAATTATTTTGAAAGTTATCAGTCTCGACGGAGTGTGTAACAACAGCTATGGGAGTAATAGTAATAAAACAGTTGAACAAGAAGAAGCTATTGGTGTCATTAAAAACATTGTTTCCACGTAAATTGCTCTATCAAATGAACTTAAAATAGAGGGCAGGGGTAGGGCATAAAGCCCCCTGAGTTTGTTCCACCAGCCATCAAGATCATGGCTAAATGCCTATATCAAGTTCATCTTCCTGTCCTGTCAATCTCAGCATTGAATATACCCATTGTCAGAGCATCTGCAGTCCTCTTGGGTAGAATATTCACAAGATTCAAAGTGAAGACATTTCTCCTCATTTCAGTCCTTAAGGACTGACCACTTATTCTGAAGCCATGATCTCTAGTACTAGCCAGAGACCAATCTCTCAGCATCTATCCTTTCATGTCCTCTTACCAAGTTTCAATGAGATCACCTCTTGTTATTCTGAACTCCAGAGGCCTATTCTCCTCAATGTCTCCTCATAAGACAACTCTCTCATCCTAATAACTAAACTAAAATGGGGGAGATTTTCCGAGCCGGAGAATCAGCGCAACCACGTTGCACCGGCGCGGTTGGTGCAGCGCCGGCCGCAGGGCGCTGGAATCGGTGGGGCCGCCGATTCTCCGGCCCGAATGTGCCGAGCGGCCGCGCTGATACGACAGAATCCCACCGGCGCCGTTCACCCCTGGTCGCTGCCGGCGGGAACTCTGCACCAATGGTCGGGGGGGGTGGGGGCCTTATGGGGGGGGTCCTCCGATGGGGTCTGGCCCGCGATCGGGGCCCACCAATCGGCGGGCCGGCCTCTAACGCCGGGCCTACTTTCCTGCGTGGCCGGCCCCTGAACACCGATGCCAGGGCGCTGAAGAAGTCCCCTGCGCATAATGGCCAACTGCGCATGGCCGGGTTGGCGCGGCGCCCATTTGGCGCCGAGAAGGGAGGCTGAAGTGACGTGAACCACTCCAGTGCCGTGCTGGCCCCCTGTGGGTTCCAGAATTGGCCGTCCCCGTGCCCGTTTCGCGCCGTCGTGAAACGCAATGGTGTTCACGACGGCGCGAAGACTTGGGCTCCGTTTGGGAGAATCGTCCCTCTAAAACCTTGTAGCTTCCCACTGTAAGGTCAATAAATAATTCCTGATGTAAAGACACTAAAACTGTACAGAGTATTCCAGGTTTGGTCTCACTAAAACCCTAATATAATTGAGTGAGACTTATTTGCTCTTACACACTCCAACATTCTTGCAATTGAGGCTAAAATACTATAAAAATGGACTGTAAAATCTTCTTTTGATATTTAAAAGGAAAAGGTTAGCAAGGTCAAATGTGGATCCACTTCAGATGGAGACAGGAAAATTTGTAACTGAAATTAGGGATATGGCGGAGAAATTAAACAATTACTTGTTTCTATCTTTACGGAGGAAAATACAGAAAACCTCCTTCTTTACCTGCCCGGTTGCTGGTTCCTCGGCATGTTGGTTGGCACTGCAGTTGATAGGGAGTTGGTTTGGGGGATTTTCTGTCCCTTTGGTGGTTATTTGTTAGGGTTAAAGGGCCTTAATCAAAGTTCTTGGACGAGAGCCACCTTTTGTGCAACTGCTCAGCTCATGGCCGCCACTGGAAGTCCTGCATTTACATTCCTGCTTCTTGAAGGCCACCATGACCAATTAAATGTTTGTGCAATGCTTGAAAGAACAGCAGCATGTCTACTTGCTTCAGATTGATCACCTAACAGTGCTCCATCTTATCCAATTACAAAATAGCCACTTACTCCATAGAAGAGCCTTCGAGGGCCGAAGGGCCTGTTCCTGTGCTGTATTGTTCATTAATACTTAGCCTTCCAAACATGAGACAATTGGTACACACGATTGTGATGATTCATTCTGAGATTGATGTCCTTCATTGAGATTTTGAGGTTTACAAAGAAGGTCTTAATGTTTACCATGCATCGAAGGTACAGAATAAATGTGTTCATATGAGCTAACCTTAATTGCCTTGGAACATTTTTATAATGAGAACCTCAGTTGTACATTATCTGAGCCATGCCTGTAAAATATATTTCCCCTGTGGAGCGTCATCATCCTTTACCCTCTAATTCCATCCCCTTCCGCAGCTTCCTCATCTGAGGAGACATGAACCACTTCCATCTCTCCATGTGGCAACTGGAGATAATTGTGTGCCTTATTGAAAAGGTTGCCTCTATTATGCATTTATGAGTGGATGATTGCAATATTCTGTAGTGGTCCTCAGTATGGCACTGGAACAATCTGTTGATTAAAGTGTTGAGAGTGGCAGTTATCTTCAGTGCAACTGATATTAGATGGCCTCCTAGTGGGATCTGAAGTGAGATCCTCACTGAGGTTGGAACAGATATGCTCCAACACATCCCTTGACAAGCAAAGGTGTCCAGGGCATTGCCTTTCACTCATCTTCTGTAAACCCTTTGTTGTGCCAAATGCCTCCATGGATGTAATCCCTCTTTGTCATTATCTGGGTCTTCCTCAGCTTCTACTGGCATTGGCTCTTGTTCCTCAGAGCGACGCTGGTCCCTGAGCTCTGCCTTATGGTGACAGGCCCTTCTTCACTTCACTGGCATCAGAGCTGTCTAGGAGGCAACATTGCCTGCAGCAATGCCTGCAACCTGCATTCTACACTCTGCCTTGTCTCTGTGGACAAATGGAGAGACAATACCCTGGAATTCTCTTCTTCCACGGACCTACCCTCATTCCTGACATGACATTCCAGGCCACCCCTTACAGCTGAAGCACATCTGAAGGTACACAGGTGGCTAACCATCCCATGTGACATGTCTGTGCATTCATAAAGAGGCTTTGATCAAGCAGAATGCAGCCATGTGGTCTCATCTTCAATCAGCCAACTCTCAGCCTGCTACTTTTAGCCTAGACACTAGATTGCAAGCCTTTTGGCCTGTAAGGCATGACCGTCACCGTTGAAATTATTAAGTGGAGCCTTGTCGAGAGATTGTTGCTTATGTACAACAGCTGCGAACCCTTAATTGTGTGTACCCCTTTCCCTCTTTATAAGCCTCCCTTCCTGGCATAGGCAGTCAGACCAAATCAAATGTTTCTCAAAGCTTGAACTGATTCTCGCATGCGCGCGCTCCAAGAGCTAAGGTGTAAATTGCTTCAATTGGCATTAGGCCAGTTGGCGTTCTCCTCCTCTAATGCGCGATGAATTCCAGCCCACTTTAATTTTTTTTTAAATTTAGTGTACTCAATTCATTTTTTCCAATTAAGGGGCAATTTAGAGTGGCCAATTCACCTACCCTGCACATCTTTTGGTTGTGGGGGTGAAACCCACGCAAACACGGGGAGAATGTGCAAACTCCACACGGACAGTGGCCCAGAGCCGGGATCGAACCTGGGACCTCAGCGCCGTGAGGCAACAGGGCTAACCCACTGAGCCACCATGCTGCCTGAATTCAAGCCCACTTGACCTGGAGTTGCAACATAAGTGGAATTAAATATTATTTTAAAATACCTGAGGAATGTTCTCGGGTTGGGCTGGGCCCAATAAACTGCAGTAATTAGGTTTATAAAATTTTAAATACAAGTAATTTATTATTATGTACAGTATAATAATTAAATAGGCAAAAAAATACAACTAACTATCTAACACTCCTTCCAACCCCCTTTTTAATAACTACCCCCACAATATACACACACAGGCAAACAACACATCGGGGAAAGGGTGGTTGAGAGGTAAAGAAATTATTAATTTCAAAAAAGGATAAAGGATCTTTGATATGCTGGGAAGACTCCGAGTTAATGTCTTTCTGAAGGTTAGGCCTTCAATTTAAGTACTTTCTTTTCCTTTGGCTCGCAGAGTCTGCAGTGAAGCAGCAGCAGAGAGAGGGAGAAAACACTGTGCCTCTTCCTTCTTAGGCCGAGAGGCTTCTGACAAAGTTGTTTACTTTTTCTGTAGATTCAGGATTGTTTCAAGTCACAGCAAGGATATGCCAGACACTCATTGGTTTCAGAACAACAAAGCAGTTTCTTCAGTAAGAACACTGCTCCAAACCAAACCATTCAAGCACCTCCATTCTACTCGATCGAAGGCTTTCTCAGTGTCCAAGGAGACAATCACCTCTGGTGTCGTCTCCCTGGATGGGGTAATTATTACATTCAGCAGAATGTAATAATGCTCGCTGTTTGCTGTCTGCCCTTGACAAATCCAGTCTGATCTTCTGCAATTACTTCTGGCAGGCAGTTCTCCAGGTGCCTTGCCAGTGTTTTCGGGAGGAATTTTGCATCAATGTTTTGGAGAGAGAGATGGGTCTTGCTCTTTTTGGGGATCAGTGAGATCGAGGCTTGGACCAGTGTGAGCGGCGAGGCCCCCTCCAACAGCGAGTTGTTGAACACCTTCCGCAAGTGCGGGATCAGCACTGCTGCAAATGTTTTGTGAAAGTCTACTGGGAACCCGTCTGGTCCCTGTGCTTTCCTTGACTGCATGGAATTAATGCATTCCATGATTTCGCCCAGCTCCAGCAGTGCTTCCAGTCGTTGTTTCCTGTCCTCTCCCCCACCCAACAGTATGTCCAGACCGTTGAGGAAATGTTCCATCCCGAAGCCCCCTCTGGTGGTCCGGAGGTATATAGCTCATGGCAGAATTTTATAAAGGCCTCATTAACCTATTTTGGGTCTGCTACCATCCTACCATTTGTGTCCCCTACCTGCGCTATCTCTTTGGCGGCTACTTGTTTTCTCAACTGGTGTGCCAGCATGTAGCTGGCCTTGTTGCCATGCTCGTAGAAGGCCCCCGTGCCTGGCAGAGCTGGTGGACTGCCTTTCTTGTGGAAAGCAGTTTTTTCCTCTCCACCAGCAGTTGGGGCCGTGGAGTATCGCCGGTCCACCTCCAATATGGAGTCAATTAGCAAGTGCTTGGCTGCCCTTTCTGAATCCAGCTTCCATGGGGGGACATTGGGCCCGGCTCTTCTCCAACTTCACGTCCATGTAGTGTAACGGGTAGTCAGAGATTACAGTCGCCGAATATTCTGCCGTTGTTACCCCTGGAAGCACAAAGAAGTCTATGCGCGAGTAGGCTTTGGGGATTTGGGAGAAAAAGGAGAATTCTTTCTCTCTCGGGTGGTTGGACCTCCAAAGGTCCACTCCACCCTGCCCCCCCCCCCCCCCCCTCTCATTTTCTCGTGCTACACCTGACACAGTTCTATCCTGTGTTGCTCTGTCCGTTATCGGGTCCTGTACGCAGTTAAAGTCCCCCTCCATGATAAGCCAGTGGGTGTTGAGGTACGGGATTTTGGCCATCGTCTTCCTGACGAATTCTGCATCATCCCAGTTCAGGGCGTATATATTTTCCAAGACTACTGGAGCCCCTTCCAGGGTCCCGCTGACATAACATATCCACCCCCCCCCCCCCCCCCCCCCCCCCCCACAGGTACAGCAGGCTGTAAAAAAGGCAAACGGCATGTTGGCCTTCATAGTGAGAGTATTTGAGGACAGGAATAGGGATATTCACTGCGATTGTGTATGGCATTGGCGAGGCCGCACCTGGAGTATTGTGTGCAGTTTTGGTGCCCTTAGCTGAGGAAGGATGTTCTGGGACTGTCATATGAGGAGAGACTAAATTGGTTCGGATTATATTCATTGGAGTTCAGAAGAGTGAGAGGGGATCTCGTAGAAACTTACAAAATTCTTACAGGATTAGACAGAGTAGGTTCAGTAAAAATATTCCCGGTGGTGGGGGAGTCCAGATCTTGAGGTCATAGTTTGAGGTTAAGAGGTAAACCCTTTAAGGCTAAGGTAAGGAGAAATTTCTTCACCCAGAAAGTGATGAATCTGTGGAATTCACTACCACAGAAAGTAGTTGAGGCCAAAACATTGTGTAATTTCAAGAAGGGATTAGATACAGCTCTTGGGGCTAAAGGGATCAAGGGGTGTGGATGGAAGGCGGAATCAGGGTATTGAACTTGATAATTAGCCATGATCATAATGAATGGCAGAGATGGCTCGAAGGGCCAAATGGCCTCCTCCTGCTTCTATTTTCTATGTATGTTTCTATGTATGCATTGTTCCAGTGCTGGCACTTTGGTAAAGCAGCACAAATTGTCACACTCCACTGCTAGTTTGCCATAGACCTTTAATTCTTTTCCTTGTAAGTATTAACGTTTTCCCCTCTGAAAGTTACCATCGTATCTGCTTGCACCACTCTTTCGGGTAGTGCACTCTATATCATAACAGCTCGCTATGTTAAAAAAAAGTTTCCTCATGTCACTCTGGTTATTTTGACAATCAACTTATACCTGTGCCCTCTAGTTGCTGACTCAACTGCCACCGGAAACAATTTATCTTATTTACTTATCAAAACTGTTGATGACTTTGCGCACCTCTTCACTTTCCGTCCTTTAAGGAGAATAATCCAAGCTTCTCCAGTCTCCCTAAATAACTGAAGTCCCTCATCCCTGATACTATTCTAAGAAATAATTTTTGTCCCCTCATCTCAATACTATCATGTTCATAAAAGTATGGTATCTGAATCTACCCTACCTAATCCTATTAGAATTTTATAAGTTTCTATGAGATCCCCTCTCACTCTTCTAAACACCAATGAATATAATCCTAACCAATTTACTCTATCCTCATAGGACAGTCCCACCATCCCAGGAATTAGCCTGGTAAACCTTTGTTGCACCCCCTCCAAGAACATCCTTCCTCAGATAAGAGCACGGTAGCATGGTGGTTAGCATAAATGCTTCACAGCTCCAGGGTCCCAGGTTCGGTTCCCGGCTGGGTCACTGTCTGTGCGGAGTCTGCACGTCCTCCCCGTGTGTGCGTGGGTTTCCTCCGGGTGCTCCGGTTTCCTCCCACAGTCCAAAGATGTGCGGGTTAGGTGGATTGGCCATGCTAAATTGCCCGTAGTGTCCTAAAAAGTAAGGTTAAGGGGGGAGTTGTTGGGTTACGGGTATAGGGTGGATACGTGGGTTTGAGTAGGGTGATCATTGCTCGGCACAACATCGAGGGCCGAAGGGCCTGTTCTGTGCTGTACTGTTCTATGTTCTAAAACTGCACACAACTCCTGATGTGGTCTCACCAATGCCCTACACAGTTGCAGTGAAATATCCCTATTCCCCTGCTCAAATCCTGTCACTATGAAGTCCAACGTGCATTTGCCTTCTTTACTGCCTGCTGTACCTGCGCGCACAATTTCAGTGACTGATGCATGAGGGCGCCAAGGTCTCGCTGGTGTCTAATACCATCTTTAAAAGGCATTTCTCCCTTGCGTTTGTACTCTATGGCCAGAATTTCACACTCCCCCACCGACGGGTTTTCAGGCAGGGGACTAAGCATGTAATTGAAGAAGGGGGATTCCACTGGTTTCCCACCAGGCCTGGCCATGCAACCGATATACATTGGAGTAGGCAAGGCTTCAGACGGGAACCTCACCCTTGCCTGCGTTGAAGCCTGTTGATAGCCAATTATGGGCTATTTAAGGGCCACTTCCATCCGACCTCAATTGTTAGGCTAGCAGAAGGATCTCGGGCGGGAACTGCATAGGGACTCTCCATCAGAGATCTCTCCATCTGAAAAATTCAGCTTATGCCTCTGCTTGATAAACTGCTTGATTAGGGGGCAGCACGGAAGCATTGTGGATAGCACAATCGCTTCACAGCTCCAGGGTCCCAGGTTCGATTCCGGCTTGGGTCACTGTCTGTGCGGAGTCTGCACATCTTCCCCGTGTGTGCGTGGGTTTCCTCCAGGTGCTCCAGTTTCCTCCCACAGTCCAAAGAGGTGTGGGTTAGGTGGATTGGCCATGATAAATTGCCCTTAGTGTCCAAAATTGCCCTTAGTGTTGGGTGGGGTTACTGAGTTATGGGGATAGGGTGGAGGTGTTGACCTTGGGTAGGGGGTAGGGTGCTCTTTCCAAGAGCCGGTGCAGACTCGATGGGCCGAATGGCCTCCTTCTGCACTGTAAATTCTATGTAAACCCAATGATCCCAAATGTTTTTTTTAACAGCCTTCTCACCTAGTCCTGCCGCCTTAAAAGATTTTCACACATATATCCTTAGAGCTGTTTGTACCTACACCCACCCCCTTTAAAATTGAACCATTAAATAATGTTACCAGTCTTCATTCCACCTACCAAAATGTATTACCTCATACTTCTCTGCATTAAATTTAATCTACCATGTGTCTGCCCATTTCACTGGTCTGCCCGTGTCCTCCTGAAGACTATTACTACCTTCCTCACTGAGAACTATGTGCGATCTGCAAACTTTGAAATTGTGCCCTGTCTATCTTAAGTCCTGGCTTTTACTATATAATGAAAAACGCAGAAGATCTGATTTGGATCTCAGGGGGATACCACTACTTCCCTCCAATCTGTAAAAAAAAAACTATTCACCCATGTGCTCAGCTATTCCTTCCTAGCTAATTTCATACATATCTGAGGGCTTCATTTTTGCTTACCTTTTCACTAATAGCAAACCTTTGGGTTTTGTTCTATATTGGCCACTATTCTATTCCTTTTTGCTCTCTTATTCCCCTTTTGGATCTCCTCTGTAGATTTTATATTCAGTTTGGATCAATTTGTATTGCCATTCATTTGTCATAAACATCCTTTTTCCAATTTGTTTTAACCTCTGTTTCTTCAACCATCGAAAAAGCACTAGCTTTGGATGTCCTTATTTTCCTCTGGGGTATTTTTTCTACTCTTTCTGGAACCATCTTTTTCACTGAAGGCCCCACCATTGATCAGTTACCATTTTGCTAATCATTTTTCGAAATTCCAATCTGCCTGGGCCAGATCTTTTCTCAAATTACAGAAGTCAGCCCAATTCCAGTTAAGTATTTGTACCTTTGATTGTACCTTGCCCTCTCAATAACTTTTCCAAATCTGTTAATATTATGATACAGTGCAGAAAGAAACCATTCAGTCCATCGATTGGTTCACAGAAAGAGCATTCTACCTAATCCCACTTTCCTGCCTTATCCCCATAATCTTGCATTATATATTTTTTCAGATAGTAATCCAATTACTTTTCGGATACCTTGATTAAACGTGCTTCCACCACCCTTTCAGGAAGTTTGTTCCAGATGTTATGAACCACGGTAATGTTAAATGCGAGGGTATCCCAAAACCGAGAAGGGTAACTTATAACACCGGTTCGTAGAGGCGTATGTGTTTTTTTCTGGTATAATCTGAGGAAAGTTATAAAATCCAGTGAGGAACAGTCCAGTCATTGTGTGAACAATTAATAAAGAGCAGTTATTAACTTAAAAGAAAGACAAAACATACACCAAGAAGGACTATAAGATGCTGAAGTATACTGATGACTATACAAATGATTTTACATGAAACTATCCCTTGGTCCCCAACGACCTATTGTAAGGGTCCTTTCTGTTTGTTATAACCTACCTGATTACTATTGGCTGGGGACTATTGGGTATTCCACAATTCTTAGCGAGTATGAGCTCCCCCAATGAGGACGGCGGAGAAATTGTTAGCAGAGTCACCTGCATAAATAGAGCTGGCCAGTGTGGAACGAGCTAGAGGAGTAGAGCAGTGGTGAAGTACTACTACTGCTGCTGTTGTATATATGTAATTGTAAATAAAGTTATTTCTTTCGACTCTACACACTCGTGCTGGATTCTTCGTGGCCCTAACAAGACTGTTTATTCCCTTATTTTCCCTTTCTTTTATTTTACCGTTATCATTTTTGATCCAGGAGTGATTGATGGACATGTATCTTAAGTCAAGTATCGGAGAGAATGAGGAATTCTGAAGTTACAGGAGAGAACACTCTGCTAATCTTTGTTAGTTTGAACAGGAGCTTCAGACTTTTCAACACCAGAGAGAGAGATGGGGTGGGACTCGGTTTGATTGATTGGCTGGTGGCTAATGTATTGGCCAAAAGGCCGTACTCGTTCCGGTAACAGGTGGTGATTGGATCCTATTCCACTGGGATGGTTCTGAGACACCTGAGGGATCAGTTGAGTCCGAGACACAAAGACAAAGACCTGCTTTCTCTCCCTCGCCAGAAAGGATGTGAGTGCTGTATTTCTGAAACTACAGATACCTGAATGAATCTACATTAAAACCTCAAAGTGAAAGCAAAGTTTGAAGAGGAATAAGACACTTAACAAAAAAACACTATCTTAAACAGAGACTCTTTTTCCCTTTTACTTATGATTTCTTACCCCTTCCCCTCTGAGTTTGTCCATCTTTTGTGTGTACAGAGGGTGGGGGACAAGTTAAAGTGGGGAACTAAGAACTGGATAACAGTTAACCTGTTGTATTTGCTGCATATTTAATTATAGAGTTCTTGTTAAAAAGTAATTGTGTTTACATTTACAAACCTGGTGACTGTAATTATTGGGCAGCCAAGGGCCAAAGACTTCAGGTATTTTTCTAAGAATTATTGGTTAATTCAATTGTGTTGCACTCAGGGTCAACTGGGGCTGGAATTGACCGTGCACTTGCCCAGGATGTCATAACATAATTTGTGGCTAATCCAGGACCATTGGAATGGTAGATGGTGAAGTTTGAGCGATAGTATAAATTAAACAGAGACTCCAGGTTTGTAGTGATATAACAAGATGGCTCTGGAAACTGCTAAGTGTTTTCTTCAGGTAGACGACATATCTCTGGTTTATTTAAAAAGCTTTGAAAAGACAAGCTAGTTGAATTGGCAGGGGAGTTAAAAATAAAGGCACCAGGTAGAGCTAGGTAGGTTGCGATAACTGAAGTGATTGCTCAACATTTAAATTTGAAAGTAATGCTAGGAACACAGGAGAGTCCAGGAAGAAGAGTAGCGTCAAGACATTTTCTGGTGTGAAAAATGAGCTGGAGAGAATTCAGTTGCAGTTCAAGCATGAAAGGGAATTTAAAAGAGTAGAAAAAGAAATGGAGATGCAGTAAAAAGAAATGAAGATGTAGCAAAAAGGAAAAGAAACAAAGATGGAAATGAGGTGGTTGGAATTAAAGAGAGAGAAAAAGACAAAACAGAGAGACTTCCAGCTCCGGGCACTGAAAATTAGAGGGGAGTAGCCAAGAATTAGAAGGGAACTTATTCTTAGGATGGAACCCAGTGGCAATATGTTTAAGATTATACAGGCCCTTCCAAAATTCAAAGAGATGGAAGTGGAAACCTTTTTTATGGCTCTTGGGAAAAGAACACTCCGGTTTTCACTCTTGCGCTGGCACTTTGTCTCCCTTTGGGAGAATCGCGGCCAGGAGACCTGAGGTAAACACTGCTCTGGGAACATGTGTGAGGAATGAGGTAGATGAGATATGCAGGGTTTTTGTCTAAAGGGAAGATCACCCCATTTCCATCAACTGAGATAGCCAAGCCCATAACTATCTTAAGGGACACAGGTGCTACTCAAGCTCTCTTACTGGAGAAGGATTTTGTTTCCCCTCCAGAGAGCGCAATTAAAGCTAAGGTATTAGTGAATGGGATAGGTGGAGATTATACCTCTGTTCCATTGTATAAGGTATCATTGGAGTATGATTTAGTGTCACATCCAGTAGTTGTTGGAGTGGTTAAGAAATTCCCAATGGATGGAGAAGACCTACTTTTGGGGGATGATTTGGCAGGAGTGACGGTTGTAGCTTCACGCATCAGTACAGAGAATCTGAGGGTAGCACATGAGATGCCAATGGTGGGGGAATTAGAAAATCTCATTGGGTATTAATTGACTCAAAGAAAGAAATATTGAAAGACGTTGATCATATATCAAATGACAATGGTAGTGAATCTGATTCTGCTGATACCGATGAACCTATCTCTACGAGAGTGATTCCTCACAGAGATTTGTCAAAGATAAAATTTAGTAGAGATCCAGATTCTAAGAACTCCAAGATTGCAGGTGATGACAAGAAAGAGGATTCCGAATCTAATAGTAATAATCGTGATGGAGATTCAGACAAGAGTTCTGGGTCCGATTTTGGTTCTGGTTACGAAGTAATGAAAAACAACTGCCACCAAATAGACCTGTCACTAACTGATGAACAAATGGCAAGCAAATCTTCCAAAGCTAGGAAAGAAGACAGCAAATCGGAAGAAGAAAGTGACTTGGACTTTCCTCAAAGTAACTTGTTACAGCCTCTTGCAGTAAACCTGTTGTCATTCACTTCAGGTGTTATTTACCAGAGCATGCCTGTTTTGAAGGAAAATATAAACGACAGCATGGCATCAGTTACTCAGGATGAGGACAGTAAGGACTGTGAAGTGACACCAAGTGAATGACTGATTAACCCGCATCATTTTTAAGGTCCACAGTACCTTTTCAAAGTAAAGGAAGCAAATAGCAAAGAAGATGAAATGATCAGTAATCAATCCCTTTTGAAAATTAAGAGGAAGGTGGATGGATAACTATGTAGTGATTCTACAACCGCATCTGTTAACAAAAACCAGAAAATTAATGAAGCCAATATGTGCCATCCTCTGATTATGAAAGTAAAAAAGAACGGTTCAAATCCGTAAGTCCGTATTACTAAATGGAGATAGGGGCTGTGATTATGGAGACTCCAATAAGGAGCTAAAAGATGTAGAACAAAGAATGGTATGTATAAAGCCAACCAACTCTGTGAAGAATGAACCCTCAGCTTTACTTGTCACTGGAAATAACCATGTGAAGGAAAAGAGAGAATGTAAAGCTGGAGGGGTTGAAGGATGTTTATCAATTAAAAATGAACCAAATATACCCCTCAGCATTGACAATACTGCTGGCAGTTTGGCTGCAGAAGTTCCTTGAAATTTGGATAAACGTTTATTGGACAATCAGAAAAGACTGGCTGCACTCCATGAGAGACGGAAATGCAGAAGAGACTTGTTCAATAGGTCCTTTCCATTTTGGTCCATCAGCAAAACTGACAAAAGGAAACATGTTGGGCGGGATTCTCCGATTGGGCGGAGAGTAGCTTCCGATGGCGAAATTGGTGTCGGCGCCAGTCTGACGCCAAATTGCGATGATCCGGCCTGACACACTATGCTCCGGGGCTTCTGCCATTCTGCTAGGGCAGGTGGAGGGGAGGGGGAGGGAGGGCAGGCCGAGCGGCTGGGGTGCCCCCCACGGGACTGGGGTGGTGCCCATGCACCGACCGCCGTCTTGCTGAACACCCACTGACCACCCATCCCGGCCCCTGGTTCTACACAGTGGCACAGGCCGCATGAGTGCGCCCCTCCCCGTCAAATGCGCACCCCTCCCCCTGCCCCGAGAACCCCGCCCAGCCGGCAGCCACCCACTGGGGGACCACCCAGGGCCACACCCAAGGCAGCCCCCAGTGAGGGCAGTGCCAGCCAAGTGTGCCCCTGGCAGCAGTGATGGGTGCCAGGACTGTGGACACCAATGGGGCCAGACACCGACGGGACAGGGGTGCGGGGATGAGTGGAGGGGGGCATGCGTGGGCAGTGCCCGCAGTGCCAACTGGAGCCACCATGTAGTCCAGGGAACCTAGCCAGGCACGGGTGTATTCGCCATGCTAACATGTTGGCCTTTCACCCCTGATGATAATGTCATTCGGACACCAACCCGCGATGCTGGCCGCTGTGGTGATGGCCGCAGCCCTGCGAGATACCCTGCGGCCGCGTGAGCGTGAGCCGCTCAGAGAGGAGGGGGAAGCTGCAGCAGAGGAGCGGGCTGCAGCGGGGCAGGTGGCGGCCACACAGGCTGGAGGGCCAGCCGCCTAACAGGCCGAGGAGGAGGTGCCATAGAGGCGCTGCATGAGGCCCCGCGTGTACTAGCATCGCATGTCATTCGAGGACCTGCTGGATCGGACATGCAGTTGGAGACTGCGGATGAGCAGAGGGATTGTGAGACACATCTACCAGATGATGGCACACCTGGCACCGTGGGAGTATGGGGCAGAAGACCTGCTCCCGGTGACCGTCAAGGGGACGGTAGCCCTGAACTTTAACGCAACGGGGTCGTTCCAGTCGCTGAGTGGGGACTTGTCCGGAATCTTGCAGGCCTTGCCACACAGGTGCATCCTATATGCACACGCGGAACAGTACATATAGTTCCATGTGGGCTACGGCCACAAAGCTACCTGGGATGGTAGTGACGGCGGGTCTGGCCCATGGGATGGAGGATGATGACAACCCACTCTGTGATGAGCCCTGGTGCTCCACATCGTATGACAATGTCTGACTCCTGCCCACAGTAGCACCTTCCATCTGGATGATCCCTGCATATGAGCTAGTCCAGTCCATCACAAGGTCCCATCGAATCCCTGGGGTGGGGGTGCTGGGGACTGTCACGGGCGGGGGGGGGGGGGGGAAGGATGGTCCCCCAGCCCCCATTCCCCACTCCCCCAGCCCCCATTCCCCACTCCCCCCGGCCAGCAGTGACCGACCCACCCCCACAGCCATCAGACAGAGCACCGAGGCAGGTTTCAACGGTGTTAACAGGTGTTTGCCGTGGAGCAATATTTTCAGTCTGTGCCCGAGCCCCATAACCAACCTGTGCCCTGCACACGTGCCAACTTAACTGATGTCTAACTTTCTGGCCTTACGGGCTGTAACACTACACCTAGGTGGTTTCCCAGATGATACAAAGGAGTGGAGGTGGTCTGCTGTGCCTCCTGCCCTGCGACAAGGGTCCCTGTTGGTGCCTGCTGTGACTGGGCCATGCTGAGGTGCACCGCTGCAATGTACAGATGTCTGTGGCATATGACTGCCTGTGAGAAGGCAGCCCTGCCCTGGGCCTCAGCCCCCACCTGCACAGAATGCCCAGGCCATGGACATTCTGACCAATATCCGACACTGTCGCCCCCATTGCCTCCACCGTGAATGCCACCCGTGCAGTCATACCTGGGTGGCACGTGTGACCGGAACCACACCTTGCTCCTACACACAGATGGACTCCTCTACCTGCACCTGCAGGTGCTGGATGCCTGCCATCACCACTTCTTGTAGTCCCTAGGTCTCTGACTGCACCTGCATTGTGGTTGGGACTGGATGTTCCAGGAGGCCCGAACTCATCTGGACGGCAGCTAGTTCCTGGGGCCGGCAAGCCCTCCGACTGTCCGGCCCCTCGGCTGCTCCTACCTCTTACCTGCTGTACCAGATGCGATGTGTGGTGCGCACCAGATAGTGTCACAGGAGCCTCTTCATTAATGTGCCCAACCGAGGTGATAGTCTCTGAGGTGGCCACAGCAGACAGCTGGACCGGCCCCATCTCCGGCAGATCCTGTCAGACACAAGGCGACATGTATGGTTAGACAGTGGGCCGGGGGGATGGGGCTGTTTGGGTGGGGTGGGGATAAGGGTGAAAGGGGTGAGGAGGCTGAGGGGGGGCTGAGGAGGGGTGGGGGAATGAGGAGGGGTGTGAGGGTTGAGGGCAGGTGAAGGGGGTGTGGGGGCTGAGGGAGAGTGAGGGGGGTGCAGGAACTGAGGGGGGTGTTGGGGGGGTGTCGACACAGCTGTCTTGGGGATCACCAACTAAGCGGGGTCTCGTTTGCTCGCCCGTTCCACCGGGGCGGCGACCACGTCCAGTGCCCTCTATTTGGGCCTAGTGAGAACCGCAGGTCTCGTGGACCCCTCCGGTCTTCTCCTGCTCCCGGTGGTTGTGTGCAGCCTTCTCCTGGGGAGGAGGGGGGGAGGGGGGGGGGGAGCGGAAAACACAAACGACACTCTTAGATGTTCCGACGGAAGCAGTCCAGGGCTTGGGTAGATGGTGGTATCATGAGGAGCAGGGTGGGGTTCGGCCGCCCCACCTGGGGGTAGGGGGGGGTAGTGGCCAGGTTGCGGGTGTGTGGGGAGGCAGGGTTACTGCCCTACTCACCCTGGCTGCCCTGAGGGGGTTGTGTAGCTTCTTCCGACACTGCATGCCAGCCCGGGTAACGTTGCCCATGGCGCTGACCGTGTCTGCCACTTGCACCCTGGCACCGTGAACAGTGGCGCCTGCTGGCCTTCCTCCTGGGCCGGGGTAAAGGGTCATCTTCCTCTCCTCCACGGCGTCCACGAGGGTCTCCAGCTCAGCGTCCCTGAAGTGTGGCGCTGCTCTTCTTGCAGCCATCTTGTTGACTGGGACGGTGTGTGTTGGGGGGGGGGGGGGGGGGGGGGGATGGATCGTTTAAGTGCGGCCACACAGACCTGCCGAATCTGGCTCCATTTTGCACCACGGTTGCATTCCACGTGGTGATGGTGCTAGCCCATGTCGAGTTACTGAAACGGTGCAGCTGTTGCGCCATTTTACATGTCATAAAACGCCACTGTTCCCACGCTGGCATCAGCACTTAGTCTCAAAATTGGAGAATCCAGCCCGATGCCTTTGATTTTGAAGACAACAGTGAAAACAAGGCACAGTTTGAAGATATCAGAGGGAGGTCTAAAACTAAAGATGCAAACTTGTCAACAGAATAAGAACAGAGACGATATAATAAAGATACTGAAAGAGTGTAGATAGAATTGGAGGGAAACATCGGGGGCATTCCATTAACTAATCATCATGTAGACATAAGAAATTCTGAACCAATAAAGTCACATCTGTCTCAATTAAAATAATGGGGACTGGCTCAGTTAAAGACTGAAAATCAGTGCATGTTGGATATGCCGTGGAAACACACTAAAACACTGTGGCCCACCAAACATCAAGTAGAGTTTGGGGGATTGTAGGCTATGTTATTGGAGGAACCAGTGCTGGCCACTCTGGACTTTTTCAGACCATTAAAGTGGCTACAGGTGCCAATGACCTGGGGAAAAGGCAGTGCTGCTCATCCTTCAGCACTTTGAAGTATATATCCAACATGACCGTGGACGAAAGCTTAGATTATACAGACCATAATCCACTTGCGGATACAAAGAAGTTTAAAACCCGAAATACAAGATTATTCTGTTGGAGTTTATTATTACAACAGCTCAATGTTAAAATTGTATATATTCCTGGAAAGAATAATGTGATTGCAGATGCTTTGTCATGCATTTAAGGGCTGACTAGTTACCAATATAAAGACTGGGAAGGGAACTTCCATAATGAGGATGGATTGGATGGGATGGATACGTGTTTGTGATTTATGTCTTACATACCTCATTTAAAAAAAAAAAAATTTAGATTACCCAATTATTTTTTCCAATTAAGGGGCAATTTAGCGTGGCCAATCCATCTACTCTGCACATTTTTGGGTTGTGGGGGTGAAACCCACGCAGACACGGGGAGAATGTGCAAACTCCACACGGACAGTGACCCAGAGCCGGGATCGAACCTGGGACCTCAGTGCCATGAGGCGGTTGTGCTAACCACTAGGCCACCGTGCTGCCCTCTTACATACCTCATAATGAAATGTCCTTGCGCTGATGGTTTATTTTTTTAGGGAGGGGTGTATCTAAATTCCTGCTTATTCCATTATTTCTCCTTTCTTTTATTTTGCCATTATCATTTTTGATCCATGAGTCAAGAAACAGAAAGAATGAGGAATTCAGACATTACAGGGGAGAACACTCTGTTAACTCTGCTAGTTTTAAAAAGAGCCTCACACTTTTCAGTGCAAGAGAGAGCAGGAATTGTACTCAGTTTGATTGATAGCTGGTGGGTAATGAATTGGCCAAAAGGCCGTACTGTGTGTGTGTGTCTCTCTCTCTCTTACTCACTCATTCACACTGTCTCTCTCACTCTCTCTCACTCTCTCTCTCTGGAGTATTGGTTAACTCAAGTGTGTAGTGACTCCGGGTCAAGTGGGGCTGGAATTGACTGCATACCTGCCCAGGGTGTTGTAACACTATGTTTACCTGACTCTGAGACACCCACCCATTTTCCAACATCCAATCTTGAAATAACTCTGAGCTAAATCCAGCAAGTGATCACCACAAACCGGTTAAGGTGGCCATGGAATCATCGAATCATAGAATTTACAGTGCCGAAGGAGGCCATTTGGCCCATCGAGTCTGCACCAGCCCTTGGAATGAGCACTCCACTTAAGCCCACCCCATCCCCATAACCCTACCTAACCTTTTTTTTGGAGACTAAGGACAATTTACCAAGGCTAACCCATCTAACTTGCATATCTTTGGACTGTGGGAGGAAACCGGAGCACTCGGAGGAAACCCACACAGACACGGGGAGAACGTGCAGACTCCATACAGATAGTGAACCCAGACGGGAATCAAACCTGGGAGCTGTGAAGCAACTGTGATAACCACTGTGCTACCGTGCTGCCATGTCTTGGAAATGGTCTTCAGGTTCAGCAAAGTGGGAAAAATGTATGCTTCGTTCGGGAGACTACATCTGCAACTTGATGCAGTTCTGTTGTTAACTGTCTCACTCCCCTTTCCTGAGTTAGAGTTCGATAGTTATACTGTTTATCTTCACTTTGAAGTTACCACCTCTATAGCCCCATTGTTTTCTCGAATAATAAACGTAAAATACTTATTTTCCACTGATAGGCAAATTCCCATCTCGTCATTTCTTCAAATGCCTTATCACTGACTCCAATCACCCGCTCAGTGAATTTTGTTTGCCTCATATTACTTTCTACTTCTTTTGCCAAATATTTTGATTCTGTCCACTCTAGCTCCTGATTTACTCTTGAGTGGGAACAGTTTTTCAGTATTTACCTTGTCCACAACCCTCAGGATCCTGAATACCTCTATCAAGTCTCCTCTCAGCCTTTTTTTCTCCAAGGAAAACAGACCCAACCTCTCCAATCTATTTTGATAGCTACAGTTGTTTATCCCTGGAATCATACTTGTAAATCTCCTGTGTACTCTCTCCAATGCCTTCACATCCTTCTCATGTATTGCATCCAGAGCTGGATGCAGTACTCGAGATGAGGCCTAACTAATGTCTAATACAAGATCAACATGACCTCCTTACTCTTGTACTCACTGCTCCTATTAATAACATCTGGGATACCATATGCTTTATTAACTGCTCTCTCAACATGCTCTGCGACCTTCATAGAATTTTTCATAGAATGTACAGTGCAGAAGGAGGCAACTCGGCCCATTGAGTCTGCTCTTGGAAAGAGCACCCTACCCAAGGTCAACACCTCCACCCTATCCCCATAACCCAGTAACCCCACCACACTAAGGGCAATTTTGGACACTATGGGCAATTTATCATGGCCAGTCCACCTAACCTGCACATCTTTGGACTGTGGGAGGAAACCGGAGCACCCGGAGGAAACCCACGCACACACGGGGAGGATGTGCAGACTCCACACAGACAGTGACCCAAGCCGGAATCGAACCTGGGACCCTGGAGCTGTGAAGCAATTGTGCTATTCAATGACTTATTGCTCCCCAAATGCTTTGCTGCAGAAGCATGCTCCAATTGCTCTCCTTTGTTCCCCAGAATTAGATTGAGCAGAGCTTACTTCCCCCTTGGGATGGAAAGTCACAAATTAAGAAAATTATTTTGGTACATATCACCGTGATTCCTCATCTTCTTTGGCTGTCATCATGCTTGTCCATGTAAGGACAATATAAGCTCCCTGCAGTATGTAGAGTCAACAAAATTGACATGCTAATGTATGACATAGATGATGATATATTCACTGGCATCGCTCAGTCATGTGTTAGACTCTTGGAAGAGAGGTTGACACATCATGCTGAGGAGCTACATGCCTACTCTGTAACCTGTTTAGATGTAGCATGAGTAAACAAGTATTAAGCAAATATCAGAGTATGAAAGAAAGCAATCTGTCTGATAATCAAGAGTCCATAGACCAGAGGGACATTCCAAAGCATCCCTCATTATCACTCTTCTACAGTTCTTGCATTTTTCTGTAATTTGTTTGAAAATTTGTGCCTTCATCGCCAATCACTATTTGCTGGTGTCCCGGCTCCTGTATGCTGGCTGTCAGCTGGAAAAAAATGATGTAAACTCTTTGCAGGACACAAGTAATATAAAACATTTATTCACTTTTCTGAGAAATATAAAAGTCCCTATTTTCTTCCATTCCCTTATCTCCAACTAGATATTCCCCTTCATCTTCCTGAGTTCAAACACATGTTAATGAAATGCTTCTGGGCTTCTGCCAGCTGCCTTTGATGCACTTTCTAAGTTGTTTCCCATTTTATGCTTCTTCACAGTTATACTGAGAGCAGGAACTCAACAGTGTGAGGAATCAGATTTACTTCCTATCATTCTGTGACACCATGCATAGCTGTTCCAACACGTTGTCCTATTTGCAGCCTTGTTTAACTCACTATTATTTAATGCCATGTGTTACAGTTTTACTATTTAATGGATCAACTATAGAGATCTCCACATACTTTAGCTTGTTTAACTGTAAATAGCCTGGCAATTAGAAGCAAGCATTTTCCATTTAGTTACGTTAGAAATTTTGTGATGTGTCAGAAATAACATAATTCACTGTTTCTAAAAGCTGATTGATGGCATGTTCCACTTTAAATATTTGACTAGCTCATCCAAAAGAAACCTGAACAAGTTAAAAAAAACATCTGTGAATGTTTGGAAATATTACAACATGTCATGACCAAATTTTGGATTATAATTATAAACTGATGAAGAACAACAATAAAATAGTTCATTTTATGTCCTGTGTAAGTCATGGGTCCGAATGCATGTCACCTAGCATTTGGTTTAATCTGATATGATGGGGGATTTTGCTTTATTTTTACTCATAAATAGCTTGTCAATTTCTACTGTCGTGAGAAATGATGAAAAAAAGCTAATGTTGTCAACTTCACAATGCTTTAAGCTTTAATGTGTCAGAGTACCTTTTAACTGACTGCTCTGCTTAGCTTCTGTTAAAAGTGCCGAATGTTTGATTAATGCCCGTTGACATCGTTTGGTCTCCATACTGTGAAATTGGACCATCTTAAGCTAAGAAAACAGGGCAATGGGGGTCAAGATGCCAGATAATTAATTGATTAACCGCCTGAAGATTTGTAGGAACTATTTCATTTCTGGTCACATTGTTCACAATGAGACTTGTTAAGCCATAACAAATCACAAAGAATAATATTAATTACTGGACGCTTATAAAGGTTTTAAGCTTTCTGTTATATTCCTTGTCTTGGGCGGAATTCTCCCCTACCCGGCGTGACGGGGGTCCCGGCGTAGGGGAGTGGCGCCAACCACTCCGGGGTTGGGCCTCCCCAAAGGTGGGGAATTCTCCGCACCTTTGGGGGCTAGCCCCACGCCGGAGCGGTTGGCATCAGAAGACTGGCGCTAAAAACCAGCGCCCCCGGCAGTGGGGCTGGCTGAAAGGCTTTCGCCGGTCGGCGCATGCGCCGGCGGTGACGTCAACGGCCAGCTGCCGCTGACGTCACCACCGGCGCATGTGTGATGTGGGTTTCTCTTCAGCTTCCGCCATGGCGGAGGCCGTGGTGGCCACGGAAGAGAAAGAGTGCACCGAGGGCACTGGCCCGGAGTCTGAGCAGGGGGCCCCAATCGCGGGCCTGGCCACCGTGGGGGCACCCCCCGGGGTCCGATCGCCCCCCGCCCCCCCCCAGGACCCCGGGGGCCCGCTCGTGCCGCCGATCCTGCCGCCACCAGAGGTGGTTCAAACCTCGGCGGCGGGAGAGGCCTCCCAGCGGCGGGACTTCGGCCCATCACGGGCTGAAGAATCGCCGCAGTGGCTTTGCCGATCGGAATGGCGTGATTCCCGCCGCCGCCACCTCCCGGGTGGTGGAGAATCTCTGCCACGGCGGGAGCCGGATTTTCGGCGGCCCCAGGCGATTCTCCGACCCTGCTGGGGGTCGGAGAATTTCGCCCCTTGTTCTCCAAGATAGCCAGATATGTAGTGTTGACAAAGAATGTAAAACTAAGAAGTTTAAATCAAAACTAATTTATTTTACACTACTTAACTTAATTAGGTACGCACACTTTACTGAGTAACAGATAATAAAATGATAGCACTGAATCTGTGATACAGTCATTAATAATTTCTCTCATTTATAAACTGCACTCTAACTCAACCTCACACTATCCTTCTACATTGAAATCTCCATCAGCTTCTCCCAGCATGCCTTGAGACACCGCCTTTTATATGATAACTTAGTGACGCCATCTAGTGCTGTTATACATGTAGTCTCTCTTGTTAACCCTTTCCTGTACTTGTACAATACATATCATTCCATCCCCTTTTTTTAAACATAACATAAGAACATAAGAACTAGGAGCAGGAGTAGGCCTACTGGCCCCTCGAGCCTGCTCCGCCATTCAATGAGATCATGGCTGATCTTTTGTGGACTCAGCTCCACTTTCCGGCTCAAACACCATAACTCTTAATCCCTTTATTCTTCAAAAAACTATCTATCTTTACCTTAAAAACATTTAATGAAGGAGCCTCAACTGCTTCACTGGGCAAGGAATTCCATAGATTCACAACCCTTTGAGTGAAGAAGTTCCTCCTAAACTCAGTCCTAAATCTACTTTAGGAGCTGGTTTAGCTCACAAGGCTAAATCGCTGGATTTTAAAGCAGACCAAGCAGGCCAGCAGCACGGTTCGATTCCCGTACCAGCCTCCCTGGACAGGTGCCGGAATGTGGCGACTAGGGGCTTTTCACATTAACTTCATTGAAGCCTACTCGTGACAATAAGCGATTTTCATTTCACTTCCCCTTATTTTGAGGCTATGACCCCTAGTTCTGCTTTCACCCGCCAGTGGAAACAACCTGCCCGCATCTATCCTATCTATTCCCTTCATAATTTTAAATGTTTCTATAAGATCCCCCCTCATCCTTCTAAATTCCAACGAGTACAGTCCCAGTCTACTCAACCTCTCCTCATAATCCAACCCCTTCAGCTCTGGGATTAACCTAGTGAATCTCCTCTGCACACCCTCCAGTGCCAGTATGTCCTTTCTCAAGTAAGGAGACCAAAACTGAACACAATACACCAGGTGTGGCCTCACTAACACCTTATACAATTGCAACATAACCTCCCTAGTCTTAAACTCCATCCCTCTAGCAATGAAGGACAAAATTCCATTTGCCTTCTTAATCACCTGTTGCACCTGTAAACCAACCTTCTGTGACTCATGCACCAGCACACCCAGGTCTCTCTGCACAGCGGCATGCTTTAATATTTTATTGTTTAAATAATACTCCCGTTTGCTGTTATTTCTACCAAAATGGATAACCTCACATTTGTCAACATTGTATTCCATCTGCCAGACCCTAGCCCATTCACTTAACCTATCCAAATCCCTCTGCAGACTTCCAGTATCCTCTGCACTTTTCACTTTATAATGTTTGTACATGACAGAAGAGAAAATAAAAATAACATTAGTACATAATACATTGATATGTATACTAAAGTTAACAAGTGAGTTAAAAAAATTCTTTTAACAGTTCATTTGTATTTCTTCACAAATTAAGTCTGTTGAATTTCTTTCTTATTCTGTATGATCTCCTCAATCCAGTCAGCGGAGTGGTAGATGTCTTTAATGGTTTCTGGAAGTCATCTGGTATCTTGTTAGATATTGTCGTAGTATGAAATAAATTCTCATTAAATTGAAGACTGGGAAATAACGTACTAGAAGATTTAACTTTCAGAAGATCATGTTGATTTCTTCTAATGATTGAACCATCATTTGTTTGAACAATGTATGAACGAGGTGCTGTTGATGTATGATCTTAGCCAGATCAGACCATCCTCCAGTGGGAATATGAATTCTCACTTGATCATCTGGATGAAGTAGTTCCAGTGATTTTGCATATTCATTGTAGTATTTCTCCTGAAGATTCTTTTGATGTTGTATTTTCTTGATGACTGGCTGAAGATCTGGATCAGGTAGTCGTACACATGGATGTGTTGTCTGCAACGTTCTGTTCATTAACAACTGAGCAGGAGATAAACCAGTTGAAAGAGGAGTAGCTCTGTAATCAATAAAGCGAAGAACATAACTGAATCAGTCAAGAGCTTTCTTGAAAAGTTGTTTCACAATGTGAATGCCTTTTTCAACCTTGCCATTGGATTGCGGATAAGGAGGACTAGAAGTAAAATGAGTAAAATTGTGGACATGAGCAAATACTGTCCACTCATAGCTATAAAAACAAGGTCCATTGTCTGTCATGACTTTGCAAGGAATCCCATGACGAGCAAACATCTCCTACATTGCTTCAATCACGGATTTTGAGGTAGAATCAGACAATTTAGTCACTTCGGGATTGTTTGAGAAATAATCGATGATTAGGATATAATCATGACCATGAAAGTGAAAAAGATCTATGCCCACCTTCGACCATGGAATCTTCTCAAGATCATGAGATATAAGTGTTTCTTTCCTCTGAGTCAATTGATTATGCTCACATTCTAGAATTAGATTGGTTATATCATTATTTATTCCTGGCAAATATACTGCCTGCCTCGCTCTGCATTTGCATTTCTCTATGCCTAGATGACCATTGTGTATTTTTTTTAGTATCATGGGTCTTAGTGCCATAGCAATAACAGTACGATCGAGACCAAGTAGAAAACCATCTACAACAGTGAGGTCAGATTGAATATTTCTGAATTTCGAACAGTGTCCTTTCGGCCAACCATTCTTTATATGGTTGATGACTTGTTGCAGCATTTCATCTTTTTTTGTCTCCTCTCTGATGAGTTTGAGTTTTTCATCAGACACAGGAGGAGTTTCAGCTAGAAGCTGTACTTGAGCTTCAATTTGTTGAACGATCTCTGACTGTTGTTCTTCTGTGATGGTAGAACGAGATAATGCACCAGCAATTATAAGATCTGTACTTGGAGTGTAGACAAGTCAAAAATCATACCGTCTTAACTTTGTAAGGATACTTTGTAGTCTTGGAGTCATATCATTCAGATCTTTGTGAATGATGTGTACAAATGGTCGATGATTTGTTTCAACTGTGAACATTGGTAGTCTATAGACATAGGGCGTGATTCTCCGCAAATGCGGAGAGTCGTAAAGGCTGCCGTGAAACTGGCCGTGTTTCACGGCAGCCTCCGCGCTCCCTCCCGGGACCCGATTCCCCCCCGTTCGGGGCTAGCAGCACGGCCCGTGAAGAACGGCATCGCGGGCTTAGCGACTGTCGCTAAGCCCGCGCGCCAAGCATCACGGCGGCTGATGCGTCAACCGTGCATGTGCGGGTTGGACAGCTCCAATCTGCGCATGCGCGGATGACATCATCATGCATATGCGTCAAACCCGCGCATGCGCGGGCCGTCATGCCCCTCAGCCGCCCCGTGGACTGATCCTGCGGGGCGGCGGAGGAACAAAGAGTGCGCGGGTATCGGTGCCCACCGATCGCGAGCCCATGCTACCTTTGGCACGGCCGTGGTGCGGCCGTGCCAATCGGTGCCATGGTTGTCTGGGACGGCACGTTGCGGCCGTTTTCACGAACGGTGAGAGCAGGTGTGTTTGCGTTCGTGAAAACGGCCGTAAAGGCCTGGGAACTTGGCCCATTGGCCAGGGGAGAATCGCTGTTCACCGTAAAAAATGGCGAGCTATTCTCTGACCCGTCGTTGGCAGCGGAGAATGGCGCCCATAGTCATGGAATTTTTGTATTCCAGTAAACAAGCCTAAACACTCTTTTTCTATTTGAGCGTACCTTTGCTCAGTGGTAGTCATAGATCTTGATGCATATGCTATAGGTGTCCATAAAGAATTATCATTTCTTTGAAGGAGGACTGCCCTAATTCCATTCTGACTTGCATCTGTGGAAATCTTTGTTTCTCGTCCAGGGTCAAAGAAGGAAAGGACAGGTGCAGTAGTCAAAGCTGACTTAAGGTTTAGCCATTCTTTGTTGTGCTCTTCAGTCCCCACAGAAATGTTGTGGATTTCTTGATAAGGTTACGCAAAGCTGTTCTTCTTGAAGCTAGGTTTGGTATAAATTCTCCAAGGAAATTCACAATGCCTAGGAATCTCAACACTGCTTTCTCGTCTTCTGGGACTGTCACCTTCTCAATGGCAGCAATCTTATCATCATCTGGTTGCATACCATGTTCCGAGAGTTGATCACCCAGAAATTTTAATGTTGAGATACCAAAGTTGCATTTAGATCGATTTAGCTTCAATCATATTTGTATTCTCTTTAAGTGGTCTTGCATTATGCTCTTCATGTGAAGATGACCATATGATGATGTCATCAACATACACCTGACCCCATCAATGCCTTCTGTCATCTGTTTCATGGCACAATGAAAGGTCTCAAATGCTGAGATTATCGCATTCTGTTAAAACAGTAACAACCAAACGGTGTGTTGAACAATTTCTCGTTTGTGTCATTCAGCTGCATTTGCCAAAAACCTCTGGAAGGGTCCAGTTCAGAGAAAATCTTGGCATTTGCCATCTCGTTTGTAATCTTTTTCACATTTCAGTGTAGGATAATGTTCACGTTTGATTTTCATGTTCAAATCCTTCGGATCAATACAAATTCTTAATTCTCCATTTGGTCTCTTAAAACACACCATCGAGCTGACCTAATCCGTCGGTTCTGTTATTTTGGAGATGATTCTAAGGTGTTGCATGTGTTCCAGTTCTTGCTTCAGCTGATCACGTAGCAGAGCAGGAACTCTTCTTGGAGGGTGTACCCTAGTTTAACATTCGCTTTTAATTGAATCTTGTATTGAAAAGGAAGTGTACCCATACCTTCAAATATGTGAGGAAATTGAGTGAGGATTCTTTCAATATCTTCCTGCATAGGTGGAAGAGGTTTGCAGGTGCTGTAGATTCTTTTCACAAAGAAAGTAAATCCTGACAGGCTTGTGCACCTAGTAGCAAAGATCAATTAGATTCTACAATCTTGAACCGTAAAGATGTCACAGCATGGTCCTAAAGAAGTAATTGTGTTACCATTGTAGTTATGCAGTTAGCAATCAGTTTTCTGAATCTTAGGACTATGACTAAGTTGTGATAAATCATGAGTGTTTATCAAATTTGCGGAAGCTCCTGTGTCCAGCTTGAAGACATTGACTTGTAATGTTGTGTTCCATTCGGATTCCATCTTAATAGATTGTACTATTTGTGGATTGGAAGTATCATTAACAATTGTGTGGAACTTCTCAATAATTCCCACAAAGAAGGAATCTTCTAGTCTATAAGCATCAATATCATGATCAGTGTTGTAAATTTTGGAGATGTCTGCACTTGTGTTAACACTTCGTATATTAATCTGTGTCTTCATTAAGTTTGAAGATTTAAAGTGTGTCCTTTTTAATGTAGTTCTGCAGTGAACAGCAAAGTGATTTAGTTTGCAACATTTTGAGCAAGTTTTTCCAAGTGCTGGGCATTTTGTATGTGGGTGGGCATGTCCACAACGTCCACACGTCATGACATTACTTTCGTCATGCGCAAATTGTTTTCGTGCATGTGCAGAACGGTCTTCATCCAAATCACATAGTTTTTTATAGTGTGCATGTGCAGGTCGGGTATGCGCAACATGGTTGCTGTCAGAACTACACATTTTTCTGAACTGCACCACAGATCCAACGTAGTCGGCCTCAAGGTGCGTTTCCGCGCCCTTTTCTTTTATCAGAATTTCAGAGTACCGGTTTTTAGATAATTAATTCCCTCAACACATTTCAATAGCATCTTCTAATTTCAAATCTTTTTGCCTTAATAAACATTCTCTGAGTTTCTCAGCTGTGCTGCCAAAAAATGATTTGATCTCTGATCATAGAGTCTGACAATATAGAAAAGTTACAAGTGTGTGATTTGAGCCTTAAGTCTGTTATGAAACAATCAACAGATTTCCCATCTTTTTGTACTCTTGTCTTAAAGATAAATATTTCCTCTGTCACATTATGCTCGACTCATTGATCGACAGTTCCACCGCGCCACAGCAAAAAACCGCACCGACCTCCTCAGAAGACAAACACGGGACACCACTGACAGAGTACCCTTCGTCGTCCAGTACTTTCCTGGGGCGGAGAACTACGACATCTTCTTCGCAGCCTCCAACACATCATCAGCGAGGATGGACATCTTGCCAAGGTCATCCCCACACCCCCACTACTGGCCTTCAAACAACCGCGCAACCTCAAACAAACCATTGTTTGCAGCAAATTACCCAGCCTTCAGAACAGCAACCACAACACCACAAAACCCTGCCAGGGTAATCTCTGCAAGACATGCCAGATCATCGACATGGACACCACCATTACACGTGGAAACACCACCCACCAGGTACGCGGCGCATACTCGTGCGACTCGACCAATGTAGTCTACCTCATACGCTGCAGGAAAGGATGTCCCGAAGCGTGGTACATTGGCGAGACCATGCAGACACTGCGACAACGAATAAACGGGCATCGTGCGACTATCAACAGGCAGGACTGTTCCCTTCCAGTTGGGGAACACTTCAGCAGTCAGGACATTCAGCCTCTGATCTCCGGGTCAGCATTCTACAAGGAGGCCTTCAGGAGACGCGACAACGCAAAATTGCTGAGCAAAAACTTATAGCTAAGTTCCGCACGCATGAATGCGGACTCAACCGGGATCTGGGATTCATGTCGCATTACATTCGGCCCCCACCAACAAGCCTGGACTTGCAGAGGCCTACCGACTGAACTGGCTTGGGACAATTCACACCTCTTTAACCTGGAGTTACCTCTCTCTCTGCATCTTTGATGATTTGATTGCCTGCAGGTGCTCGCATTCCGGGCATCCCTGACTGTGTCTATATAAACATTTCTGGAACAAGCCTTTCCATTCACCTGAAGAAGGAGCCGTGCTCCGAAAGCTCGTGTTTGAAACAAACCTGTTGGACTTTAACCTGGTGTTGTAAGACTTCTTACTGTGCTCACCCCAGTCCAACGCCGGCATCTCCACATCATGACATTAATTTGAGTTCTGCAATGCAGCTCAAATTTTCAATTACAATATTATATATTTTTTATCTTCTTCCGTGGAGGATTGAAAAGAGTTATAAAGTTCAATAGCCTGCGGTCCAGCCACTGTTAAAAATAATGCGAGTTTACTGTTATCACTGGCATTATCTAAATCGGATGCAGAAAGGTATAGTTGAAATTGCTGAAATACTTTCCAGATTACATCAGGTTTACCAGAAATCCTGAGCTGTTTTAGAGATTTCACTTTCTCCATTAGCTCGGGACTTGTCTGTGTATTGAAGTAGCAGGTCTGGAAGCAGTCTTGTCTTCGAAGGTCTGAGTCACTTGCTAGTATTCTTTTCTTAGAGTCTGACTATTTTCTATCTGAATAATTTCGGCAATAACCTGGTACCATGTTATATTCCTCGTCTTGTTCTCCAAGATAGCCAGATATACAATGTTGACAAAGAATATAAAACTAGGAAGTTTAAATCAAAACGAATTTATTTTACCGTACTTAACTTGATTACGATCGCACACTTTACTGAGTAACAGATACTAAAATTATAGTACTGAATCTGTGATACAGTAATTAATAATCTCTCTAATTTCTAATCTACACTCTAACTCAACCTCACACTATCCTTCTACATTGAAATCTCCATCAGCTTCCCCCAGCATGCCCAGAGACGCAGCCTTTTATATGATCACTCTGTGACACCATCTAGTGCTGATATACATGTAATCTCTCTTGTTGATTCTTTCCTATACTTGTACTATATATATCATTACACATTCCTCAACAATTTGTGGACAGATGCAAGAAACAAATGATTGACAAAGGTTATGTGTCTAAACAGAGAAAAAAAACAATATTTACATTTATGTCCCTAAATTACAGTTGCTTTAAGTACATTTTGCATATGTGCATTTGTTTGAATACCATAAAATGATTATGTTGCAGCCATATTTAGTTTGGTAGATTTGAATTGTCCTACTCCTAAGCAGAATGCACACATCGCAGCTTTCACTGGCATCTGTCAGTCAGATAATGTTTCCAGACTTACGATATACATGGAGCATGTCATCTTCCAACGCCTATCTGTGTGAAATTAACCTACCTCTGACTCACAATGTCTCACTAAGAGATAATGATATCATGCAATTGGGCATTTTATTTATGAGAAAATAATTTGAAGAATGATTTACGTTGAGGCAGTTATACTTTTTATACAGTTATTCAGTTCTGACAGAAGGCCATTGATATAAAACATTGACTCTTTTTCTCTCCACAGATGCTGCCTGACCTACTGAGTATTTCTAGCATTTTCTACATTTCATTCAGATTTTCAAAAAGCACTATTTTACCTTTGTATACTTTTTGGACTATGGTGCATAAAGCTCAGATGACCTTGTAAAATTAGGTCATTTGGATTTTGGATCTAGTTTGAGTGGATTTTTTAAAAAGTAGACAGTCTTATCAAATTAGTAAGTTCCCTTTTCCATCTTTCGGTTTACTTATGAATTGTGTGTGCTAAAATATATATACACAACACAGAAATGAATATACAGATACTAAAAATATTTAACACATTTTTATTGTAGCCAATTGGGACAGAACAAGACACAACATTGGAAAGAGCGCAAAAAGAGGCTGATGATCAGGAAGAAGAACTGCCAGTGAAATTGCAAGAACAATGGGAGCATGCCCAGGTACAAGTTTTCCTCTTTTTCAAATGAAGTAGTTTCGCTAAACTAAAACAGCAGCAATTCCAACTGCTGGACCCAACATAATGGAATTCTGTTATAGTAACTTATACTGCAGGAGATGTCATATTAAAGTTTTTACAGCAACTATCAATGAAAGAATGCATTATGGGACCTCCCTTGATGATTCACCTCATTAAGACTGTGACATGGTGCTGACAGGAAATGCCAGTTTCAATGTCTGATTTGTGCTGGGTTAGCTAATCTCTGCTAGTGCACCAATAGGGGTGCTACATTTGGTTTTAGTACCCTCAGCTCAGAGCAATGAAAAATTGCGCCCGATTACAATCCAGTTGGAAATGCTTGCAGGAGGATGAGTTTAGGGTTATGTCAGGAATGGCTACTTTGGAGGAGGTACTGATGAAGCATTAATGGTTTCTGTTTTCATCCTGGCATGGAGCCCATGTCTTCAGGAGAATAAAAAGGTAATGAAAGAAATGAGCAGATAATTAAGGAGAAAGAAAAAAAGTATTAGATAATGTATATTTTATGTAACATCATTTTCTTTGCCAGAATTACCTACAGAAACGTACTGATACCATTGCAGATCAGTTGGCTTCTGGAACCAAATGCATAGAAATGGCTATAGTTCGGTTCAATTTGATATTCTCACACAAGAAGGTTAAAAACAGAAATAGAAAAAATACAGTTTTAAGAGCTTTATTTTGTTCTGTGAAAAGACTTTGAGGACATTTACTTAACAAAATTTCAGTGTTTGTGTCTGATTTCAGATTGCTTGATGCTGTCTCTGACAGACAGATGAGGTAAACTAACTTTCCAGCACTGACATCTCTAACTTTGAGTACGTGTTTTTCCTTGAGGTTTCTCTCCATTAGCTTTTCTCTTCCACCCTCCTTTCTTGAAATCAAAACAAATGTCACCTAATAACCCATTCAAATGACTATAATTCATGTGCAAACCTTGGCAGTAAATATTTGTAGTCTGTTTATATGCAGAGGCATCAAGGCTGATCACAATATCTGTCATTAATCAATGTTCATCTTTTCCAATGGTATTGCTGGATATTAGTCAGGAGTGGGGACCCTGGTAGATTTCTCCCCCCCTTCACCATTCCATCAACCCTGGTTGAGATGTGTTAACTTCCTGAATAAGCTTGTGGAATTACTGGAATGGGAGCATAAAATTATGTTGAAAATTGCAATTACCAATACTAGTGTGAAGGCATTGAGCTGAATTTTATACATTCTGGACACAATGAACATGAGTGGGGAAGAGGTGTTCAATAGAAAATTACTCTTAATTATTCAATTCAAATATCACAGATTCAACTCAAATGACTCTGCATTAATTGGCATTCAAATAAATATCAGATAACATTCAGGCCTAAGTTTTCTCAACAATGGAGAGGGTCTCCAGTTAGCCAAAATATTGCCCAATTTCAGAAATCCTGCCCCGAAACCAGTACCCGTCATTTTCACCAGGTCGGGAGAATGGAGGTAGATTGTAGCCTTGCATACCTGTGGTTCATGGAGCCAACTGCATAAAGTGCAGCTCTCTTCAGATTAAATTTTCATTTGTGGGATATCAAAACACGATTTGTGGGCTTTACACTTTTCAAGAGAATGTCTAAACTTACTGGGGTTCTTTGAGAGTGTTGTGTTCCTACAACAAGGAAACAAATCCAATATTATGTTCAAAACTTTATTCTTATCGCCATTTCATTCAAATGGACTTTTTGCTGGACCAAAAAGATGGCTGCTACAAGTTACATGACCACAGGGTTGGCCCTTTGCTCTGGGAGTTACCACAACGAGTTAGAAAAACAAAATGATTCCTCCTTCAGTCTGTCGAATCTCACACCTAATTATACAGATCCCTAATAATAAACAAAAGCAGAGAAAGTGAAAACGAATGGGCTCAGCCAACCGGAACAATCAGGAGAGAGAGATTGATACTCAATATACTGAAAGCGAGTCTAACGACTGCTTTATTTCTTTCCTATGGTAGTACAATAGGATTCTGACCAAAAGCGTAGAAACTGATTATTAACCTGCAATTAACCATTTATGGGCCTTGCCACATGACCAAAGCCCCTGGCCTCTTTGGATAGTTTCAGAGTTTTACATCTTGAACCGCACAGCAGTCTGTGGTTTTAACATCCAACTGGTGAACCATCAAGAAGCAGCCCTCCAGGTAGAAAACAGCCTGCTGCTGAAGTCTGTCCCTTCTAAAAGATTTCCTGCAGAACTGATTCAGTATTTGTGTACCTACCTCAACTTGCAAGAAAATGTGCCCAAAAATAAATTGACCAGAACCATTATCTAAGACACAAGCTGAATCTCATATAAAAATAATGAATTAGAAGCCAAGAGGGAGATATCCAGTTGCTGATTGAGCATTTGGATCTCACTTATCAACCAGAGCCGGGTGGATTCCCTTTCACTTGGATCAGTAATGATGGGCCTCCAGACATGGTGAGGACCAATTGCAAGAAATAAACAGAACTATAGGCCCTGTCAACATTCCAGCAACAGTACTGAAATTGTGTGCTCCATAATTAGCTGCGGCCAGAGCCAAGCTGTTCCGATACAACAACACTGATATCTACCTGGCAATGTGCAAAATTGTACAGGTATGACCTGTCCGGAAAAATCAGTACATATCCAATTTGGCCACCCTTTCAGTCATTTTCAATGCAGTGGAAGGTGGGGACATTGCTATAAAATGACATTTATACAGCAATAACCTATGTTCTGATACTCCGTTTGGGTTTCATCTGGGCAAAAGAGTTCAACTCAAGAGGTGAGGTGAGAGTGACTGCCCTTAATATCAAGACAACATTTGATCAAATGTGGCATCAAGGAGTTCAAGCAAAATTGAAGTTAGTGAGAATTCAAACCTAGCATAAAGGAAGATGATTTTGGTTTTTGAAGGTCATTCATCTCAGACACCACACATCATTGCAGGAGTTCCTCAGGGTAGTGTCCTTGGCCGAATCATTTTCAGCCATTTCATCACTGGCCTTCCCTCCATTTTAAGATCAGAAGCGCGAGAATGTTCAGTATCATACGCAACACCTCAGATAATGAAGCAATTGGCAAGAGAGGGACCATTTCTCTCAGCTTTGCAGAAGAAAAGCCATACCATGGAGAAGTTGTTAAGAAAACAAATGCAAAGATCTGAAGAGCAGCTGGTTAAGTAAACTAGAAAAATGAAGAGGCGTTTCCAAGAAGTCTGAGGTTAAACGGATCAGAACGGAAAACTGTTCAGTAAAGACAGAGAGACGAAAAGAAGATTGAGATGCCGGAAAGAAATTTGAAGTCATGTTCAGATTTGTAAGATTTTACTCCAGTCTATGGAACATGAGTGGAAACAACTATGGAAATCAGTGGCTGCATCTTGGAATTTGTGTAAAAGCAGTTAAGATAATTCCTAAAGGGGTTGGTGTAAAGCTCTGGACTGGTGTCGCTGTTAAAAGTGGAGCAGAATCTTTGTTTAAAAGTGTGATTTGAAAAACCTGGTCTGAATTTTGGAATCCAAACCACAGTGGAAAGCATTGATATGAAAGAAGATTTTAAGATTATGGAGTGGAGTTTGGTAACTCTCATATGACAATCATCTGGGGGGAATCTGAGGAGAAATCCACAAACATTCACTTGGGGTTCAGAGATGCCCTGTGCGGGTGAGGGGGGCCCGGGGGGATCTTATAGTGAGTTGGGGTTGGGGAGTGGTTTGGAGGTCATGTCCCGATCTTGCCCTGCACTGAGGGGTTCAGCGAGTGGGACTCCTCAGTGGAGGAAACGGGACTAACCTCAGTGCAGGAAATCGCGTGTTCCCCTCTGAGGCCCTGTATCTAACCAGAGTCAGTTTAGATAGCGTTTCTCGGCGCATTTGCGTGTACCAGTACTAATCGGCATCCACGTGACCGCTCGCTGGGGAGCCGGTTAAATGATGGAAGGCCGTTAGATAGGGAGTCCTTTCCGTTAATGGGATGGTGATTGGCCTTAAACTGGTGATTATTGGTACATGCAGCGGGATCCAAGTCTCGCCAACGGGAGTGGGCTGGTTGATCCGAAACCGATCGCCACCTGGCGCAGTTCCTGATATTGGACTCCCGTGAATTAACCAACTCACTGGGATTCGAGGCTGTTAGACCACGCCCCAAGTCCAACCTGAATAAATAAACACTGGAAGTTGGTCGATTATACCTTTAATGTTTTAGGTGGCATTATTTAAATGTATGAATCTCTTCCTAGAATTGGATGAGTAAAATCAATCATTATAGTAACTTAGATTATACATTTATGAGATGAGCTACATTGGAGCAGAAACAACACGACAAACCTTTTCGCTGATAGACAACCCAATGTAAATTTTTCCAGCTTTTGATAGATAAAGTCATGGTAGTTGTAAATGGAGTACACCTCCTGCATAAATAGTGTTTGGTTCTAGAAGGAATTATGGCTTCAGTCTGAAACTCTGATGTGCATTTTTCTCTGCTGCTGCTGACTGTGCAGATCTTGTATCTATTTACTGTGATGTTCCCCTGTGCTGTCACAACAAGGAAGATTAAATAATGCTGCATTACTTGTGTTGACTGTAGGAACTGTATATATAGTTATTGAATAGTCTGCTTCCTCCACATGCAAAAAACCATTGCATAATTTGTTCCCCACTCCTTTTGCAATTCCCAATACACAGACCTTAAAAATAAATGGTGCATAAATTTAGTCTTGGTGCAAATGGGTTTCAACTTTAGACTGATATTGTGCAATGTAAATTGATGTGGGACCTAACCTAAGTTCTAACCTGACCCCTTCTTCCAGGATGCTTAATTTCACTTTGCACCGATATCAGATCAGGCACTGTCTCTTGTATCAGAGTACATTTACACTATAACTGCAGCATTAGTGCAAAACAAACCTCTTTGCATTCATTTTAAAGTTGTGGTTTTGTTGCTCGTTTTGCTAAGTGTGCTTTACACTTAATTGCTCTGTTTTATAACATTTGCTCTAGAGTCGCCAGGTATTTTTATGATACCACCACGAGGTTCAAGTTCAAGTGCTGATCGATAACTCAATACACCAGTTAGTAAGGTTCAAATCAAAACACATTTATTATATACACAGTCAATCACTACTCATGCATAAAATACTACAGAACTAAACTATTTCTACCACTAACAGGCCAATACTTAGCTTTGGAAAAGGAACCCACTAGGTCAGGGGAACAATTGGCCTCTTGTTCGATCCTGAATCTGCAGGCTTCCAGCTGGTATGGACTAAGAGTTAGGAGCACCTATCTCGTAGCGTGCGTTGACTGGACACTTACTTGTTGGTGCAGCTGCTAGGCAGGTCTCTGTCAAGGGTTGTTTCGAGCTGCTGGGAGACCCTGCCAAGAAGACCGAAATGAACTTGGGGACTCTACTTTATAGTCCCCAGGGGCTTTGCGCCCTTTTGGGCGGACCCCATACCTGGTTCCAATTGATTGGACCATGTTCCAATCGATTGGTTTGATTTCCCCAATACTGGGGCTGTTTCCTGATCGCTGGGCGGTTCCTAAGTGTCCGTTGGCTTCTTTTGTGTTGGCTCCTGCTGGCGCTGAGGAGTCTGGCTTTGCCTTGATTATCTTAACTGTTGCTATTGTTCCCGGGGATCGCTCATCGATATGCAGATGGCGGTCAGTTTCAGTGCTGTCTGCTTTCTGCGAGTCTTAATATACAGGAAGCTTTGCTTTCTGCTTGCTTCCCTGTAACTGTCCATTTTTCCCTGCGTTCTTAGCGAATCTCCATTTTAAAGTCGGGACGTGGCCAACCCAGGTGGCTACACTTTGAATCTACCAAAAGAAAAAATAACATTCAAAAAAATGAACAGAATTAAGACTGAGATTTTCCGTGCCCGTTCGCAGTGAGTGGCAGACGGGAATGGAAAATCTCATGAGAAGGCCGAAAATTAGTTTAATGCCGTTGTCAAACCTGCTTGCGATCGTTTGCTCCACATGCATTTTCCACCATGGCACATCATTTTAATACATTTGCATTTTATTACAAGACATCCTCATCATAATAAACACCCTACACTGGGTCATTAGGACACATCATGTGCAATTAGAACGCGGTATTTCACAATGCAACGTAAACGACGTGCTTCTGGCAACTTGCACTTTGCTCTTCACTTTAAGGTTAGTTTGCCCACTTTGCATTGTGCAGTGCTCACAGGAATCCGTGCCAGGCTTTGCAGACAGCATCACATTGCATTCAGGGCATTGCCACAGGTAAGACTACACATCATTTCAGCGGTAATTTGGGGCAGCTTCTAATGGGCTGCAGGGCTAGGCCTGCACTGGGAAAGTGGGCAGGTAGCCTCAGGCTAGGCCTGTACCAGGTTGAGATGGTTGCATGCAAACACGTGACTTGAGCGAGGGTGCAGGCGGCATATGCTGAACGGGGAGGAAACATGAGCACTAGTGTTCTGGTATCCTTGCTTGTTTGACCTCTGCTGACATTGGTGTAATTGTGCACCTTGGCTAAATAGGCATCTGTCACCTCATGAACACTTGAACATGTGAATGTTTGAGAGATCCTGCAGAGGTCCCCAGTGAGCACTGGAAGGTGCCACTGACATAGAAGTTCAGAGTGGCCGTTATTTTCACAGCCATTGGCAATGGATGCCCTCCCAGTCCCTCTGATACCAATGTAGCAAATTTGAGTCACCAGATCCCTGGAGATGTGGAGCCACCGGCGACACTGGTTCTCACTTATTTGCAGATAATGACATGCGAGTTCTGTAGACCCTGGGTTGTGAGCAACCTACACACAATATCTCAGCAAGCTCACCCTGTGCATATAACGGGGACCCTGCTAGTCATTTGTCTTGCCAGCTCTGCCCCTGCCTTTGGTGATTTAGGTGCCTCTGTCACAATACTCTCCTTCTCTCCTGCCTATAAGTAATAATGCAGGCAGCGATAAATCCCATCTCCATCTTCTTCTCTGCATTATCACTGAGAAACGGTCATCTTTCTGTCAATGAATAATCATTGAATATGAGTTCAAGGGCCTTTTTCCCATGTCTGATGCACTCGCCCTGAAATTAAGGCCCATGTTGGGTGTGTATCCAGGTCCCCCAACATGACGGACTGCTTTGGCCAAGTGCTTGGATGTCCTGCTTTTAGCCCAGGCACTTGGGAGCCTTATTCACTGCAATCTCACATCACTCTCTTGGGAATAAACATGAGGGTAAATGTTCATTCAGGAAATTAAATTTTTACTGAGGTTCCGAGACTTCTCAAATTAACTGTTCAGTGACAACTTTGTAACAGACAAACGTTTGAGAACACCCACCGAGAGATTAAAAAACAGCTTCTTCCCCTCTGTTACCGGACTCCTGAATGGTCCTCTGATAGACTGAACTAATCTTTCTGCGCATCTTCTTTACAGTTGTAGCACTATATTCCATATTCTGCACCCAATGTCCATGTTTATGCATTCACATTGTGTATTTATAGTATGTTCTATGTATTCATGTATGCAGCGATCTGCCTGGACTGTACACAGAACAATGCTTTTCACTGTACCTCGGTACAAGTGATAATAAATCTAAATCTAATCTAAATCTAAGACTTCTGGATCTTGTCCATGAAACTTGAAAGGGCATGCTTTATTGCTAATAAAGAGCACACTTCAGCTTCAGTAAACCTCGCTCCCATCCCATTGCTCCCTTCCACATTGTGCAAAGCAACCATGTGCACTTAATGAGTGTGTCCAAAGCCTTTATTGATCGCCACATATCACCATTTGGAATTTGAATCATTGATCTTGGTGAGTGTTCAGATGAGGGAGTGAAAAGTTTGTGATGAGATCAGTGTCCCCACAAGACACACAATAACAGGGTGAGAGATAGTTGAGGTTCGATGTTTGAGAGCCAGGACAATAGTGCAGATGAGAGGGACCAAGCTTCATCACCTTGCACACTGCACCTTCATCTTTCAAGAATGCCAATCCTATAAGAGAATATCTCTACCTCGGTATTGCACAGAGAGAATAAACATGACCTGACCCTGCAAAGCATGTGACTGAGGTTTGTTCCACAAACATACTTAACATTAAGTTAGACATTACTGATACATCACTGTTGTGATATTAAAGAACAGTACATAGACAAGAGGCCCATGATAGCGATGTCTGTGATAACTGGGGCCAGGGACCATAGATTCACATCTGAGCAGCACAATTCATCATAAAAAACAGACATACACAAGAGGAGATGTGAAATGGGTGCAAATCTATTTACCGTTGTGTACATGATATTCATGTTGTGAACACCCGAACCACCATTGTACTCCTGAATCTTTTTAACTTTCCTAACCCTACCATCTCTTTATACGTCTCCGGCATTGACAGTGGAGATGGAGGCAGCCTGCTGACAGCATGAAGAGAGATTGAGAGCGTGTGAGTAAAATACATGCCAGGGCAGATGATTTGGTTGCCTGGCATGTGTGGCTGGTGAGTGGAGCCTGGTCAGGCTGGGGACATACTCTCTAGAGGATATGAGACCAGATGAAGATGTGAAGGTGTGTGTGAGAATAAGTGGTGTTGGTCCCCTGAGCTGGCAGTGAGGGCTCTGTGATTATGTGATGGGCTTGTGAGTGTGTGAGTTAAGAGTGATGAGATGGTTGCCTTACCGTGGCGGCATGGATGAGATCATTCATCCACCTATCCTCTTGCTGCACCGGGTGGCCGAATTCTTGTGGGCAGTGTTAACGCTAACCAGTGCTGCCACCACCTCCCAGAGCGAGAGTGGAGGACATCATGGCAAGTTTCCAATGACGTCCAGCAAGCATTTGAAGGAGTCGTCACTGAACGTGGGGTTTGCTGTATTCTTTCCTCTTGGGGCCATCTGTGTGATCTGTAGCAGTTTTGGCTTGGGGAAATTGAGAGAGGTGTGCATGGGTGCCATTTAAATATGGCACCTGGAATGAGGAAGCAGTGAGCTGACACCAGAGGCCACCTGCCAGAGATCTGCGTGTTTCCTCTGCATGCATAATTAATGAGATGGGAAGCAGATGAAACATGTAAAAACAAAAAATGCATTTTTTCATCCCTGCTCCTGCACTTAGTGTAATGCAGGGAAATCCCATCCGAAGGGAGGTAAATAAAACAAAGCATTAATAAAAGAGAACACAGAGCCTGAGAGAGATAAATACGTAAGTGAAAGACCGAGGTGCAGGATAAAAGTATACTCATAGAATCCCTAAAGTGCAGAAGGAGGCCATTCAGGTCATTGAGTCTTCACCGACGAAAGACCACCCAATCAAGGCACAATCCCCTGCCCTATTCCTGCAACCCCACCCCAAAGGGCAATTTATCATGGCCACTCCACCTAAACTGCACATCTTTGTACTGTGGGGGGAAACCAGAGCACCCGGAGAAAACCCACGCAGACACTGAAACTCCACACAGTTACCCAAGGTGGGTATCGAACCCGGGCCTCTGGTGCTGTGAGGCAGCAGTGCTAACCATTGTGCCATGGTGCTGCCTCATACTTTTTTTAAATAAATATTTTTATTCTTTTTCTCATTTTCATCCAAATTTACACCCACCAACAAACAATTCCGCCTGGTTCCTGGTACACTATTGGCAAAAGTCGAAGCTGAATTGAGTCGGACTAGAAGGCCTCGGGATTATCAGGTCGGGGCGGTTCGCTGATTGGGCGGCACTAGTGGTTCCCGTGCTTGAACTGGATGAAACAGTGACAACTACAAGCTGCGGTAAATAGGGCTTCCAGGCTGGATAGATACCCGATGCCACGCATTGAAGAAATATATGCAAAACTGGCAGGCGGCATTCATTCACAAAACTCGACATGAGCCATGCATATCTACAGCTCGAACTGGACCCTGAATCGTGGCAATATTTCACTATTATTACTCACAGGGGCCTTTATGAATAAACTAGGCTCCCCTTTGGAGTATCATCGGCTTGTGCAATTATTCAGAGAGTCATGGAGAATATATTGAGAGGATTCCCACTTGTGGCAGTTTATCTCAACGCTGTTTGGTCTCTCTGACATCAGAACAAGAACACTTGAGCAATTTGGACAAGGTTCTCCACCGCTTCTCAGAGGTGGGCATTCACCTGAAAAGCGAAAAAAAATGTGTTCCACACCAAGGAGGTGGTTTATCTAGGTTACCGTGTAGACCAGGAGGGGTTGGAACCTGTCACGGAGAAAGTGCAGGCTATCCAACAAGCTCCTATACTGGAGAACACGACTGAACTGTGTTTCTTCCTAAGTTAGTAAACTACTATGGGAAGTTTATCCCTGGTCTCATAACTATGGTGGCCCCCCCCACACCTCCTATTAAAAAAAAATAGGGGTGGGTGTGGACGTGGAGAGCACAACAGGAAGGAGCATTTACTCAAGTTAAAAAGCAGTTGACCTCATCAGCCTTGCTCCTGCCAAACCCCTCATGGTAACATGTGATGCCTGACCGGTATTGGCATAGTTTTGTCACACCACATAGACGTTGGCAGAGAGAGACCAGTTGCATTTGCCTCCAGGCGTTGACTGTGACAGACTGCAACTATGCGCAGATTGGGAAGGGGTCGGCCGTCGTATTTGCCATAAACAAAATTCACGAGTACGTGTATGGTCATCGGTTCACAATCCTTACGGGCAAGCCGCTATGGAGACTTTTCAAAGAGGACAAAGTAATCCAGCTCACTGCCTTTGCTAGGATACAGAGATGGGATCTTTTACTGGTGGCATATCAGTATTTGTTCGTGCATTGACCAGGTACCCAAATCGCAAATATGGATGCGTTAATCAGACTGTCATTGCTGGCGCCCCCTCTGTCTCCTCCCGGATCCGATAAAGTAGTAGCCATGCTAAAATTTTATGGACACGCTGCTGGTCACAGTATCCCAGATAGGAGAATGGAGCAGACGGATCCCATACTGTCCAAAGTCCACCACATAGTATTGTATGGTGGCCAACATTGGAAGCTACCCAATGAGTTACAGCCGTTTTTGGCCAAAATATCTGAATTCCGTGTTGATGATGGCATCCTTCTGTGGGGGACATGCGTCATCGTCTCAAATAAGTGCCAGTACTTCACCTTGAGGGATTGCATAACAGACACCAAGAGTGTCAAAAATGAAGATGCTTGCCTGCAGCTATGTCTAGTGGCTGGCCTGGCACAAAAATAGAAAAGGTGACCCAACAGTGCAGGGTTTCTCAGGAGCAGCAAAAACCTCCACCTGCTGTACCCCTTCACCCTTGGGACTGGCCAGGTGGCCTTGGGTGCGGCTACTGCCGACTTTGCTAGTCCTTTCGGAGGATCTATGTTCTTGATTGTAATAGAAGCCCAATTGAAATGGCTAGAGAGCCACCGAATATCGTGACTACCTCGAAGACGACCATTGAAAAATAACGGCTCTCATTCAGCACACACGGTATCCAAGAGCTGCTGATCACTGACAATGGGATGCCCGTTACCAACGGGCAATTCACAGCATTTATGAAGGCAAACTGGATACAGCACATCTGTAAGGCCCCATAACCCCCCCGGTTTCCAATGGACTGGCAGAAAGGACGGTGCAAACGGTGAAAAAGCAATCTTCGGGATCAGTGGACACTCAGCTGGCCAAATTCCTGTTTACATTGTGTACCTTGTGTTGCCCTATTACAAATCTACGAATCCATCTCAGTCTCACGTTCTCAGATATTGGCGGGAAAGTACACTCAGGCAAGAGCAGCATGGGTGTTGCCCAGCGGACATAAGTGGACCAGACTATTTGTACCAGGTGACGTTAGGAATTTTGCAGACGGCACTCAGTAAATTCCAGGAACAGTTCTTTGCCAGACAGGGCTGGTATTGGTTCAGGCACAGGATCACATCAGGAAAAAACACATTGAGCACATCAGGAACAGGGGACCAGCGGTGCACAGAGCTCCTCTGGAATAGCCAATTACTGTCCAGCCTACTCTGACAACTCTGGATTTAAGAGCATTGCCCCAAGGGGGACATGACATAATTTAATAATAATAATCTTAATTATCACAAGTAGGCTTACATTAACACTACAATGAAATTACTGTGAAAAGCCCCTAGTCGCCACAATCCGGCACCTGTTCGGTTACACGGGGAGAATTCGGAATGTCCAAATTACCTAACAGCACGTCTTTCGGGATTTGTGGGAGGAAACCTGAGCACCCAGAGGAAACCCACGCAGACACTTGTAGAATGTGCAGACTCCACACAGACAGTGACCCAAGTTGGGAATCGAACCTGGGCCCTGGCGGTGTGAATCAACAGTGCTAATTACTGTGTTACTGTGCAGAGGTCATTGATTCGAATTCCGTCATGGAGACCCAGGCGTTGGACTTTTCCGACGTTGAACTAATGTTCAACAGCCTTTAACAGTACCTCCCCAGTGCGGAAACAACGTTTGCCGTCCTAGTCTGGCCCAGCAGGCCTAAGAGGTGCAGCCACGAGCAAAAAGATGCAGACATTCTCCTCCTGCACCATCATCGGAGGAGTCTTCGGACTTTGGGGGGAGCGATGCTATAACTCACATGAGACCTATGGGGGAAACAGCAATTACTCTCCCAGTGAGCCTCATTGAGTGCGTGCTCCCCCACTGAGGATCGGGGAGCCCATGAACAGGATAATAGACTTTGATATAAAAATTGGCCAGACTTGGAACTGTCTGACAGACCTGGCTTGGATATTGCTTTGTAATAAAACTAGTTTCTCTTTATCCACTCGCCTCAGACACATCTGTGGTCACTAAATCAGGTCTTACCTATATAGATGTGTAACTGAACACTTCAAGCCCATATTTTAATTCCCGGGTCAAATGTGCAGAGATGGGAGTATTTCCGACCTTTAAAAATGGCTGCCCATGTCATAATATTGCTTCTTTATGTTGCTGTGGTGATGTCTCATTAATGACATCTTGAGGCTTACGTGTTGAACCACAAACACTTTTATTGGTAGGCTTTAACTATTTCCAGTTCTAAGTATGGTCTTGGGTGGTGTTGCTCCCACCATGTAGGCTACCTGTTTACAGAGTTGCATCAAGACAGCACGGTAGCTTTGTGGATAGCACAATTGCTTCACAGCTCCAGGGTCCCAGGTTCGATTCCGGCTTGGGTCACTGTCTGTGTGGAGTCTGCACATCCTCCCCACGTGTGCGTGGGTTTCCTCCCACAGTCCAAAGATGTGCAGGTTAGGTGGATTGGCCATGATAAATTGCCCTTAGTGTCCAAAATTGCCCTTAGTGTTGGGTGGGGTTACTGGGTTATGGGGATAGGGTGGAGGTGTTGACATTGGGTAGGGTGCTCTTTCCAAGAGCTGGTGCAGACTCGATGGGCCGAATGGCCTCCTTCTACACTGTAAATTCTATGATAAGACTATTCTTCAACCATGTGACTACAAACATCACACAATGGGTGGTGCCACTCTCCAGTCCATTGTTATCCCTTGCTCTGCTGAGCACCTTTATATTATAAAACATGCAGGCACATATCCTCACAGCCCAGATGTTGGATTTTCTGTTCTGGTGAGTGAGCTAAAATAGTTTGGGTGGGTGACCTGGGAGGAAGTGAGGAGGCTGCCAGGTGCAGAGGTGGGCTCTGCAGAAGGCCTGCCTCGGGGCTCCAGAACATTAACCAAAAGTTTAAAAAAATAAAGATTAGAACATAAATCATCCCACCAGCCCTCACATCCCCTCACCTCCACACACACTTTGCATGCCACCATGTCATCACATGCTCTGTATCCATCTCCAATTGCTCTAAATAGTCTCTCTGCCAACATATGCCCTCGAACACACCTCTCATGGTTCTTTATGGCCCTTATGTCAACCTATGTCCCTTGACCCACAGATATGGCTCCTTTTAGTTCCAATGCCAACATTTGCCCCAGCATCCACCCCTATAACTCTTTATACCCCTTTATCTACCCCTATGGCTCGTTGTTGTCTCTATGCCAACTTAGTACCAATTCATACTGACCCATGTCTCCCACCCGCCACCTTTGTCCCTTACAGCTACCATGCAAACTCACGTAGCATCCACCAGAGACAGACATCAGGACCCATGCAGAGATGAGAACAAATAAAATTCTATAAAATTAAATTTTAAGTTTCTATAATTCATGAAAACTATTTACCACATTTGAATTCTTTCAACTAAATAAAGCCTGATGATAACAGAAGATTCATTCAAGTGCTTATCAAAACAGGCATTGGCATTCATAGTCCCACATTAAAGAGTCTCTAACCACTTGTAGTTGTCAATCAAATTGTGAAATGGCTGGCATGCTGCTGTTATAAAGTATGGTTATGGAATCAGTCATGTGGTACTAATCTGACAATGGAACCCCTCAGGCTTACAACAACAGACAGACTGAAATAGCAAACAATCGTTTTTATGTTCCAGACATTTTTTATAAGATTTAAAGGGATTTATTTTTCAATGTTTGACAGCTTTTCAGATCCCTTTGATATCTCCTTCAGCCAAGTGATTCTAACAGTTTTAAGAGCTGCCTTTGACAAGTGCATTTTACAGTTGATTTGGACAGGTTACTCAGGGTAGTGTCCCTTGGCAGCACGGTAGCATTGTGGATAGCACAATCGCTTCACAGCTCCAGGGTCCCAGGTTCGATTCCGGCTTGGATCACTGTCTGTGTGGAGTCTGCACATCCTCCCCGTGTGTGCGTGGGTTTCCTCCGGGTGCTCCGGTTTCCTCCCACAGTCCAAAGATGTGCTGGTTAGGTGGATTGGCCATGATAAATTGCCCTTAGTGTGTCCAAAATTGCCCTTAGTGTTGGGTGGGGTTACCGGGTTAGGGGGATAAGGTGGAGGTGTTAACCTTGGGTAGGGTGCTCTTTCCAGGAGCTGGTGCAGACTCGATGGGCCGAATGGCCTCCTTCTGCACTGTAAATTCTATGATATCTCAGCAGTTTCATCAATTACCTTTCCTTGATCATAAGGTCAGAAATGGGAATGATCGCAGATGATTGTACACCATTCATGACTGAAGACTCAGATACTGAAACAGTCTGTGCTCATATACAGAAGGACCTGGTCAATATTCAAGCTTGAGCTGATCAGTGACAAGTAGCATTTGTGCCACACAAGTGTCAGGCAATGACCATCACGAACAGAAGAGAATCTAACCACCTTTACTTGGCATGCAATGGCTTAACCAATGCTGAATCCCCCCACTATCAACATACTGGGGGTTACTATGGACCAGAAACTAAACTGTACCAGCAATATAAATACTGTGGCTACAAGGCAGGTATGAGACTTGGAATTCTGTGGGGTGTAACTCATCTCCTGACCCGCCAAAGCAGGTCCACCATCTAGAAGACACAGGTCAGTAGTGTAATGGAATACTCTCTATTTGCCTGGATGAGTGCAGCTCCAACAACACTCAAGAAGCTCGACATCATCCAGGCGAAATGCCCACTTGATTGGCACTCCATTCACTCCTTAAACATTCACCGAGCACTGCCGACCCAAGATGCATCACTGTGTGCCATCTTGGCAACTCACCAAGACTCCCATGACAGCATCTTCCAAATCCACAACTTTCCACCACCTGAAAGGGCAAGGGCAGTAGATGCACAGGAGCTCCACCAGCTGCAAGTTCCCCTCCAAGCTACACACCATCCTGACTTGGAACTATATCACCATTTCTTCAACTGCTATAATAATAATAATCTTTATTGTCACAAGTAGGCTTCCATTAACACTGCAATGAAGTTACTGTGAAAAGCCCCCAGTCGCCACATTCCAGCGCATGTTTGGGGACACGGAGGAAGAATTCAGAACCACTGGCTCAATTGGCAAGATCCTATATAACCTCCTTCACTATCCACGATGCCACCAACCTTGGCTTCATCTGCAAACTTACTAACCATGCCTCCTACATTCTCATCCAAATCATTTATATATATATATATATAACAAATAACAGTGGGGAAGAGTGAGCTGTTCGTAGTACATCCGACGGACCAGGAGAGAGGGATTGGGGAGCTCCCGCTGAAAAGGACGGAGAGGAGTTTCAGGTACCTGGGGGTCCAGGTAGCCAGGAGCTGGGGGGCCCTGCATAGGCTCAATTTTACGAAGCTGGTGGAGCAGATGGAGGAGGAGTTTAGGAGGTGGGATGTGCTGCCACTCTCCCTAGCGGGCAGGGTCCAGTCTGTCAAGGTGACGGTCCTCCCAAGTTTTTGTTCCTCTTCCAGTGCCTCCTTATCATGATTCCTAAGGCTTTCTTCAGGCGGGTCAATAGGAGTATTATGGAGTTTGTGTGAGCGCAGAAAACTCGGAGGGTGAGGAGAGTGTTCCTGGAGCGGGGGAGGGATGTGGGAGGGTTGGCGTTGCCCAACCTATGTGGGTACTACTGGGCCGCCAACGTGGCGATGATACATAGGTGGGTGATGGAGGGAGAGGGGGCGGCATGGAAAAGAATGGAGGCGGCGTCCTGTGTGGGCACGAGCCTAGAGGCGCTGGTGACGGCGCCGTTGCCGCTCCCCTCAACAAGATATACCACGAGTCCGGTGGTGGCAGCTATCCTCAAAATTTGGGGGCAGTGGAGGAGACAAATGGGGGAGGTGAAGGCTTCAGTCTGGTCCCCGATACGGGGGAACCATCGGTTTGTACCAGGGAGAATGGACGGAGGGTTTCTGAGCTGGCACAGGCAGGTATCAGGCGGATGGGGGACCTTTTTTCTGATGGGAAGTTTGCGACCCTAGAGGAGTTGGAGGGAAGGTTGGGCCTTCCCCCAGGGAACACCTTCAGATACATGCAGGTAAGGGCGTTCGTCAGGCGGCAGGTGGCGGAGTTTCCACTGCTGCCCCCAAGGGGGGTTCAGGACAGGGTGCTCTCGGGGACGTGGGTTGGTGAGGGGAGGATTTCGGCAATCTACCAAGTGATGCAGGAGGGGGAGGAGGCCTCGGTGGAAGAGCTGAAAGATAAGTGGGAGGAGGAGCTGGGAGAGGAGATTGACGAGGGGACGTGGGCGGATGCCCTGGGGAGGGTGAATTCCTCCTCATCCTGCGCGAGGCTTAGTTTAATTCAATTAAAAGTGCTGCATAGGGCGCACATGACTGGGACTAGGCTGAACCAGTTCTTTGGAAGAGAGGACAGGTGTGTCAGGTGTTGTGGGGGCCCAGCAAACCACACCCATATGTTCTGGGCATGCCCTGAGCTGGAGGGCTTTTGGAGGGGTCTTGCGGAGACGCTGTCAAGGGTGGTTAGTTCCAGGGTTGAGCCGGGCTGGGGGCTCGCAATTTTTGGCGTAGCAGCGGAGCCGGGAGTGCAGGAGGCGAAAGAGGCCGGTATTCTGGCCTGTGTTTCCCTCATAGCCTGGTGCAGGATTCTTTTGCAGTGGAAGGATGCGAGGCCCCCGGGAGTGAAATCCTGGATCAATGATATGGCTGGGTTTATCAAACTGGAGAGGGTCAAGTTTTCCCTGAGGGGGGGGGGGGGGGGGGGGGGGGGGTTTGTTTTTTCCTTTATTTGGTATGTGTGTTTGTTCTCAATGTAATTATTTTTGTTAATTTATTGCTTTTGTATTTGGGGGGGTTACTGTTATTTCTCTTTTTCTTCTGTTGTTGGTGGTTAAAACTTGTTGAAAATTTGAATAAAAATTATTTTTTAAAAAAATGCATGACCGGCACCACCTCCTGCTCCTCCACGTGATTGGACTCCTCCACCTGCAGATGCTGGATGCTTAACGACAACCCCTCATATAGTCCATGGCTCTGTGACTGCATCACCATGATTGATGGGACCGTCCGTTCCAGAAGCCTGAAACATGTCTGGACAGCAGCTAGTCCCTAGGGCCTACCCGTCTTCTGACCATCCACCCCCTCAAGAGTACCTCCCTCCACCTGCTGTACCAGAGCATGTGTGTGGTGTGCACCATATAATGCCCCAGGAGCCTCTTCACTAACATGACCAACTGAGGTGAGTATCTCTGGGACGGTGGACGATATTGGAGGCAGCTGTGATGAGAAATCTGTGTCATCCTCGGACTCGAGCTCTGGAGTGTCCTGGGATTCATGTTGATGGCTCTCGTCTGTGTCAGTATCGACTCCATGGTGTGGAGATGCTGGCATTTGACTGGGGTAGGCACAGTAAGAAGTCTTCCAACACCAGATTAAAGTCCAACAGGTTTATTTGGAATCACAAGCTTTCGGAGATTTAGCTCCTTCATCAGGCTTCACTCACCTGATGAAAGAGCTACACTCCAAAAGCTAATGATTCCAAATAAACCTGTTGGACTTTAACCTGGTTTTGTAAGACTTCTTACAGTATATCCTTGTCATTAGTTGGCAACTGGGGTTCTGGCTGTGGCTCGGGTTGGAGGCAGGGGACACCAGAAGGGCTCGCTCCATCATCAGCGGCTCCTGGAAGGCACAAGACAAGATGCCTGATTCAACCGGGTTGGTGGGGGTGGGGAATGACGGGTGGGTGGTTTGTGTTGAAGAGGGGGCAGGAGGGTGTGTTTGGGAGGGGGGAGTAGGGTGAGGGTAGTGTGGGGTGGTGGTAGGTGTGAGGGTGTGGCGGTGGTGGTGCTGGGTGTGAGGGTGGTGTGGGGATGGTGTGACACAATGCTTCTGATTTATGTTAAAGTAAAAGTTTCATAAAGTGGAATCTTGTTGGTAATTGTTTCATTGAGGACAAAGTAAATTTGGTTACTTTGGCTCACGGTTTGTTCACAGTAATTGTAACAATATGAGATTTCCTACTCACTACACCACCGACCTCTCATGCTGCTCAATACATCACTCACCCAGGACGGAGCATTCCTTGGCACCCAGGGCTCATGCCTCGCATCCGGATGATTAAATCCATCCTCACACACCAATGCTGTTAGCCTTAAATTTGCCTCTCGCTGCCTCCAAATACTTCCAAACTCCTGCCATTGTTAAGGAACATGGAGGAATCCAGCTCCAACGTGACAGAGGGCAAGGCTTGGAGCTTACCCTCTTCGCAATCTCTGTCTCATATACCTGCCATCCAGAGGCACCAATGGGGGATTGCTGCCCCTATTGCTCTTGCCTCCTTTGTGCATACTGGTCACTTATACCTCTGCCATCCTGAGAAGGAAAGTCAACACACTATGGAAAATGTTGGAATTCACCAAAATAACTTCAAAAACATAACTGCAGACAATTTTCAGTCGAAAAAGTTTGATTATTCTAATTGTTCTGCAAAGAGAGCACCAGTCCCTTTTAGATAATGCAACTTTTGGGCCTCTCTTGCTGCCTCATGTTATGTTTTTCAAGAGTGGACAACACAGGCATTGCCAGGACCTACTCTGTCTAAATTTAGAATCCTGTCCTTGATTTTTAAATCATGCTAGTGCTGTAATTGGAAGAAGCTGGGAGTTAAATATAGCCTGCCTTCTGGTTTATAAGTTCCCCAGCTCCATCCCATCCCAATATCCCAATATCATTTGTGCAAAGTTGGGCTCGGAGCCTGTCGTGCTTCCCACGTGATGGGTAGCTAACATGGCTCATTTAGGACCAATTAAGACAAATTAAGGAAGGCTAACTAGGATTTTCAATCAGCCCTCAGCTTCTTACATGTGTCAAGGGCCAGATTAGTTGCATGGAGACGGCCCATAATGTTGCCTGGGTGCAGGGGCGCAGCAGCCGCCACAGGCCATCCGTAGATGTTGTCTACCCGACCCCCCCCCCCAACAATGGTGGTGACCTAGGTGTAAAATCCATTTTTTATTTTAAACTTGAAAAACTAGGAAAGATGGTGCCTCTCACTTACTTATCTGCCATTGCTCATTTCATGCTGAATGGCCTCTGATTGGCCCTCTAATTTTATTTTCAAAATTATGTCCTTAATTGATGGTGAACCCATTATCAGGCCATTAATTGGCTGCATTGAGAAAAATGACAATGAGTAACTGTTTCCCACACAGTGCTGGCTTTTGACTCACATTTCAGCGTGACAGCAGGGTTCTGAAGCCCATAGAGAAATTCTGCCCCTGGTGTCACATCCGAAGGTTGGACCATATGATGTCAGGAAGCACCAGTTCAATATGTAAAAGTGTTATGGGCCATGGTTTAGGAAACTCCAAAGTATATCATGGAGTTCAACTGACCTCCAACTGTTTATTGATGTTGGCTATGATGAGCACAAGACCCTACCTTTCACGTGTTATTCAACAGAGGTCTTAAGCGCTTTTAATCAAAACAAGCTTTATTCTACAAATTTAGTTGACATTTTATAAACACACACATGCAAAAATGTTTTATCAACAACAAACATAAATACCCCACACTGCTACAGTAATCTATTTATAACCCTTAATGACTCCCTCTTAACTGTTCCAATTTAACAAGATCCCATGAACCAAAAACCCCTTTCAAAGGTGTGGCCCAACATAATACACTCATACTGTCCTTCAGACTTGGTATAGATGCTCTTGTTTCCTTTCCAAAACTACAGGTTTGAATTCCTGCCAGAAAACAGTTCTCTTTTAAGTTATCAAATAATCTGATAGATAGAGAGACCGGCCAAGATAACTTCTCTTTCTGAGTACAGCAGCCAAATGTGAAAACGAAAGCAAAAACTCAGAGCCCCAAACCAAAGCGAAAGTAAAATCAACTCCCAGAGCCACATCACAGTTCCACCCACACAATGACATCACTGAAGCCATGTGATAAGACAAAACATTTCTTAAAGGGACACCCACATGACAAAGGTCTATGCTGGGGTCCACCTGAATGTACCCAGAATCCCTGGGTGGGTTGTGTAGGAAGTGGCCAGAGGCGGAATCGCCCCTGGAAAAGCCTGGCAGGTTTAATTGAATTGTTTGCCCCATATTTTTATTTAGTACCCTCAGTTCCCTTGATAGTTTTTTTTACTCTCCTGCATTTGTGTCCGAGGTTTGAATACCTCATATTCAGCAATTGACATTCAAAAGAGGAGTCACGGCAGACCTGTAGCACAGAATCATTGCTGGATTACTTTTATAGTTTGAAGACCTACTGGTTAAACTGCACAAAGCACAATTTCCTTTATACAATATGGAACATCTATGAGGAATGCTCCAATCGCCTGGCCTTTAGATATATAAGTGGATCAAACTGATGTTTCAAAATTAATTGAAAAAACAAGAAAACCAATTTTTCAGTTATTTATCGGCTGTTAATGTGAATCCATTTACTGTATCTAAGAGATCAATCTCAAACTGTGAGAGGCCAGAGAAATGTGAATGGCTGGAAATACGTGCAGCTTATCATTGAAATGCAGTTACATTCAAGTTCTTTTCTATAATTAATGCTGGTGTGAAGTGCGTAAGCAGAATTTGTGTCTAACGATTTAGTTCTCGTGGGAATTCAGACTAACATTATGTACATTTTGAAATTAGACACAGTATAATACCAGTTTATTGAACTCTCACATGGTGTGTAGAGTGCAATTTGTCGGCTATCAAGAATCCCCAGTGTATCCTGGGCAGCACATTTACACAGAGCATTGGAAAGAGAAATCTCTGGAGCAGAGAATATCTGTGTTTGACAGATAGCCATGTACAATTAAATTTACAAATAAAAATGGTTATTTTGCTTTCTTTACCATTGTGTGCTATTATAATGGTTGGAGAGGAGCAGGAAGAAGAGCAGCAAGTCTGGAGAGTGAATTTAGAAGCAAAGTTTGGAACGACTATTTATAAAGAGACTTGTTGGAACATGGAGTGCTCTGTCACAGGAATTGGTTGCGGCAGAGTTCATTGCATCTATTGTATCTATTACACCAAAAAGTTGAAAATTGAAACTAAAAGTTAATTTTTCCATTCTTTTCACTATTTAATTTCTTTTTTTTTAGAACTATCATTATCCAGATGAGGATACACCGCCTCATGATTACACCTTACCACGACTAACCAGTGAATTTGGCCCTGAACTTGTTCATGTGTCTGAGAAGAATTTATCACAGGTTGAGAATATCCTTGGATATGTGTCACATGCTCACATTTCACCATTAAAGGTTAGTTCACCTATAATTATCAAATGGTTCAGAATCAGCACAACAAATGTTGCTCCGAGTGTAAAATACTTTGGCATGTTTAGGCTTCTTTAATCAGCTAAGGGTATATTCGGCAGTAAAGCCAGCTAAAGATCCAAATCTTACATTTTAGTTCATATTAATTTGTTTAAAAGTAAGCAAAGTTTCCTGACAAGGTGAATTATAATTGTTTGCTCGGTTAATTTTCAATATTTTGCTACATTTGTCTATCATGCATCCTTGTCTCACAAAGAAAAAAGGTGGGATTTTCCAGCTGTTCCCACGGGTGGGATCTTCCGGTCCTGCCGACAGTGATCCTTCCTGTCGCGGGTTGCCTGGCAGCAGAGGGTACAATAATGGGATACTCTATTGATAGCAGCTGTGTAAAACACGCCTATGCAAGGGGGGGGGGGGGGGGGGGGGGGGCTGAAAACTCTGACTATCGTGTGCAAAATTAATGTATTTCAAATAATTCATTACTGTTTTCATTATACCGTTATGTTTGGCCATATTGTGTTTTCTACTGATGGTTTCATTTAAATAAATTAAACATGTGATGTATTGCCAATCTGCCTTTCCTCTGCTCACTGAGAGTATGGTGATCAACCAGTGTTACAACAGCTGTGCTCGACAGTATAAATGTTGACTAAAAGGTCAGGAGGATACTGTACCTTCTCCTACCTATGGCTTCCTTCACATTTAGCCAGCTGGGCAATGGCAAAGCAACAACACTATACATGCACTCCTGCTTACAACTGATGCAGTGTTGGTGCGCCTGTGAGAAATAAATAACACTATGGCCTGGATCTTGCAGACAGTGGTGAAACAGGGTGTTCATGGCTTACTGTGTGAAGAAGTATGACTTTATCTTTATCATAGGCTGCTGGGGGAACTTGCTGTCCTAGCTGCAATATAGGTCCAACACAAAGTCAATGGGAAGGCCTAATGGTATGGCATATTGTCAGTGAGCCCTGGTCCTGCTTTATCACAAGCTCTAGAAATGTTGCTCAAGGTCTGTATTTACCTTAATGACAACTGTTTTGGAATGCTTTGGAATTTCTTATCCAATATAGTTTTAATCACAACCATCTGAACTCCCCTCCCCCAATCCCCCGGCACTCTTGCCTTCCCCATTCATGCCCTGGTTCATCTCTACCCTGCTTCCTCAGTCTCGCTGATGTTGCAAAAAGCATTTGATGGAGAGACAAATTGTTCTCTTTCCCATCATGGTTCTGACACGCTCATTTTGGAAAAAACACTTGGCTGAAGGTTTTTTCCTTCAATAGGTGATGTTTCTGACATTGTTGGGAGCCAGTTTGAAGAAGTGTTGGGGGTTTTAGAGAGGGGGAAGTGAAACAGGGTCAGGGTAGTGTCATGGGAGCTGGGGGTGCATGGTGTGCTCGAGTGAGGAAATAGAGCCAGAAGTGCCAGTTTGTAAGCACCTATGGCAATCTATGAAGAACCATGGAAAATAAGCATCCCTGTGTTGGTGAGACCAAAGTGTTACCTCTATAAAATAGATGTGGAGATAATCTGGGCCAGAATTTTTCACTTTAGGAGTGTGCATGTAGCTGACCCGAGCTTGTGTGAAATCACATGAGAACACAACGGGTGGGTGTCCTGATGTCATCATGCCATGTTACAGTGGGTGGGCAGGCGTGAGAGTCGGAAGTGCGCCTGCCGACAATTGAATGGGTAATTAGAGACTTCTGGTGACGGGGATGTGCTGAGCAATCGCACATCAGGTTTCTCTCCTCTGAAGAACCTGAAATTAGGCTCAGAATAGCCCGCTAAAACAGAGAAAAAAGTATCCCCTCACCCTCTCTGCCAACAGCACAAGGGAAGATGCTGAGCAACAGTAGCTCAAGAGGCCATAAAGAGACAATAGGCGGCAGAAACCCGGAGAAACAAACGGCCGAGATGTCGGACACATGAGGTGTCGAATTGCTGCCACACCAGAACAAGAGGGTCTGGCAAATCGCACATGGGGTACCTCATCACCAGTGGGTGGAAGAAGGAAGTTCCTCTCCAGGAACTAAGCAAGCTCAGGGAAGAGATAAAGACCGACATTCCAGCTGTGGTCCAGGTGGCGGTCGTGGAGGCCTTGGCCACCATGCACGGCAGAGAGGCAACTGGAAGCCCAGGGGAGCACTGTCAAGAAACTAGAAAAAGCCTCAACAGATTAGAGCGACTGGATCGCTGCCCCAGAAATGGAAACAGCTCTGAATACGGGAACCAAAACGTAGGGAAGAGGGGATGAAGGCAGCAGAGGGTAAGGAGGATGAAAAGAGAAGAAACTATATAGCGGACGAAGGGTAGGCAACATCGCCGACCCCACGAGGGTGGGCCACTGCACTAGCAGGAAAGCTAGCAACAGGAGGTACTAGCGAGGGGCATGTGTGGCATATCTCCCACAGAGGAGAGAGCGCCTGGCAACGGGGAGAGGTACGCAACACTAATGGGGCACAGCTATGAGGGGGTAAACAGGGAGGGGAGTAGGGAGGGGAGACAATAATTGGAGGGGCGGAGAAGAAAAGGGAGGGGGGGGGGAAAGAATCATAAGGGAAACATAGGACCAAGAATGGTAAGGGCTCCAGGCTGGCTACAACAGGCTACAGGTGGCGACTTGGAACACAATGGCAATACAAGCAGCCACTTAGGAGGGTCTCAGAACAAAGAGAAACCCTGAAGTGCAGGGGTTCACCCATATGGCGTACCCATAGTTGGGGGTCATGTTGGGTGGCCCCTGGAATAAGGTATTCCCCGGAGTGAAAGAGCCTGGCCTCAATGTGAATATGGTGACAGTGGCCATTTTGGATGACCCCCAAACAAAGGGAAACCCTGGAGTGCAGGGGAGCATCTACAACATAAGTATGATTGATCCTGCAAGGGGGGAGGGAGGCGGGAGGGGCAAAAAAACCCCATCAGGACAGTCATCTGGAAAGTCAGGGGACACCACGGCCCAGTGAAAAGATCCAGAGTCTTCGCCCACCTGAAAATTTGAAAGCTGACATAGTCATCCTCCAAGAGTCGCATCAGAAGGACTGACTATGGGCAAGAAAGGGCCCAATGGGCAAACCCACCTCTCCTACTATGGGACAAAAACTAAGGGGGTACCCATACTGTTAAATAAGAGGGCAATATTAACCGTGACGAAGACGGTTACGACCCAGGGGGATGGCATGTTATGGTCAGCAGTGCCCTAGATGGGCACCAGTGGTCCTGGTCAATGGTACACGCCCAACCAGGACAACACGGAATTTATAAAGAAGACCATGGTGAAATCCCCAACATCGACACACACCAACTTATCATGGGGTGGGGGGTCTTTAACTGTGTACAAGATCCACGGACAGACAGGTCGAACCCCAAAAGAGGCAGGGCCTCTAATATGGAAAATGAAGTCGGGGCAGTGGACCCATGGAGGTTCACCCACCAAGGGGAGAAGGAGTTCTCCTTTTTCTCACAGGTATATAACCTATACACCCGGATTGACTTCTTTCTAGTGGGGAAATCGGTGATTCCAGGGATAGTAAGAACGGAATACTCTGCGACTGTAATCTCCGACCACCCTCCACACAACTTGAATGGATGTGAGGCTGGAGATGGGCCTTGCCCAACCCCTCCCCCTGTGCCCCCCCCCCCCCCCCCCCCCCCGCCCCCATGAAGGCTGGACAGGGCCCCCATGTCTGAGGAGGCTTTCTGCAAGAAAATATCACAGGCCATAGACAAGTATATTACTAACAACTGGAAATGGGAGGTCCACGCTCTAGGAGGTGCTGAACACTGTGATTAGAGGTGAAACTATTGTCTACAAAGCACAAAAAGCCGGAGAAGAGAGGGTGGCTAGGCAACAGCTAGTCGGCTCCTTACTGGAGGTAGACCGGCAATACTCCGAGCCCTGACCATAGAGCTCCTAGCGGAGAGGAAAAAGCTACAAATGGACTTTGACATGCTCTCAATGAGGAAAGCAGTGGACCAACTCTGCCAGGCATGGAGACAAAGCCAGCCACCTGCTGGCTCACCAGCTGAGAAAGCAGGCCGCCACAAGGGATATAGCACAGATTAGAGACAGCAGGGGCAAACTAATAGCTGAGCTGGACAAGGGCAATTACACAATTGAGGCCATCTACCGGTGTCTTAGAACTGGGAGAAGTCATGGAGAGCATCAACTCCATGCAGACAGGGAAGGTGGCAGGACCTGCAGATTCCTGGCAGATTTCTACGAAAGGTTTGCGACGGCACTGGCCTTGTACAATCAGGAGATGTTCATAGACACACTGGCAAGGGGCACCCTGCCGCCTAAACTAGCATAAATCTCAAACTTGCTGATACCCAAAAAGGACACGACGCAACAGAATGAGGGTCCTACAGACCCATTTTGCTGCTCAACGTGGACGCAAAAATACTGACCAGAATCATAGCCAGATGACTGGCGAACTGTGTACCAGAGGTGGCTGCAGAGGACCAGACGGACTTTGTTAAGGCTAGGCAGTTAACGTTGAACATCAGGCGCCTGCTGAACATAATAATGAGCCATCCAGGGAGAGAACACCAGAGGTGATCGTCTCCCTGGACGCAGGAAAGGCCTTCGACAAAGTTGAATGGAAGTACCTCATAAGAGGTACTGGAACGGTTTGGGCTTGGAACAGGGACCACTGGCAGGGTGGAATTCCTGTACAGCGCTCCCATGGTGAGCGCGTGGATGAACACCACCACCTCTAAGTACTTCCAGCTGCACAGAGGCACATGGCAGGGTTGCCCGTTGTCCCCACTGCTCTTTGCCCTAGTGATTGAGTCACTCTGATCGTGCTCAGAGCGGCAAAGAATTGGAAGGGGATCCGGAGATGAGACGTAGAGCACAGAATCTCACTCCATGCAGATGACCCGCTCCCATACGACAGGGACCCACAAAGCAGCATGGAGGGAATCATGGTGTTCTTGAAAGGGTTTGGAGTGTTCTTGGGCTGCAAACTCAACCTGGGTAAAATTGAGGTCTTCCCGGTGAACCCACAAGGGAGAGGGGCCGAGCTGGAGGGAATGCCATTTAAACTGGCCCGACACAGGTTCCACTACCTGCGGATCCAAATTACTTACAACTGGGCACAAATCCACAAGTGGACTTGGCCAGCTTGGTGGAGGATGTTAAAAAGGACCTGCAGAGGTGGGACACCCTCCCACTCTCCCTGGCGGGGAAGGTTCAATGATCAAGGTGAATGTATTGTCCAGGTTCCTCTTCCTGTTCAGATCCATACCGATCTCTATCCCCAAGGCCTTTTTCATTTTCAACTCAGTAGAAAAAATGATTATGGCATTTGTGTTGGGGGGAACCCAAGGATCCCCCAAACAGTCCTACAAAGAATGAGAAGCATGGGGCGGAGGGGGGGGGGGGGGGGGGGGGGGGGGGGCTGACCATCCCAAACCTGCAATATTACCACTGGGCAGCAACAGCAGAAAGAATAAAGGGATGGATAAAGATACCGGAAACCGACTGGGGAAGTCGATTGGGAAAGCGTTCCTGCATGGGGACATTCCTCCGGTCTCTGATCATGGCAGCGCTCCCATCTGTCCAAAGATGTGCGGGTTAGGTGGATTGGCCATGCTAAATTGCCCGTAGTGTAAGGTTAATGGGGGGATTGTTGGGTTACGGGTATACGGGTTACGTGGGTTTAAGTAGGGTGATCATTGCTCGGCACAACATCGAGGGCCGAAGGGCCTGTTCTGTGCTGTACTGTTCTATGTTCTATGTTCTATGTTCTATCTCCACCGACTAAGCACTCAGTGACCCCAGTAGTAACCGCCACACTCCGATCATGGAATCATCTAAGACAGCACTTCATCAAACAGAAATGTCTATCAAGGCCCCCATCTGCAGCTACCACTGGTTCGCACCAACCATAATTGACGCGACCTTCGAAAGGTGGAAACAGGACATGGCAACATTGACAGTTAGCGACTTCTACACAGACAACAGACTGACAACACTACAGGAACTGACAGAGAAGTTCCAACTGACCGGAGAAACAAATTAAAATACATGCAAATATATCATATGTACTACGTACGTAGAGAAACAAAGACATATCCACTGGCACTGCAACAATCGCTATTAGAGGACTTACTGAATGCGGACAACCAGGGGTGGGGGGAAACTGCAGGGATCTGTATGGGTGACTACTGGCAAAGGCACGCACCACTGGCCGATGCAAGAGAAAATGAGAGGAAGACCTAGGGTTTGAAATTGGGTGGGGACTCTGGAGCGAAGCACTGCAGAGGTCAATTTCCCCGAGTATCCAAAGGTTAGGTGGGCTTACAGGGATAGTGTGGGAATTGGGCGTGTGGAGAATAGACTTTCAAATGATTGGTACAGACTCGATGGGCCAAATGGCCTCCTGCACTGTAGGGATTCTATAACTCCACCTCCACTTGCGCAAGGCTAAGCCTAATGCAGCTGAAAGTAGTACACAGAACACAGTTAATCACAGTCCAACTGAGCAGGTTCTTCTCGTAGCTGGAGGACAAATGCTGGGGAGGCCCGGCCGACCACACCCACATGTTCTGGTCATTCCCCGACTTGTAGGTAGGGGCGCGGGGAGGAGTATGGGGGGTTGAAGGGGGGGGGGGGGTGAGGCAGAGGGGGGTGGGGGGGGCGTGAGGCAGGAGGGTGAGAGGTGGGGATGGGAGAGAGGCAGGTGGAAGGAGAGGCGAGGGCGGAGACAGGGAGAGAGGCATGGGAAGAGAGGTGGGGTGAAGGCACGCTCCTCCAGACAAAGCTTAGGAACAGGAACAATCGAATATGAGTAACTTAACCCAAAACAACATACGTAACACTACGCTACCCCAATAGGTTCAGGTTTGATGAACCAACCAACAATGAAGGCACACCAGATAACAAGAAGGGAAATGGGAGTTGGATTTAGAGGCCAAGTCAAAGCTGGGAACATAAAGAAATGAGAATCGTAACCGATGTATATAGTTTCTGTGTATGTTCACTTTCTTTCAAAACCCTAACAAAAACATTTTCAAAAAAATGTCAACATCTTCATGCACAAGTTTGAACAAGACCTCCTCACCGCACAGGACCTTCAACCGATGTTATACACCCGATACATCGAGGACATTGTTTTCCTTTGGACCCACGGCGAAGAATCACTGAAATGACTACGCGATGACATCAATAATAAGTTCCATCCCACCATCAGACTCATCATCGACTACTCTCCAAAATCAGTTGCATTCTTGGACACACTTATCTCCATCAAGGACAGTCACCTCAGCACTTCGCTTTACCACAAGCCCACGGATAACCTCACAATGCTCCACTTCTCCAGCTTCCACCCTGAACACACTAAAGAAGCCATCCCCTATGGACAAGCCCTCCGTATACACAGAATCTGCTCAGACGAGGAGGAGCGTAACAGACATCTACAGACGCTGAAAGATGCCCTCGTACGAACGGGATATGGCGCTCGACTCATCGATTGACAGTTCCAACGCGCCACAGCAAAAAACCGCACAGACCTTCTCAGAAGACAAACACAGGACACAACCGACAGAGTACCCTTCGTCGTCCAGTACTTTCCTGGGGCGGAGAAACTACGACATCTTCTTCACAGCCTTCAACACGTCATTGATGAAGATGAACATATTGCCAAGGTCATCCCCACACCCCAACTACTTGCCTTCAAACAACGGCGCAACCTCAAACAAACCATTGTTTGCAGCAAACTACCCAGCCTTCAGAACAGCGACGACACCACACAACCCTGCCATGGCAATCTCTGCAAGACATGCCAGATCATCAACATGGATACCACCATTACATGTGATAACACCACCCACCAGGTACGCGGTACATACTCGTGCGATTCGGCCAACGTTGTTTACCTCATATGCTGCAGGAAAGGATGTTCCGAAGCGTGGTACATTGGCGAGACCATGCAGACGCTGCAACAACGAATGAACGATCATTGCATGACAATCACCAGGCAGGAATGTTCTCTTCCATTCGGGGAACACTTCAGCAGGCAAGGGCATTCAGCCTCTGATCTCCGGGTAAGTGTTCTCCAAGGCGGCCTTCAGGACTCGCGACAACGCAGAATCGGCGAGCAGAAACTTATAACCAAGTTCCGCGCACATGAGTGCGGCCTCAACCGGGATCTTGGATTCATGTCACATTACATTCATCCCCCACCATCTGGCCTGGGCTTGCGAAATCCTGCCAACTGTCCTGGCTTGAGACAATTCACACCTCTTTAAACTGGGGTTACCCCTGTCTCTGGATCTGTAAAGACTTAATTACCTGCAAATGCTCGCATTCTAAGCATTGTCTGTCATCTTTGAATTTGTTTATATATATGTTTCTGCAACATACCTCTTCATTCACCTGAGGAAGGAGCAGTGTTCCGAAAGCTAGTGTTTGAAACAAACCTGTTGGACTTTAACCTGGTGTTGTAAGACTTCTTACTACGATTTTCAAAAAAAATAATAAATGGGTTATGAAGCTAATTAAAATGACAACTATCTGCAATTTTACATGGCCCATGCGATTTAGCGGCCAGTGCCTCGACAGGTGGTCATCTAATTTTTATGTTGAACTAATCCAGGGAGGCGTAAGTTACTAGAGCCATGGAAATGTGAGCAGGTAGGAGTTATGTTGAGAGTTAGTAGCAGGTGGTTTTCTGACAGTTCATTGCATTTCCTGTATTTTCTGGAGGACTCTTTGGCTTATGGGTTTTCTCAGAGGCTTTCTGCAGAATACCCACCTCAGTGCATTATCCTGTGTCATCTGTACTTCAGAAAATGGGGATTGTTTATTCTGATTGAGGGAACTCTTCTGAAGAGGAGGGGAGGGCTACATGTGAGAGGAGGGCTGATGTTCACAGGCAGTGACCTGTGGGAACAGAGGCACAGCCAGAGGTGGTGTTGGGCCCACAAGAAGTGCAAGCCAGAAAGTCTCACTGTGTACAGGCAGCACTTGAGCTACCTCATCATGTCTGTAGTCCAGTGCAGAAGGAGTCTCTGCCTCTCTAGGGACACCGTGACCACCACATTCAAGGCAATTGGCCTGGAGATCATCTCAAACTGTGCAGGTGGCCACTTTATGCCAGTGGCCCTTAAGGTAACAATAGCCCTGACCTTCTTTGCCTTCAATTCTTTCCAAGAATCACTGGGAAGCTTATGTGGTGTTTCCCAATATGCTTCCCACAGCTGTGTCAAGCTGGTCATTGGCACCTGTTCAGGTGAGTGATGAACATCACTCCTTTCCAGATCGACAAAGCCAGCTAGGCTGAGTGAGCCAGAGACTTTGTTGCAATTGTTGTGTTCTTCTGCATCCAGGGTTTCATAGGTTGCACGTATGTGACCATAAAGTCACCAACAGGTGAGCAGGGTGCCTTCTTCATTAAAAAGGGATTCCACTCCATGAATGTCCAAATTGTTTGCGACAACAAGACACAGAATTTGCAGGTCTGTGTCAGGCATGCTGGCAGCTCCCATGATGTGTACATCCTGTAACACTCCCAGATGCCAAGGTTATTGTTCACTCCAACTTGGATGGATGGTTGACTCTTGGGTGACAAAGGTGGCTCATGATGCCAGTCAGACACCCAAGGACAGAAGCAGAGGAGAGGTAAAATTGAAGTCATGCTTCCACAAGAGCAGTAATTGAGAGGACCATTGGGCTGCAGAGATGAAGTTTGGCTGCCTGGATTGATCAGGGGGAGCACTGCAATATCTTCCAGAGGGTATCTTTCATAATCTGGATCTGTCAAGTGGGTACCCATTGGAGGCTGATGACAGTGAGGCAGCTCATAGGCCTCAGAGGATGACTCAAATGATGGGCTTTATGAGGAGCCACTGGAGGCCCAGGGTGAGGACGTGGATGCAGAAGTGAGGAACATTGTAGGGGGCAGAGAGACTAGGGAGGCTTGATTCTCTGTTCATTCATCTTGGCACCCAAGGGATGGCTTGAAAGTGAGGACAAGGATGATGTCTCCTTCTTGAATGTTCCTGATGAGGTCAACCTGTGACCCTTATGTCAAGTAACGGCCTCTGAAATAAAGTTTGCTGACATTTCCATCCGTCACAAGCCACTCCCATACTCAGCACCTATGAAAAACGAGAAGCATATTCATGCCATGACTACATCATGAAATCTTTGTATGCTGATCATGTTAATACAATTTTAACAGAGAACACATAACAACTGAAGTGATATCACTCGTGAAAAACGTCTAATGTTTATAGTGCCTTTAGCCTTCGCTTGCGAATGCTGCGTCTTGGTGCCAACCCCTGCCCCTGCTGGTGTAGGCAGCCTGCTGATTGTGATCTCTTATTGGCCTTGATGACTTTAGTGTCCAGTATCATGGATGCCACTGACAGAGGGGTGAAGGAGCTGCTGTCTTCCTGTGGTATTGTGTGAAGCAAATAATGGCATGATGGGAAAAGTAGTCAAGTCTTCTTGGTACAATTGAATTTAACCTAAGACACAGATTCAGAATACACAGCATGTCCTGAGAGTCTAGATAAGGCTTGGAACTAGAAGTAGTCTCAATACATAACAAGCTGAACAACTGTCTCTTCCTGTATGTAAACAACTTCTTCCCTTTCTTAAAACAAAGACAAGATAATGATATGAAACTCAAGTCCCCTAAAGGTCAGAAGGTGACGCCATTGTAACAATTATTACTTATGTTTTACTTTCAATCAAATTCCTGACCAAGCTGTATTCATGTTATCTTGATCCTATAATGTATAAGAATCGCCTTCTTTTCTGTACTATCGCAGACTTGAGACGGACTCAGCAGTTTGTACTGACTGCCTTCCGACTTTCCAAGTCTCAGCCGTTACTGCCAGCAGTCAGTTCAAATTCGGAAATAAAGTTCAGTTTTGCTTACCTAATGAATGCTGTTTGAATTTCTCTATCACAGTCAAGACGCGGGGAAAATATAAAATACAACATTCCCCAGGAGCACCCTGTGACATACTAACATCATTACAATGTGACTGTGCATGCACAATGGTTGCTTGTCACAATGGAAACTGCCACACTGAGACATTGTGATAGGATGAGCAATGGTGACCCTTGATTTGAACTTCTCATTGGAGATGCCACAAACCTACATTTCATACATACTTCCTCAGTCTCTCACCTGCCCACTGGCTTGTTATCTTCCTCTGAGATCCTTGAATCTCTTCAACCTGTGGACCTTGCTCCAGTCTCACATTCCATGTCCAGGTCGCTCATCTCCAACTTGGAAAGGATGAGAAGGTTAGGCATCTGACCCATTTGTGTATGCTCCAGTGTACTAGGGCTTCTCTTTTCCTATACAGACAAAAGTGCATTCATTAGTTCATCCTCTACCTGCAACATCATACCCGTCTCGCTGCCACCCTAGTTTAGGAGACCGAGGATCAGATCGAGATGCCATCAGATTGGTACACCTCACCTTTGTTCATGCCCAGGGCAAGCAGGCTCTTCTCCCAGTCTTGGCTGGCACAGGGAATTATGCCATTTGGCATTCTGAATATCACATCCATGAGCACCACGAATAATGGCCACCCTGGACATACCTGGAAAACCTTTCACATTGCTGGGTGGATGCCAGGGCTGCAGCTGCACTGGAACAGCTTGGCTAGGGGTGTGGTTAGTTCTGGGGCACAAGTCTTCAGTACTGCTTTGGAATGTTGTCAGGGCCTGTAGTCGTTGCACCATCCAGTGCCTTCAGCCATTTCTTGATATCATGTAGAAATATTAAATTTCTAAATATAAAATAAAAATATAAAATAAATGCCCGTATGTAGTTGGTTTCTGGGGCGGCACAGTGGTGCAGTGGTTAGCACTGCTGCCTCACAGTGCCGAGGACCCGTGTCCGACTCTGGCTCCGAGTCATTGTCCGTGTGGAGTTTGCACATTGTCCCCAGATCTGCGTGGGTCTCACCCCCACAACCCAAAGATGTGCAGGGTTGGTGGATTGGCTATGCTAATTGCCCCTTAATTGGAAAAAAGAATTGGGTACTCTAAATTTATTTTTAAAAACATTTAATTGGTTTCTGAAAACAATTTTTTTTCCCTTTTAAATTATTTTCCTGGGATGTTTATATGGTCTATTGACTTCTGTATTTTGAAGTTTTTATGCAAATTTAATTTTCTGCCGTCTTGGCTAGTCATTTCAATTAGGAAAATAATTTGGTTGTTTTTAAAAATAATTACATTTTAATTTTATTACAGTCATGTTTATGCTTAAATAAAGTTTTGACAATTGTAATAATTTTCCAATTGTGAATGAAGAGAACAAACTTCAGTAATAATTTGATGCATCATGCGCACGCAAACTAATAAACACCCTCTGAATGTGTCACCTGCAGTATTTTAAAGGCAGAAACGTGGTATTATTTGAATGCAATTAAGGGCATAACACACGAGTGGCTATATTATTGGGCTGCCCTACATTCAGGAAAACATGATCAACATATGGCCTGACGAGATACTACTGACTACTACAATGTAAAAAGGTACACACAACTGCTGTACCGAGGATTGTTGATAGCACTTGCTTAACAACCTGTCTCCCATTCAATGTTACCTCCCCTCTCTCTCTCTCTCTCTCTATTTTCCGATCACTGCTCTTCTTTCTTCCCCTCCATGTTTACACTCCTGGTCAAATCTACCTACTTCCCTCACAACTGCTCTTTCCCTCTCCCAAGCCTGCATGAAGTCTTCTACAGCTGATACAATGACCTATAATTCATCAGTGAATTAGCTGGGAATGACCAAGAGACCTTTGCAGCTCAGCAGTTTCATAGAATGAGTCAAAAAGCCCAGCATTCGATTGGTCAAAAGGTGACTCATGCCAGTGTATAACAATTTTGAGACCAGTTTGTTTGTTGTGTTGCATGTTAATAATTATTCAAAAAACAGTTTTGAGACTATTGTTTAGAGGCTAAGCTGTTTAGTTTTAACAAATAGACTTGTGCAGACGTTGGAGTATTTTAATTTCAAGTTTTGGTGAAAGTTTGAAACTCTACGATAAAATGTTTTTTCAAAATATTCTGAAGTGCTCATACTGTGCCATTGTCTTAACTAGATCTAAGCTGAAACATACATTGTTTGTCCTTAGCTCATATCTTAATTTTTCCTATATTTGAAAAGCAATGAGTTAGTCTTCACATTTATACAAAATTTCACCTTTAGCATTTCCATTTTTGGAGAAAGTAATTTGGTCGGGGTCCATGATGTCTCGGTTTGTAAACATATGTGGCTGGATCTTTAGGCCATTCCTGCCACGAGATAGCTACGGATGGGACGGGGACCATGTAATGGTCCGGTGATCTCAGGTGGGAATTTCCGGCCAGCAGGTGCACGCGGCATGGTTTGTTGTGTTATTAAATCCCAACAGATCAGGGAACTTCCACACTGAATTTCTGGTATGTGCTGAATTAGCTGATCTCAGTGCCGACACTTCCTACCATGTTTCGGTTCAGATGGAATACATCAGTCAGGATTTCCTCTCTATTCTTCTCCAGATGTTGGTTTTCAGTTTAGCTGGGCATTGTCTGTATTACTTTCTCCTCTCCTATCTTAAAAGCCTAATTATGTGTGCTATCCAGACTTGTATGTGAAGACTTGGGGGGCGGCTGGTAACATTTATTTTTTAAAAATAAATTTAGAGTACCCAATTCTTTTTTTCCAATTAAGGGGCAATTTAGCGTAGCCAATTCACCTAACCTGCACATCTTTTTGGGTTGTGGGAGTGAGATCCACACAGGCACAGGGAGAATGTGCAAAATGCACAGTGGACAGTGACCTGGGGCTGGGACCGAACCCGGGTCCTTGGCGCTGTGAGGCAACATTGCTAACGACCGCGCCATCGTGCCACCCTGGCTGGTAGCATGTATGGAATTTTACTCGAATATTAACCTACACCTCCCTTAAAGGACCATTTCGGAGAAGTGTTACGATCTCCATAGAGACCAATAACTTGTAAAGAGATACGAACATCCATTTAATAGCTCAAAGAGTGACTCGCCTATATTTCACGCTTTAAAACTTTTTCTGTAACAAATGACCGAACAATCACTATTGTCTACAATAAGTCCTCATTTTAGTTTGAATCATTTCAAGTTTTTCCACTTTAATGTTGGTCAGTTAAGGGACCTGTGTTCACATTCAGCATCGGGAGTTTCATTTTAACATAATTTGATGCTGGGTCTGATGTAACCGTGTTGCTACCATCCTGGAATAGCTTGTCCTACTCCCCAAAGAGGGTTGGAGGGTCAGCAAGAGGGAGGTTGTTGAGAGGGAGGGTCGGCGAGAGGAATGTTCAGCGAGCAAAATGTGTGGCAAGTGGGAAATTCAGCAAGAATGACCGGCAGTGACCATGATGTTCAAGGAGAGGGACAGGTGGCTAGCTAGAGGGTCAGTGAACCGGAGAGACAGCAATTCAGGGGTCAGCAAACCAGAGGTTTGTCAAGCTGGAGATGCAGTGAGCTGAAAGACTGGGAGAGGCATTGAGCAGGAGAGGCAGTGAGCAGGAGAGGCAGTGAGCTGGAGAGGCAGTGAGCAGGAGAGGCAGTGAGCTGGAGAGGCAGTGAGCTGAAGGACTGGGAGAGACAGTGAGCTGGAGAGGCAGTGAGCTGAAGGACTGGGAGAGGCAGTGAGCTGAAGGACTGGGAGAGGCAGTGAGCTGGAGAGGCAGTGAGCTGAAGGACTGGGAGAGGCAGTGAGCTGAAGGACTGGGAGAGGCAGTGAGCTGGAGAGGCAGTGAGCTGAAGGACTGGGAGAGGCAGTGAGCTGAAGGACTGGGAAAGGCAGTGAGCTGAAGGACTGGGAGAGACAGTGAGCTGGAGAGGCAGTAAGCTGGAGGACTGGGAGAGGCAGTGAGCTGGAGAGGCAGTAAGCTGAAGGACTGGGAGAGGCAGTGAGCTGAAGGACTGGGAGAGGCAGTGAGCTGAAGGACTGGGAGAGGCAGTGAGCTGAGGGACTGGGAGAGGCAGTGAGCTGAAGGACTGGGAGAGGCAGTGAGCTGGAGAGGCAGTGAGCTGAAGGACTGGGAGAGACAGTGAGCTGAAGGACTGGGAGAGGCAGTGAGCTGAGGGACTGGGAGAGGCAGTGAGCTGAAGGACTGGGAGAGGCAGTGAGCTGAAGGACTGGGAGAGGCAGTGAGCTGAAGGACTGGGAGAGGCAGTGAGCTGAAGGACTGGGAGAGGCAGTGAGCTGAAGGATTGGGAGAGGCAGTGAGCTGAAGGACTGGGAGAGACAGTGAGCTGGAGGACTGGGAGAGGCAGTGAGCTGAAGGACTGGGAGAGGCAGTGAGCTGAAGGACTGGGAGAGGCAGTGAGCTGAAGGGCTGGAGAGACAGTGAGCTGGAGGACTGGGAGAGGCAGTGAGCTGAAGGACTGGGAGAGGCAGTGAGCTGAAGGACTGGGAGAGACAGTGAGCTGAAGGACTGGGAGAGGCAGTGAGCTGAAGGACTGGGAGAGACAGTGAGCTGAAGGACTGGGAGAGGCAGTGAGCTGAAGGACTGGGAGAGGCAGTGAGCTGAGGGACTGGGAGAGGCAGTGAGCTGAAGGACTGGGAGAGGCAGTGAGCTGAGGGACTGGGAGAGGCAGTGAGCTGAAGGACTGGGAGAGGCAGTGAGCTGAAGGACTGGGAGAGGCAGTGAGCTGAGGGACTGGGAGAGGCAGTGAGCTGAAGGACTGGGAGAGGCAGTGAGCTGAGGGACTGGGAGAGGCAGTGAGCTGAAGGATTGGGAGAGGCAGTGAGCTGAAGGATTGGGAGAGACAGTGAGCTGGAGAGGCAGTGAGCTGAAGGACTGGGAGAGGCAGTGAGCTGAAGGGCTGGGAGAGGCAGTGAGCTGAAGGACTGGGAAAGGCAGTGAGCTGAAGGACTGGGAGAGGCAGTGAGCTGAAGGACTGGGAGAGACAGTGAGCTGAGGGACTGGGAGAGGCAGTGAGCTGAGGGACTGGGAAAGGCAGTGAGCTGAAGGACTGGGAGAGGCAGTGAGCTGAAGGACTGGGAGAGGCAGTGAGCTGAAGGACTGGGAAAGGCAGTGAGCTGAAGGACTGGGAGAGACAGTGAGCTGAGGGACTGGGAAAGGCAGTGAGCTGGAGGACTGGGAGAGGCAGTGAGCTGGAGAGGCAGTAAGCTGAAGGACTGGGAGAGGCAGTGAGCTGAAGGACTGGGAGAGGCAGTGAGCTGGAGGACTGGGAGAGGCAGTGAGCTGAAGGATTGGGAGAGGCAGTGAGCTGGAGAGGCAGTAAGCTGAAGGACTGGGAGAGGCAGTGAGCTGAGGGACTGGGAGAGGCAGTGAGCTGAAGGACTGGGAGAGGCAGTGAGCTGAGGGACTGGGAGAGGCAGTGAGCTGAAGGACTGGGAGAGGCAGTGAGCTGGAGAGGCAGTGAGCTGAAGGACTGGGAGAGACAGTGAGCTGAAGGACTGGGAGAGGCAGTGAGCTGAGGGACTGGGAGAGGCAGTGAGCTGAAGGACTGGGAGAGGCAGTGAGCTGAAGGATTGGGAGAGGCAGTGAGCTGAAGGACTGGGAGAGACAGTGAGCTGGAGAGGCATTGAGCTGGAGGACTGGGAGAGGCAGTGAGCTGAAGGACTGGGAGAGGCAGTGAGCTGAAGGACTGGGAGAGACAGTGAGCTGGAGAGTCATTGAGCTGGAGGACTGGGAGAGGCAGTGAGCTGAAGGACTGGGAGAGACAGTGAGCTGAGGGACTGGGAGAGGCAGTGAGCTGAGGGACTGGGAAAGGCAGTGAGCTGAAGGACTGGGAGAGGCAGTGAGCTGAAGGACTGGGAGAGGCAGTGAGCTGAAGGACTGGGAAAGGCAGTGAGCTGAAGGACTGGGAGAGACAGTGAGCTGAGGGACTGGGAAAGGCAGTGAGCTGGAGGACTGGGAGAGGCAGTGAGCTGGAGAGGCAGTAAGCTGAAGGACTGGGAGAGGCAGTGAGCTGAAGGACTGGGAGAGGCAGTGAGCTGGAGGACTGGGAGAGGCAGTGAGCTGAAGGATTGGGAGAGGCAGTGAGCTGGAGAGGCAGTAAGCTGAAGGACTGGGAGAGGCAGTGAGCTGAGGGACTGGGAGAGGCAGTGAGCTGAAGGACTGGGAGAGGCAGTGAGCTGAGGGACTGGGAGAGGCAGTGAGCTGAAGGACTGGGAGAGGCAGTGAGCTGGAGAGGCAGTGAGCTGAAGGACTGGGAGAGACAGTGAGCTGAAGGACTGGGAGAGGCAGTGAGCTGAGGGACTGGGAGAGGCAGTGAGCTGAAGGACTGGGAGAGGCAGTGAGCTGAAGGATTGGGAGAGGCAGTGAGCTGAAGGACTGGGAGAGACAGTGAGCTGGAGAGGCATTGAGCTGGAGGACTGGGAGAGGCAGTGAGCTGAAGGACTGGGAGAGGCAGTGAGCTGAAGGACTGGGAGAGACAGTGAGCTGGAGAGTCATTGAGCTGGAGGACTGGGAGAGGCAGTGAGCTGAAGGACTGGGAGAGGCAGTGAGCAGGAGAGGCATTGAGCTGGAGGACTGGGAGAGACAGTGAGCTGGAGGCCTGGGAGAGGCAGTGAGCTGAAGGACTGGGAGAGGCAGTGATCTGAAGGACTGGGAGAGGCAGTGAGCTGAAGGACTGGGAGAGGCAGTGAGCTGGAGTGGCAGTGAGCTGAAGGACTGGGAGAGGCAGTGATCTGAAGGACTGGGAGAGGCAGTGAGGTGAAGGACTGGGAAAGGCAGTGAGCTGAAGGACTGGGAGAGGCAGTGAGCTGGAGTGGCAGTGAGCTGAAGGACTGGGAGAGGCAGTGAGCTGAAGGACTGGGAGAGACAGTGAGCTGAAGGACTGGGAGAGGCAGTGAGCTGAAGGACTGGGAGAGGCAGTGAGCTGAAGGACTGGGAGAGGCAGTGAGCTGAGGGACTGGGAGAGGCAGTGAGCTGAAGGACTGGGAGAGGCAGTGAGCTGAAGGATTGGGAGAGGCAGTGAGCTGAAGGACTGGGAGAGACAGTGAGCTGGAGAGGCATTGAGCTGGAGGACTGGGAGAGGCAGTGAGCTGAAGGACTGGGAGAGGCAGTGAGCAGGAGAGGCATTGAGCTGGAGGACTGGGAGAGGCAGTGAGCTGAAGGACTGGGAGAGGCAGTGAGCTGAAGGACTGGGAGAGGCAGTGAGCTGAAGGACTGGGAGAGGCAGTGATCTGAAGGACTGGGAGAGGCAGTGAGCTGAAGGACTGGGAGAGGCAGTGAGCTGGAGTGGCAGTGAGCTGAAGGACTGGGAGAGGCAGTGATCTGAAGGACTGGGAGAGGCAGTGAGGTGAAGGACTGGGAAAGGCAGTGAGCTGAAGGACTGGGAGAGGCAGTGAGCTGGAGTGGCAGTGAGCTGAAGGACTGGGAGAGGCAGTGAGCTGAAGGACTGGGAGAGACAGTGAGCTGAAGGACTGGGAGAGGCAGTGAGCTGAAGGACTGGGAGAGGCAGTGAGCTGAAGGACTGGGAGAGGCAGTGAGCTGAGGGACTGGGAGAGGCAGTGAGCTGAAGGACTGGGAGAGGCAGTGAGCTGGAGGACTGGGAGAGGCAGTGAGCTGAAGGACTGGGAGAGACAGTGAGCTGGAGGACTGGGAGAGGCAGTGAGCTGAAGGATTGGGAGAGGCAGTGAGCTGAAGGACTGGGAGAGGCAGTGAGCTGAAGGACTGGGAGAGGCAGTGAGCTGAAGGACTGGGAGAGGCAGTGAGCTGAAGGGCTGGGAAAGGCAGGACTGGGAGAGGCAGTGAGCTGAAGGATTGGGAGAGGCAGTGAGCTGAAGGACTGGGAGAGGCAGTGAGCTGGAGTGGCAGTGAGCTGAAGGACTGGGAGAGGCAGTGAGCTGAAGGACTGGGAGAGGCAGTGAGCTGAAGGACTGGGAGAGGCAGTGAGCTGGAGTGGCAGTGAGCTGGAGGACTGGGAGAGGCAGTGAGCTGAAGGACTGGGAGAGGCAGTGAGCTGAAGGACTGGGAGAGGCAGTGAGCTGAAGGACTGGGAGAGGCAGTGAGCTGAAGGACTGGGAGAGGCAGTGAGCTGAAGGACTGGGAGAGGCAGTGAGCTGAAGGACTGGGAGAGGCAGTGAGCTGGAGTGGCAGTGAGCTGGAGATGTAGTGAGCAGGAGAGGCAGTCAGCAGGAGATGCAGTGAGCGGGAAGCAAGTACAAAGGGTTCACATATGTGTTTCATATTTTAAAATGTACTTAATAATTATTTAATTAATGAATATAGTGACCCAAAACTTCTGGTTTCCGGATTGTCAGAGATGGGATATAAATTAGGAGATGTGAGTCAGGACTCTGTGGAAGTCTTTATGCACAGGCATATGTGGGAATTACGTGGGAAGCTCAAACTTCCAATGGGCTTTATCCCTGCTGCCTGCTTCCCTCCGTAAATGTCTCCAGTCTTGAGCTAATTGGGGAGCATTGGGCCAGGTATGCAGGGACTTACCTGTATATTTACCCAGCAATAACACATTTTAATACCTGGTATAATGGCTGTGTAACTCAATTGAGCGACCCCCACCCACCAAATCACGCTCCAGCTAACTTCTTGATCTAACCTGACTAACCCATGGCCACCCAACTGCCCCCTGAACAGACCCAACTACCCCACTAATCACCAGACTATTCCCCCAACCTGACTTTCCCAACCAACTGACACCCCCCCAGATTGGATCACACTGCCCCACCACCTGACCACCCATTCTGACCTGCCCGACTACCCCCCCATTTGCCCACTAGATCAACCCCTTGACCCAACTCGCTACTCGCCCACCTACCAACATCATCCACATACCCATCCCCTCACCTGTTCATTCATTCACCCCAGTAACCCACCCACTCACCCATTCACTAACCCTACTCATTGATCAAAAAACTTGGATTTGAAAAAAATCTACAAAGTATGATGTCTAGTGCCTTTAAAACTGAAAATAACCTTTCCTTCACTCATCTTTCCTGCATTTGCTGGACATACCCTGGAAAGACTGCGCTGAGCAATTTCTGCATTAGCTGGGATGGAGGTCCTGGTTGAAAATGGGTAAATTGTCAGGTCAGGAAAAACTTTGAGCGAAGTGGCAATACCCAAGCATTACTGCTACCTGGCAGATCTGAGCTGTAAAGTATTTCAGCTTCCAGAGTATTATGTTTTAATGGGCTTAATTCAACCAAATAGGAACAAAGCCGTATTACGAGCAAGTTTTGCCGCGTGTTTCCTGGTGCTCAGTGCTGAGAAGCACATGGCTATACAACGCGAGTCGTGTTGTATAAATGGCCTCAAGGGAAAATGCATGGCATGCTGATCTCCAAGGCCCCAGAAGTGATACCCGATCCCTCCACATCCCCCATTGGATCGCGTCCAATGTTTTTGTTATGTGAAAGATCTTACAGAACTTAACTACAGATTTTACATTGGTTATAATGCACAAATCTGATTTGCTTAATGTTGTTTCATTTAAAGTTGCTCTATTCAGGAGCAAACAACATAGAGCAAGGACTTACAGCAAGCACTATTTTCATTTTTTGGCAACTAATATTTTAATTACAGAAAGTGATATTTCCCTTGTATGCTTATAATGCATTGTAGTCTCCATGGAATTAGTCCTTTTACCAAACAGCCCACAGTTACTCTCTGCTTGCAATGGGTTCCTGTATCCCTGTACTAACTTTGAGTGACCATCTCCACGTACGTCCTTCAATTTTCGGAATGTTCCTTCAACCACCACCAGTGATAAAGCCGGTTGCTATGATTCTTTTTGCTCTTGACCATGCAAGAATAAATCTCCCAGAATCTGTAGAAGGCTGCAGGATGCATCTCTTAGAGTAGAGATTATTTCCTTTCTGCATCTGCCTGTAGTAGCTCACAAAGTCAAGCAATCGTTTCTCTTTGCTGACCGACAGAACTGCTGCTGACTGTCTGTGATATTCACTGATTGTTAGGGAAGTTTGTAACCTCATCTTAAAAATAGCTGTTCTATCGCTTCTCGGCCTTTTGGCTAAGATCAAGCGTCGGATCAAGCCCAACATGAGGTGTAATGCTTTTTCTTCCATAGTCTCTTGTGGAGACCATGAATTGGCTCCAATTTGAATTTTGAATTGGTTTTGGAACAAGCAATGAGATGGTTAAGGATTTGCCCTGTCCACTCTGTGCATTGGCTTTGTAACTTTAAGGTAAGATAAAAAATCAGCTGTCCTCTTCCTCAAGATAACTTGAAACACATTAATCTTCCATCCAGGTAGAAATATAATTGATTTTTGATCCTAACACCCTTTCATTTTAGAAATATATGGACATTTCACAACAGAACTGTTTAGAGCCTGATGACTATAACAACTTTATGGGATTTTGAAAATTTGGAATAAAAATACTATTAAAAAAAAGTACGTTGGAATATGGTGCACGTGGCAGGTACTCTGAAAGGCAGCGAGTATATTGATATAAGCCTTTGTGGGTGTTGATCATAATGAATTCCCTAGATGCCTCATCTAACTCTGCTGAAGAGTGTGACTCATGTTATATTTTGTGTAAATCAACCCTCCTGCTAACTAGGTATAGGATACCAATCCAGTTTGCTGTTTGGCTGATGGTTTGTTTATAATCTCCACATATCCTGACAGTTTGATCCATCTTAACAACAGAGATGGTGGGGGCAGCACACTCAGAAAACTGTACAGGCTTAATTATTCAGAAATCCTCCAGTCGCTTGAGCTCAGCTTCTTCTTTTTCATGTAAAGCCTTGGGTACTGGATGGGCTGTGTAAGACTTGGGTGTTACCTCATAATCAACAAAAAATTTTGCCTTTGATACCCTATATCTTGCCCAGTTTGTTCTGAAATACTTTTTACCTTACTTCCTTAATATTCAAAAATTGCCTGAATCAATGCTGGAATTTGCGGCACATAAGACGTGGCCCTTGGTCCTTCACCATGATGATTGATAACTGAACTGATTGATGTTGGTAGGTTACTGTTGCTGGTGTGACACCGAGTATCTTCAAGGCTTTTTCAGCCTGTCTGTTGTGCTTATTAATTCAAGGAGCTGGACCCCACTTTGCAACTACCAATATGTCTGCTCTCCAATGACAGTGGCAGATGCTCATACACCAATATTCTTAGTGGTCAACCACCGTCAGGGTGCCTGTTTGGCACTACCATGGTGCCAGGCTGGAAGTGCCAAGATGCCCAGGTGCCAGGTTGGCACTGCCAGGGGTCAGGCCTGGAGGGCCATGTCCATGAAAGGAGGGATGAAGAGGGGTTTGAGTGGGCCACAGAAAGGTTGTGGGTGAGGTCCTGAAAAGGGGATGGGGTGCAGAAATCAGGGCAGCCATTCAAAATGGAGCCTTGATCTGTGAGGAGCTGGTCCTGCTGGCAAGGTCAGCTCCCCAGTCTCGAAATTCTTCCTAAATGTGGCCTTGATGGGAAGAAACTCACCGAGGCCCAAAAACACCCGCTAAATGTCATTGAATAGCGGCACTGCAGCCCTCGAGAAACACCCCGCCAAATGCTCCCGAAACCAGACTGGGAAATATTTTGTGTGAATTATGTCCTAGAACTAGGGAACACAATTTAAAATTAAGGGGTCGCCCATTCAAGACCGAGATGAGGAAAAAAAATTCTTGACTAACAAGGGAGTAATCGGAATGTGGGATTGAGGTTACAATAACCATAATCTTATTGAATGGTGAAGCAGGTTGGAGGGGCCAAATGGTCTTCTCCTGCTCCTGATTCGTCTGCTTATGTGTTTGCAAATATTTGTCTACTGCATACCATTGAGAAAATATGGTACCACTGAAGTCACAGTGCTGAATGTTCCCCCATTTCGTCGGTTAATGGTAGTTGGGATTTCCACCTGCCCACACGTGTCTGTTGTTGGTGTGCTATTTCCTCCAGGAACAATTCTGTATATAGGATGGGGCCAGATTAGAACTTGATTTTCCACTGCTAAGAGGCAGACAATTAAAAGGAGACATGTCTTTTTTGAGAGCAACAGCCAAAAAATGAAATAATGATGGAAGAATATTCTTGGGACAGTCAGCAGTATGAAGGACACCCATATTCTGGAATGTATCCATGGCTATTTACTGGATGAAATAAGGTCCCATAAGGAATAAACTGTACGAACTGAATTTAGAAAACTCCATACAAAGATCCTTTAGAAACAGACACTGAATCAGAAAAGCAGAGTCTCAGAAGGATGACCAAAATTTGGTCAAGGAGATGTGCTTTGTGGTTTTCTGAAAGAGAATAGAGTAAGGTTTAATTTTAATAATTTTTGTTTTTTTAATAATCTTTATTGTCATAAGTAGGCTTACATCGCAATGAAGTTACAATGAAACATCCCTGGTCGCCATAATCTGGCGCCTGTTCGAGTACACTGATGGCGAATTCAAAATGTCCAATTCACCTAACAGAACATCTTTCAGGACTTGTGGGAGGAAACTGCACCACCCATAGGAAACCCACGCAGACACAGGGAGAACGTGCTGACTCCACGCAGACAGTGACCCAGCTGGGAATCGAACCTGGGACCCTGGTGCTGTAAGCCACAGTGCTAACCACTGTGCTACCATTCTGGGACTGTCTAAGAAAGGGCACAGATACTGAATGCTTTACTCCCAATGTTGAGGCAAAAGGAAAGACAGATAATAATGAATGAGAACAAAAAATATATGTCTTGATTTTATACATCAATGGTTGTATTGTCATGGATGATGATGAACACAAAAACAATACCTGGAGCTCTCTTTTCATTCAGAGTATTGTTCAGAGTAACCACTAATTCATACCCATGGCCTCTGTTTTAAGTCACTGAATAAATGTAGTTCAGTTTTAATTGCATGAGATTCTTGGATGTAGACTAAAAAGGCCAGAATTTTACTGGGCCAATTGGAGTGAGTTTGTAGACATCGGGGTGGGGTCTAAAATGGTAGCGGACTGCATTTAGTCCAATATCCTGTTGCTTCTGGCTTTTACCAATGGTAGAATGCATTTTGTACATTAAGGCAGTAGGACACCACCAATTGTACTTGAAAAGCCAAATCGGGAAGACAATGGTAATGCCACTGGACTTGTAATCCAGAGGCCAAGGCTAATGCTTCAGAGACATAGGTTCAAATTCCCACCAGAAATCCACAACAGCTGGTCGAATTAAATTCAATTAATAACCAGGAGAGCTGGCATATGGTGGCAGAAGCGTCGTACGCACAGTGAGCTGCCAGACATTGACAGAAAGTGGGAGAAGGTGCCAACACTGAGGGAGCTTGTTGTCAGGGCCTCATAGGGGCAGTGGAACTTGTTCGAAGAAAGGGCCTCAAGGACAGGTTTGCATGGTGGGGGTGCAATCTTGGTAGGAGGCTTATGAATCATAGAGAGGCTGCCATGAGTCTCTTCTACCCAGGCTTTGGGACTGCCATTGAGGGGAAAGGGCAGCTCAGAGTGAGGGAGTCCTAAGCATTGGTGGGGGCACATCAGCATCCTCAGACTCAACAAGAGGATCAATCCCAGGGCTGGCACAGCATAGAAGGATGCATAGGGTACATCAACAGGCATCTGTGCGCAGAGGGGGCTGTCCCCAGGTGGAACTGCCTGAGGATGAACTTCCTCTAAGTGACTCAGCAGCAGTATTAACAAAGACAATGGCTCTTCAGGGGGTCCATCACTGATCTCTGTGCCATGCTGCAGGATAAACTGAGACACAAGGGGTTGGTGGATGCCTAATGCAGTGGCAGTGAATATCCCAATGGTTCACTTTCTCTGCCTCTGGCTCTTTCCAGGGATCCACTGGGAACATGCGTCTGATCTCCCTGTCTGTAGCTCATCTGTGCATCAAGGAGGTGACAAATAATTTGTTTGAGAGGGTGAGTGACTATCTGGGCTTTGAAACACATCTAGAAGTCATGCAGAGAGGTCTATAGCAGTTTGCATGATTGCTGGCCTCCTCTGCAATCGCCGTGCAGGCTTGCTTGGTCAGTCAGGCCGGTTTCCTTGGGAAGAGGATCTGCTGTTTTGACCTCCTAGCCTGGAGGAGAACCTGATGGGCTGGGCCATGGGGCCACCCAGAATCTTCCTTCTGATATGCCTAATGTTGTCCATCCGATCAGCTCCTTGGTGATTTTAGGCTGAAGTCAGGAAGCAGCAGCAGTAGCGGATGATTCAAGGCTGAAGTTGAAGGAAGGAGTCCTCTGATCATGCAGCAATGAATGGAGAGGTGGCAGGCCTTTAAATATGGCATCAGCATCTCCGATAGCGACAGCTGGCACTAGCTTTGCCCCTCATGCCTCATCACTTCAGACTCTGGATTAGACAGCCATCACAACTTGTGTTACTTAATTGGCTGGCCAATGTTTAGCCACCAATCAGAAATATTTCTGGTACCACTGCAGTGACCTTTGCCTTTAGCACTGATTTCATCCATGATTTTATCCAAATACAGTTTAACAATCTGGATATATGGTAAATTAAATTCTAGTTTTATTACAAGGAATTTCTGCCAGTGAAGGGGATTCACTGGGGCTGTTAGCCAGAGGCAGGAGTCATGATGGCCTGTTGAATTGGCTGAGAGGCCAAAAATGGGATCAATCCCGTTGCAAATCTACCGGGCCCGACAGGGTTCCTGCAGGCACCAAAGAGATTCTCACCCTTCACTTGCCTCCAGGGTGCTGAGGGAGCCTTTCAAATAAGGTGGGGTTTGAGGGTGCTTGGGCTGGGCTGGAAGGGCTCAGATCAAGGATCTATCCCAGGATGGGGGTCGTTTGGCTGGTTTTCCCATCTGTAGCCTTGAAAATTATTGACTCCCTCACAACATATCAAGCTCAAAACTCTGAGAAGTGAAAGCATTTCCTCTGTTGCGGTAAAACCTCAAACTCTCTCCCAGCATGTCAAGATCAGAGGTCTGTGAGAAGAAAGTGAAAGCATACTCTCTGTGGCCTGAAAACCTTGAACTCTCTCCCCGTATGTGAAGATCAAAGATCTGTGAGGTGAAGGTAAAGGTTTTCCCCTTAATGTGGTAGAAACATTTGAAGTGATTTTTTTTTTGCAATCAATTTAATTTCCCTTTAATTTATTCAAGCATCTCTGTACATGCTTAGAAGCCTGAAAGCTTTGAACTTCATTGTTTACATTAAATTTAATGGTCTATTGTCTTTTAAAAGCCTCGTGATTGACAGGTCTGGGCAATTTCAAAGTCAGGCTTACCATTGTTTATTTATACATCTTTAGAACCGTAGAAGTGCTTACAGTGCATAAGAAGGCCTTTCAGCCCATCAAGATGGTATCGACTCTCTGAAAGAGCGCCCAACCTAAGTCCACTCCCCTGTCCTATCCTGATAACTCTGAAATCCCACCTAACCTGCACATCTTTGGACACTAAGGGTCAATTTTAGCTTGGCCCTCAGTGTGCAAGGCACGAGGCTGGCCCGGCCAAGGGGCAAGGCCTGAAGGGGGGGACTGAGGTGGGGGGGGGGGGGGGGGGGGCGGCATTTGATAAACCCAAAACGAGGAGTCGCCCAATTGGGGGAGGATGCCTTGCTAGAGATTGAGGGGACCGGCCAGCGATTTGTTGGCGGGGCCCTTGCCAATGATTCAGGGGTGCTGCAAAGGTTTTCTGAGATTAGGGCGCCCTTTGAAAATGCTGCCCTGATCTCTGAGGAGTGGGACCCATCAGCGGGTTTACCCTGCCCTCCTCAAGTGCAGGGAAAAACCTGATCCTCTGTAAAATATTTTCCAACTGCAATTGAATGGCGCATGAGCATCACTCCGAGCTCTGGTGGGAAACAGTCTGATTCCCTGCTGGCAGGAACACTTTGGGAGTCAAAACAAGTGAAATGTGCCCGGTATTTTGATGATGACAACAACGATGTTACCAACTTCTTGGTAATGGTTTAGGAGGTGGAAATGCCTGAAAAATGGCACAAGAAAGTATCAGGGGTGTACCCACTGCCATATGATTTTGCCAGTGATGAACAAGCAGTGATGTGCCCCTGCGCTGCACTCGGTGCCCAATTGAGCCACTTATTTATCTAAGTAAGGGCTGTTTCTCGTCTCTGCGTTGGGGGTCGTATTGCTGCATGGTTAGATCTACTAGTGAAAACAGGCAGCTTCCCAATGGGCTGTGGGGAGGGGCCCTACTTTTTGGACAATCCATCGTCCATGGAGGGACCATCCAGCAACAATGGTCACTCATCTCTCTGGTAATGGACCCACTAACCTTCAACAACACCTGCTGATCGACGGTATCTGCTAACCTCACCCTGACATCCTCCAACTCCACACTGCTCTTTGTGGTCCTGTCAGCCAATGAGGTGCCCCCTCCTTACAGCTGCAGTCTCAGCAATCGTCCTGCTAGTGATGCTGCTTCTGAGGCTGTTGACCCATCAATGGAAAATGAAAAAAAAATGAAAATCGCTTATTGTCACGAGTAGGCTTCAATGAAGTTATCGTGAAAAGCCCCTAGTCGCCACATTCCGGCGCCTGTTCTGGGAGGCTGGTACGGGAATTGAACCGTGCTGCTGGCATACCTTGGTCTGCTTTAAAAGCCAGTGATTTAGCCCAGTGTGCTAAACCAGCCCCTGGGTGGGCTGCTGGCTTAATAGGGCCACTTAATTGGTCATCACCAGGAACATGCCTCCCTATTTCCTGCTGTCAGACAAAGCAGCATTGCCTCCAGCTTCTGACACCAACTGTGGGACCTTAGCCATCTTGCCGCTCAATGTTTTCAATTCTATCCATTTTTTATGAACCTTCAAATCAATCACCTTGCTCATGCAGCTGCTGTACTAACAGTGGGACCAAGAAAATATACAGAGAGAGCAAATAAGAATTACAACTCGTTAATGAATCTCAAAATTCATACTTTTCTGAGCAATACATTCCTGGTACTTTGCGAGCAGTTTGTTAAAGATAAAAATGGCTATGCTTCCAGCTTCAATAAAAAAATGGAATTTACAGCCCAACAGCCTCACTAAGTAAACTTGTTTCAAACAATGTTTTAATGATTTAACTATATTGTTATTGTTATATTATCTTATATCGGGGCTTCTTAACTGACTCAGCTCCAATGTAGTTTGTCAATTATACTCATTAAGTAACTCCTTACTGATATCCAGAGAGCCCATAGTGATGAATACGAGAAATTTGAAGCAGAAAAAATAGTCCAGTCATTTAGAAAACCAGTGGGCACTGAGATATCATGAATCAACTTGCCCAAAATGTGGGATGTCACTGTGGAAATGGCAACTGAGATCAGAAGGCTACCACAGTTAAGTGAATAACTAGCTCCAGAGCTTACACCAAATAATAATTTGGTGTGCTGTGTCCTTTCAGAAAATAGTTTGAGAGAGCAGTAGCACCTTGGTGAGGTTCGATGGACTGGTTAGAGAAATGCTTGGAGGTGCAAGGGGCGAAGACGCGCAAGGTGGAGAAGATGGTGTTCAACCAGAGCGACTGGATCATGTCTCTGGAAGTTGAGGTGGGGATCCTGGGAGATCTATGCAAGTCACTGTGAGGAGGTGGAGGAGCAGGAGAACAGGTCCAGGTGGCAGAGTCTGCAAATTGTGGGTCTGTCAGAGAGTGCAGAAGGAACAAATGGCATGAAGTAAGTGTCAAGGATGCCTCCTGGGTTGGTGGAGGAGAGGGTGCTAGACAGGACCCCAGAGGTGGACTGGGCCCACAACTCCTTAAGGCAGAGGCTGAGGGCGGGAGAGCTGCTCTGGGCGATATTGTACAGTTGTTGGAGAAAGAGACGATTCTAAGATGGTCCAGGGAGAATTGAGACTGCGAATGGGAGTGATGTGTTAGGCAGGTTGGTTCGACGTTGACTGCAACTGGATGTAGGGACCCGGGAAAAGCGTGCAAAACGGCCACTCTCCTCGATACTCAGGCCTTGCAATTTTGCAATGGCCTGCACCCGTTCTGCCTCGTGGGAGGCCAGTTTTGCAATTTCAGCTGCCCTGACGTGGGAGTAACGATTCTTGGGATGCTCATAGACTGTGCACGTCTCAATAGCGACAGAGAGGGTGAGCTGTTTGATTTTGAGGAGCTGCTGCCGCAGGGAATCGGAGTGGACCCCGAAAACGATCTGATCCCGGATCATGGAATCTGCCGTCGAGCCAGACGCACGGCTCGGAAGTGGAAGTGCGGGGGCCCGAATCCGCAGCCTAAGCTGTGGGAATCACTCTGGGTCCCTGCTAGCCCCCTGCAGGTAAGTGGATAACTCTTTATTTTTTGCAGGAAACTGGGAAGTGAAACACCAGCGTTTTTATGCTGGCGTGGGGACATAGCCCCATTTTTGGAGAATCCAACCCCATATGGGCAGGGAGGGTGCCGAGAGTAAAGAGGCCTTGTTGCAGAGGCAGAGACAGAAAGGGAGATTGGTGTTGCCGAACCCGCTGCACTATTATTGGGCAGTGAATGTGGAGAAGGTGAGGCGATGGTTGGGGGGGGGGGGAGAGTTAGGGGGCGGAGATGGTCAGGATGGTAGAGTCCTGCAGGGGATCCAGTCTGAGGGCTATGGCACTGGCTCCACTGGCGTTAGCTCCGGGGAAGTATACGGGCAGTCCGGTGGTACAGTCGATGGTCAGGGTGTGGAATCATCTTAAGAGACATTTTAAGTTGGTGGGGATGTCGGTGTTGATGCTACTGTGTAGAAATCACAGGTTTAAGCCTGTGGAGCGGTGGGTGGGATGTATGTGAAATGGAAGGGGGAGGGACTGGAGAGGGTGAGGGACATGTGCTCGGAAGAGAAGTTTGCAGGTCTGGATGTGTTGCGGGAGAGGTTCGAGTTACCAAGTGAATTTTGATATATACAGGTGAGGGACGTTGTGTGAAAAGAATGGAGGATGTTTCCCACGTTGCTGATGTGTTAGGCAAGTTGGTTCGACGTTGACTGCAACTGGATGCAGGGAAGCTAGAAACAAACGTCTGACACCGGAGATGATCCAACACTGTTTTACTTAACTATGAACTGCTGTACATGTTCATCTGTGGGTTGACACTCTACTAATCCTACTGATGACCTCTTACTGGCTCGACCAGACTTACTAGGTACCACATGGCAGTCGTGCCTACTAACTTGTGCACTCTGACTGTCTCAGTATCTGGGTCCCGAGAGAGCGGGAATCTTAATGCCCTATGGGGTTTATAGTGGTGTGTCCTGTCTGGTGATTGGTTGTTCTGTGTTGTGTGTTCATTGGTCATCCTGTGTGTCATCACTGCCTGTCTGCATCTCATTATATACATGAGTGGATATTATGACAGTTGCCAGAATACACCTCATTGGAGCAACTGTTACTCCCAGATGTGTTGGGGAAGGGTAGGATTGGGGATATATATGGATGGATGGTTGGGGGGGAGGTGGTGAGAATCGAGAACAAATAGGAGGAGGAGCTGGGGAGGGGGAATTGGTTGGGGATTGTGGTGTGAGACGATGCACGGGTGAATGTAACCTTCTCCTGTGTGAGGATGAGCCTGCTCTGGTTGAAGGTGACACATGGGGTGCATATGACTCGGGCGAGGATGAGTGGGATCTTTTAGCGGGTGGTGATAAGTGCGATATGTGTGGGCGGGGGCCGGCGAACCATGTGCACATGTTCTGGGGTTGCGAGAAGCTGGAGAGATACTAGGAAGCGGTGTTTGGGACATAGCAGTCAGGCTGGACCCAATGGTGATGATCTTTGGGGTATCGGAAGTGCAGGTGATTCTGGAAAGGAAGGGGGCCGATGGTGTGGTCTTCGCCTCTCTGACTTCCTGGTGAAAGATACTGCTAAATTGGAGGTTGGATATGCCGGCGGGGGTGGCGGCCTGGCTGGGGGAATTTGTACTATTGTCCAACTGGTGAAGATTACGTTTGAGTTGAGGCGATCAGTGGACTACTTTAAGATGCAGTGGGGATTGTTCATGACGATGTTTGAGGAACTGTTCCTCACCGTGGCTGGGCAGGGTGGGGGAGGGGGGTAAAAAGGGGAAGAATTATACAAACTGTCGACTGTGATTTTGTGGAGTGTGTATTTTATATGTTTCTGTTTTTACACATGTTTGGAATACGTTAAAAAATAAGATTTCAAGTTTACATTTTTACCACAAGCAAACACTGAAGCTTTTCATCCAGCAACTGATTCACTTCCTTTCCTTTAGTTTGGTATGATCAGTATATTAATTTTTAAAAATGTATTCCGCATTTTCTTTAACATTGGGCTTGGAAGAGTACTTATATCACTTTCCAAGAACCAGCTGGATTCACAAAGACTGGTGCTGGGAAGATAAAAGCTTTCCCAGCAGTCCATCTTGTTGAACCTGGCAAGTTTACATGAGAGATGCTGCCAGCACAGGTACTTCTCCAAGGCCAGTGTGCTTGAAGATTATTACTTGTTTTCACTGTCTGCCTCAATTTAAGTTGCTTCAAGGGGATGCAAAATAAATGGATGAGGGGTCAGTTTTCTATCCAACAAGGGCTTACGTTACTAGGGAACAGCATCTTTAATTTAAACTGCTTTATTTGTCAGAATAACTTATGTTACAGCAATCCTGTTCATTTCTAAAGAATTACTTACATTCTCTGAATTCAGAAATATGGGGCGCGATTCTCCGCACTCACGACGGGTTGGAGAATAGCGGGCGACGCAAATTTTCACGGCGATGCTGGTCCGACGCCCTCCCGCTATTCTCCGAACCCCGCACAAACTCCAAGTCGCCATTCCCGTCAAACGCCTCGAACGCGCCCCCGACACGACCAGAATCGCTAGTTTTTGGCCCCCCGCTATTCTCCGGCCCGGATGGGCCGAAGTCCCGACGTCATCACGCACTGTTTACACGGCGTCCAACACACCTGCTTTTCAAGTTCGTCAACCAGTCGTGCTGGCTGACGACAGCTTCGAGGAGGTGAGCGCACCGCTCAGCGCACCGCTCGAGTCTGGCCACAACGGGGAAGGCATCCCTGAGAACGAGAGGGGGGTCCAGAGCGGGGGGGAGTGGGGGAGGACGGAGGGGGGGAGTGGGGGGGGAGTGGGGGAGTGGGGGAGACGGAGGGGGCAGTGGGGGAGACGGAGGGGGCAGTGGGGGGGGAGTGGGGAGATGGAGGGGGGAGTGGGGGAGACGGAGTGGGGGAGACGGAGGGGGGAGTGGGGGAGACGGAGGGGGGGAGTGGGGGAGACGGAGGGGGGAGTGGGGGAGACTGAGGGGGGAGTGGGGGAGACTGAGGGGGGAGTGGGGGAGACGGAGGGGGGAGTGGGGGAGACAGAGGGGGGGAGTGGGGGAGACGGAGTGGGGGAGTGGGGGAGACGGAGGGGGGGGTGTGGGAGTGGGGGGGGTGTTAGGGAGAGAGTGACCCGTCCAACCCCGTAACAAAATGTCTGCCACCATGCCATGGCGTGCCGGTCACAAGGACAAGGCCGCTGTTTGCCCTGTGGCTTACGGCCACAGGCCACTGATGCACCGATGAGGAGGACATAGTTAACTGCCCGTTGGATGCAGAAAGTGACCAGGGGTTAGGCTGCCCGCGTGTCAGCAGCGCGTCCAGGCCACCGGGACACACAGGTATCCTGTGGCAGGCGGCTGCCGAGGTGTCGACTAACCTCCGTCTAACATGTCCTGTTTCTCTGCCCCCACCACCCTTCTGTAGGTTAGCACAATGTCTGCGAACAGAACGCCTATGTCCTGCGCAGTGGTTGGGGCCGCTGCACTGCATTTGGCGATGCAGCAGCATCCACACCCACAACCCGCAGTGGATGCAGGGCCAGCTGCAGCAGCAGAGGGAAGGGCCGAGGAGTTAGCAGTCGTCGAGCAGCATGGGGAGGAGGAGGAGGAAGAGGAGAGAGTGAGGGTGCAGCCACGGCGCCAGAGGCGACGACCAAGGCCGAGGGTTGACCGTGTCCGGGTCTCTTTCCTAACAATGACGGACATCACCTGCAGGAGGAGACTCCGGCTGAGAAGGCGGACGGTGATACATATCTGTCACCTCGTGGCGCACCTCGCCCCACGTGGAACGGGGGGAGGACATGCGATCCCAGTTGACATCAAGGTGACGGTCACTCTTAACTTCTATGCGACCGGCTCCTTCCAGTCTCCGAGCGGGGACCTCTCCGGGATCTCCCAGTCATCGGTGCACAGGTGCATCCGGGATGTGACCGACGCCCTCTATGCCATCGCGGACCTCTACATCACCTTTCCCGAGGACCGAGCAACTCAAGACTCACGAGCTCGTGGATTTGCCAGAGTGGCCGGGATACCGATGGTGCAGGGGGCAATTGATTGTGTTCACGTCCCCATGTGCCCGCCTGCAGGGGACAGGGACGTGTTCACAAACAGGAGGGGGACATACTCCATGAATATCCAGGTAGTATGCGACCCCCACATGAGGATCATGAATGTCTGTGCAAGGTTCCCAGGGAGTGTGCATGACTCCTACATACTGGCGCAGTCATTCATCCCTGCGATGTTTGAGGGACGTCCCCCCCGGCTGAGGGGCTGGTTGCTAGGCGACAGGGGTTATCCGCTGAGGTCTTGGCTGATGACGCCTATAAGGAGGCCTCAGACCAATGCGGAAACCCGATACAACGAGGCCCATGCAGCAACCAGGGGTGTGGTGGAGCGCTGCCTTGGCCTCCTGAAGATGAGATTCAGGTGCCTGGACCGATCCGGAGGGGCCCTGCAGTACCAGCCCGACAGGGTCGCTCGCATTGTTGTGGTCTGCTGTGCGCTGCACAACATCGCGATGCAGAGGGGAGATGACCTGCTGCAGGAGGCGGAGGCCAGTGGCAGTGGTGCCAGCACAGAGGAGGAGCAGGAGGAGGAGGAGGAGGAGGAGGCTGGTGGAGTGGCGGGTGCAGCACGCAGACACGACCCAGGTGCTGGTGATGTCCAGGAGGCGGCACGACGGACACGGCGAGGACGGCGGGCACGCGACGCCTTGGTGGCAGCACGGTTCACGCGTCGCATGTGACGTCCCCGCTGAACACCAAACCACCACCTGCATCGCTAGTCGTGCAGAGGGTCAACACACAACTGCCACCACCACAACCCCCCCCCCCCCCCCCCCCCCCCACCCCCTCTCCGTGTACACTGCTCCACTTCGACATCACCCTTACCACTGGGTCCAGACGGTATGGCACAACATTGATGGCTGTGTCAGCGGGTGTGATCAGTGCCATGTGGAATGATGACAGCCCGCTCTGCGAAGAGCTGTGAGCTCAGAATCGTTAGAGAGAGTCTGACCCATGGCAATAGCTGAACCATCCACCTTGGTGGCCGCTGAGTTCGTCACGGACACTCCATCACGTGCCCGCGTGGGCTAGCTGTGGGAGGGGGTGGGGGGAGGGGCAGGGACTGCACACCCGGCACCGAAATTTCACCGCTCGTCAACCCCAGCGACACTCGGTCACCATCACGATTCCTGTGGCTGTGGAACAATCACACGGTTTTACAAGTAAGGTGGAACAGTGCGTTTAATGTTAACAATAATTTACAGGTGCCCTAGCCCCTACAACTAAACTGTGCCCTTCACTCGTACCAACTTACTCAGTGTCTCACTTTGTTGCCTTACGGGCCCTACCACTACGTCTCAGTGATTCCCCAGATGATACAGCAGGAGTGGAGGAGGACTGCTGCGAATCGCCCCCTTCGACTCGTTTCTCCTTGGCCAAGCGTTTCCTGGGGCGACCCGGCCTTGATGGGCCAGGCTGCTCTGCGGGCGTCTCGGGTGACGTTGTGCCACCCTGCTCTGCCTGCTGCCCACCCGATGCACCAGGGATGGGACGGGGGGAGGCCGAGAATTCCGGGATGTCCCGTGATGGACTTAATGGGACGGGCCCCGAAACCACCTCCTCCCTCGGGGAGCCCGGTGGCCCCCGGGCCTCACTTTGGGACAGAGGTGCGAGCGGGGAGGTGCCCCGTCGCGACACCGACACCTGGTGCTGCCAGTCCTGGAGGCCTGCGACGGTATCCACCAGGATCCGAACGTTTGCAGACACGGAGTCCAGGGAGTTAGACATTCCCGCCAGGGACTGTGCGACCTCGACCTGTGAGTGCACAACGCCATCCAGCACATGTGTCAGGCGGTTGATGCTCTCGGCGACTGACTGCTGCGACTAGGTCATGACCTGGTGAGACTGGACCAAGGCCCGCAGGGCGCCGGCAATGTCGTTTTGGATCTGGCACATTGCTGCCTGTGAGAGGGCAACCCTGTCCAGGGCCGAGGATGACGCGTGCACATTAACCCCAACGCCTCGCATAACCTGACCCATTGCCTCCACCGCGGATGCCATCCGTGCGGTGTCGGACTGGGTCGCTGCCATGAGCGGCACCACTCCCTGCTCGTGGACGCGGTTCGACTCCTCTAACAGCGTCTGCAGAGCCAGGAAGACAGCCCACGTCCCGTCATTGTGTCCCTGGGTTTCTTGAGGTATCGGCTGTGCGGGTGGGTTGAGAAACTCCAGGAACTCAGAAAACGTCTGGGAGCCAGCTGCATGCTGGGCCTGGCCTGGCCTCCGCCAGTCCAGGCCCTCGTCTGCTCCGACCTCCACCTGCTGTACCTGCTCAGCTGTGATGTGCGAACCAGACTGTGACTCAGGAGCCTCATCGCTAAATAGGCCAGCCGGGGTGAGTGTCTGGGATGGTGGATGGTGTGGGAGATAGCTGTGCCGCAAGCTCGAGGTCGTCTTGGGTTGACGCCTCCTCTGTGTCATCGTCCATGTGAGAGGCCGCAGGGCATTGGCGGGCCATTTCTGTTTCCTGCTGTGTCGCCACCCTCTGGGCGTCCTGCTCCACAGATTCTGTTGGGGAGGATGGGACTCCCCGCTGATCGGGCACCGAATGTTGTGCAGCCCTGGGTGAGGTGGGACCAGATGCATGTCTCCGCCTTGAGGCAGACGGCCCTGGTCGTTCGGCATCACGTCCTAGGGAAGAGAATGAAACGGCTTATTTAGATTCGCTCGGCCGGGCGCTGGACGGTCCCAGTGGGCAGGGTGTGAAGGGACAGAGGATGGGGGAGGTGTCCAAGTGGGCAGGGTGTGAAGGGACGGAGGATGGGGGAGGTGTCCAAGTGGGCAGCGTGTGTGAAGGGACAGAGGATGTGGGAGGGGGGGGGGGTGTTTGTCATGGAGGATTGTCTCACTTGTTGCAGCTCCGCCAACCTCGCATAGCGCGACCTCCCGGGTGCCAGACCCCCCAACAAGGTCCAGTGCCCTCTGTTAAAACGTGGTGAGGGGGTGCAGGTTGGGCAAATCCCATCCAGTCTGGTGCTGCTCACGGGTGTTGTGAGCGGTCTTGGCCTGTTGGGGGAGGGGACATAGGTAGATCATTACAATACGGCAGGTATCAGCAGTCCGTTCAGATACTGGCACAGTTTGGGGGTCAAGTTGTCATAAGACCATTACATCTCTCCACGGGGGCCAGAGCGCTGGGTCTGTGACAACTTTGTGAACCACCCTCAACTAACTCTGCCCCAATCCCCCACCACCCCCCGTGCCAGGGGGGGAGGTGGGTGATTAAGTTAAGGGGGGAGGGATGGTTGTGACCAGGGGGCACCCTCTTGGCACTTACCCTGCAGCCCTGGTGAGGTCGTGCATCTTTTTTCTGCATTGCTCTGCTGAGCGAGGGGTCTGCCCCACAGCACTAACGGCAGCAGCCACCTCACACCAGGCCTGGCGCACAGCGCTGGCAGGTTGGCGATGCCCTCTACACGGGCAGATGATGCCCCTCCTCTGCTCGACGGCATCGAGCAGCGTCTCGACATTGGCCTCAACAAACCGAGGGGCAGCTATCCTGAGCTCCGACATCATAGCCGACAGATTCTGTGCTCGCCCGCGCCTTTTTACGGCGTCGGGCGGCGTCACGTGGGCGTGGTCGTATCATCGTCGCGTTCCGTCGTCATCGCGCACGTGATTGACGCGGCCGCGTTCCTAGCCCATTTCCCGGACGTGAATACGTCGGGAAATGGACCCTTCCCGACCGTCGTAAAACGCGCCCGTTTTAACGGCCAACTTCGCGATTTTTCGCGGGTGTGGAGAATCGCGCCCATGGGGCGGGATTTTCCCGTACCCGGCGGGATGGGGGGTCCCGGCGGGACGGAGCGGCGTGAACCACTCCAGCATCGGGCCGCCCCAAAGGTGCGGAATGCTCCGCACCTTCATGGGCTAGGCCCGCCCCAGAGTGGTTGGCGCCCCGCCGGCCGGCGGGATGGGGGTTGGCGCCACATCAATTGGTGCTGAAGGGCCTCCGTCGGCCGGTGCGAGTCGGCGCATGCACGGGAGCACCAGCGCGTGCTGGCGTCATCCCCGTGCATGCACGGGAGGGTTCGTCTCCGCATCGGCCATCGCGGAGGACCACAGCGGCCAATGCGGAGTAATAGAGTGCCCCCACGGCACAGGCCCGCCCGCGGGCCAGGCCATTGTGGGGGCACCTCCCTGGGCAAGATGCCCCCACGACCCCCCCCCCCCAGAACCCCAGAGCCCGCCCGCGCTGCCAGGTCCCGCCGGTAAGGGACCTACTCTGATTTACGCCGGCGGGACCAGCTACAGGCGGGCAGGACATTGGCTCATCGCAGGCCATGGAATTCGGGCGGTCCCGGCGCCCATTGAGTCGCGCCAGACCCCGCCATTCTCCGAGGCGGGCGGCGTGACTCATGCCGGGCCATTTTGGGGGTTGGGAGAATTGGGAGGACGGCGGGGGCCGGGATTCACGCCGACCCCCGGCGATTCTCCCACCCAGCAAGGGGGGGGGGGGGGGGGGTCGGGGGTCGGAGAATCCCGCCCATGGATTTTGGGCCAATACCGCTCAACAAACAACATGAATAAACAATAGAATTACAGATGTACTCCAACTACTTTTTAAGTCAAGCCTCTGAAATTACATGTGCCAGTTGTCAGTAAATAACTTCATATTTTTTAATCAATCTTCCAATTATAAATAATTCTAATATGTAAAAGGTTTAAGTGACTTGGAAGATTATTTTTGTCGGAGATTTCAGTGCTAATGTAGCTCAGAAGAATCTTTAAAAATATTACAGCTGCTAATAATATTCTGAATGTAAATATGAAACTTGTTGGTCCTATGTATTGAAAACAGTGCTTGAAAATTTTCAAAATGGTGTCACAACATTGCCAGTTATAAAGTGCAGTTTGGTATGGTGGATCTGTGGTCTCTCGTGTGAACAAAAATAAACTATGGGGTGGTATTTTGTGTCCAATGATGCACAAGACAGGACGAAAACCCATAATCAATCAATTATTTTCTGGTTCAAAGAAGAGTATTTGGAGGAATGTGGCTGTACACATTTACAGTTAAACTACAGTTTTTAAAAAAAAATTCGAACAATTAACCAGTTACAAATTTTAAGCCAAAACTACCATAAGCTTTTTAGCTAGCTTCCTTGATGAATAAACGAATTATTCCATTTTTAATTCTTTCACGGGATATGGACATTGCTGGCCAGGCCAGCTTTTGTAGTTTATCCTTAATTTCCCATGAGAAGGTGGTGATAAGATGCTTTCATGAAATGTTGCAGTCCATGTGCTGTTATGAAGGATGTTCATGGATTGTAAACCAGTGGCAATGAAGGGGTGGCAATATAGTTCCAAGTCAGGATGTTTTCTGGCTTAGAGGGGAAATTACAGGTGACCTATCTTTACTGCTTTTCAAAGACTGAAAATTGAACCAACGTAACAGTTTTACCTGAATCCTTTTCAAAGCAATTTGCTCCTCGTATTCTTACCATAAGTTGTTGACTTTCTGTTGTGATATGTTTCCATGACTGTGCCTCCTTTGGCATCTTCAAAATATCTCTGGGTAAAAAACATGTTACACCATCAAGGAAACAGAAAGTTTTACACGAGAACTCCGCAAAAACAATCCAGAAATTCGGAGCTGGCTTTCCCAGCCCTTCCTGACGGCGGGATCTTCTGGTCCTGCCAAAGGCGATCCCCACGGTGGGTTTCCTGGCAGCTGATTGGAAAGCCACGCAAAACACCTTACACATCCAATCCCACCAGCAGCCAATGGGGTGCAGCACAGTGGGGGGGGGGGGGGGGGGGGGGGGGAAGAGATCCCACCCTGGGTGAGCATATTTACTGGACTCTGCCTTTTTTTTTCTTTTAAAATAAATTCAGAGTACCCAATTCATTTTTTTCAAATTATGGGGCAATTTAGTGTGGTCAATCCATCTATCCTGCACATTTTTGGGTTGTGGGGACGAAACCCACACAAACACGGGGGAATGTGCAAACGCCACACGGACAGTGACCCAGAGCCAGGATTGAACCTGGGACCTCGGTGCCATGAGGTAGCTAACCCACAGAGCCACCAAGCTGCCCCGACTCTGCCTTTTTATATATAAAATTAAAGTCTATCAATATTTTCAATACAGCACTATTTTTCTTGGGCGCAATTCTCCCAAAGGGAGACAAACAGCCGATGCCAGAGTGAAACCCGGAGTATTTCACTCCGGCGTCGGAGGTCACTCCTCACCCCCTATTTCCCCCCCCCCCCCCCCCCCCGGGGGGGGCTGGGAGCGGCGGCGCGTGAATTCCGAGCGCCCGGCCATGACACTTGCCTCAAAGCGGTGCGCCGGGACGTGGCCGGCGGCGCCTAAGTGACGTCAGCCGCGCCTGGGCAGGTTGGCCGGCGCCAACCCGCGCATGCGCGGTTGCCGTCTTCCCCTCCGCTGCCCCGCAAGACATGGTGGCTTGATCTTGCAGGGCGGCGGAGGGAAAAAAGTGCGTCTTTTAGAGACGCCGGCCCGACGATCGGTGGGCACCGATCGTGGGCCAGACATCTCCTGAGCACGCCCGTGGTGCTCGATCCTCCCTCCGCCTCCCACAGGCCCCACAAACACTGGTCGCGCGCTGTTCACGCCGGCAGCGACCAGGTGTGGTTGGCGCCAGCGTGAACTGGTCGGGCTCGGCAGGCCGCTTGGCCCATCCGCGCCGGAGAATCATCGGTCGTCGTGAGAAACGGCGAGCGGCGATTCTCCGAGCGGCCTGTCGCAAAACGCGAAACGCCATTTTGGGGGGGGGGTGGTGGGAGAAACGCGGGGGGGGTGCCAGGGTGGCGTGGTGTGATTCGCCCGGCCCTCCCGCGATTCTCCCCCCGGCGTGAGGTGTGGAGAATCGCGCCCCTTGTTCCACAAAGTGTTTTCAAATTTTAATGTTAATGAAGGTATTTGAAATTAGCATTTGATACAAAAATATGTATGAATGATGAGTATTCGTGAACCGAGTATATGGTAGCGTGGCCCCTTTAAGTGGGAGGGCGTGCTGATCGGCGTGGCTGGTTGGAGCCAATCGCACAGGAGCATGTGAAGACTGACCAATAGGGAGTAAGTGCGGGACCCTGGGATTACAGGCCCAGGTAGTGCGGACCTTGATGCCAATACCCATCGTTTAGTGAATATATACTAGTCTCTGCCTTTTGTTAAGAAATCCCTTTGTTACTATTGGAAGCCTGCGGTGTGTTGTCTTGAGCCATCACATTGGCGATGTAGTAAAAGGTTCGATCGCAGCATGCAGTATTTTGTGATTCGAGGGGGGAAAGGAAGAAGCATTCGGAAAAAAGACAAATGAGAGTCAGGAACCGTTGACCTGACACCCAAAGAGTGAGTGAAAATGCGCCTATAATCGGGAAACTAGGGACTGGATTCTCCCAACGGCTTAGGCCCCACAATGGGAAACCCCGTTGACTCGCCAGCGTAACGGAGCATCCTGCCGGTGAGGTGAAACAGAAATGTGGCACAGCAGAGCGGAGAATCCAGCCCCAGACCTATTTGACCAGGGGGCTGAAGATTGGAGCCAGGGCAAGACAAACCAAAACTGATACTTCTGACAGTTTATGGACTTCAAACCTACAATTTTATCAGAACTGTAATATTCACGGAGGCACTCGACTCGTTGATCATCCACTAACATTATAAATGAAATTCCACTGTAAGGGACCCTGAAGAGTGCATCTCAGCCATCATATCCAGGCTTTGCCAGCTCACTCAGCACTGCGAGTTTGGAACTGCACTTAGCAACATGTTGTGCAACCATTTAGTTTGTGGAATCCATCATCTCAACTTCCAAAAGAAACTCCTGGCTAAAACTACAATCACGTAAGAAAAGGCGATCGAGATAGCTCAGGTGAAGGAGCGCACCGAGAAAAGGGTCACTGAGCTCCAAAGCATGGCTAAAGGGGAAGTCAATCAAGTATGCGGTTGTATGGTATGAGGTGTGCTGCGGGACCCACAGGCACAACAGAGAACCAGACACGGTCCTAGGGAGCGGACCGAAGTGAAAGGACGTGGAAAAGAACTGTCATCGACCCAAAGAGCGGTGGACTGCTAACGACTGTGGGGGTGGGGTGGGAGGGGGACGACAGCATCCCCAAGAGAAGCATAGAATCAGAAGATGCACTGGCCCCACCCAGCTCCTCCCCCCCCCCCCCCCCCCCCCCCCCCCATCTATCCCTGTAACCCTACCTAACTCCTGGACCCACCAAGAGGCAATTTAGCATGACCAATGCAACACCTGCACATCTTTGGACTGTGGGAGGAAACCCACGCAGACATGGGGAGAATGTACAAACTCCACACAGACAGTCAGCCAAGTTCAGAATTGAACATGGGTCCCTGGCACTGTGAGGCAACAATGCTAACCACTGTGCTAATCAATGCATTTCTTGTTCTGTTCAATAGCAACGATGATTGCATTTGCATGAGGCTGAAGCTTTGTTGTAGAGCTGATTTTAAGATTCATAATTGTTTTTCTTTTTCAAGATTTAATTCAATCTCTATTTCCTTTTCTGTTTGGTTAATTTCTTTTTGCATTAAGTTCATCAAATATTTACAAATTATCTCAAACTTATCTGAATTGTTAAAGGTTAATCTACTCGGTCTTAGTTACTTTTCTTGTTTCTAAGCAGCAGTTTCTAAGTCTTGTTTCTGTTAGTCACAGGAGTATATCCACAAGCTCTCTGAAATTCTTTCTCGCTTTGTTGAGATGGAGAAGTGGAATCAATTTTATATTTTATTTTGTCACGTATATGCTCCTTTGTTCGACTATCTGTTGGAGGTGTTAATGAGATTGGACTCATTCTTATGTATTCACCTCCACAGTCTAGCTTTTTAGTTGGTTCTATACTTTCCCTATTCTCTGATGTAAGAGAGTTGGAAATTGTTAGGTCTCCAAATCTCAAGTATTCCCACATCATATAAATTGATTAACAGTCCTTTGTTATCCGTTAAAAATATAAATCAGTTAACAGTCCTTTGTTATTTGCCAACAAACTAACTTCTCCAAGAGAAGGATATATCTAAATATGGAAAATCCTAAAGCATCTCATATCAATTTCTCATACATACCTTTACTATAAACATACTTACGAAATCACGATGGACTTTGTTTGACGAAGCAGGCAGAAGAACAGAACTTTGACGCACTCCAGCAGGAGAGGGAGTGAGTGCAAGTTCTGTGAAACTGCTCTTCTTTTTATACATCATTTCCCCTATTTAGTGAAGGGCTTTTCCTGTATTTTATCTTTGATACTGGGCAATTTCCTATAGCTAAATGATCAGGTTTGTGGCTTATCAACAATATGTGATTTAATGATCTTAGTGTCTGCTTGAATGTCTGTTACTGTAGATCCAGAAGGTCTGATTGTGTGATCCTGAAGGAACCATAAGTCCTCAACTTAAAGCAAACTAATTTATTAACTAACAATTAATTATAATTGAGTTTGGCACTCCAGAACTATCACTAGTAATCAAGTAATTAAATATTAATGTATTAACTGATTCAAAACTGCACGTACTAACTATCGTTAGTATCTATCATACACTACTGCTGTCTAGTCATTCCTCGGTTGAAGGAGATCAAGATCCTCTGGGAGCTGATACTTATAGCGGGATCTAATGGTGCCCTCTAGTGGTAGTGTTACAGCTAGATGTTGTAAATAACCCTTTAGTTATCTACATGTATAAATATAATTACATGGGTCAGCTAAAGTTTTTGCACCTGATGTTGACTTTTGAAAGACCGTTCTGCTGAAGTGGTTTTGTTCCACTTTTAATTAAAACCCTTGATGTATTATTATACATTGGATTGGATTGGATTTGTTTATTGTCACGTGTACCGAGGTACAGTGAAAAGTATTTTTCTGCGAGCAGCTCAACAGATCATTCAGTACATGGAAGAAAAGGGAATTAAACAATTCAAGAAAATGCATGAGAATACATAATAGGGCAACACAAGATATACAATGTAACTACATAAGCATTGGCATTGGTTGAAGCATACAGGATGTAGTGTTAATGAGGTCAGTCAATAAGAGGGTCATTTAGGAGTCTGGTGACAGTGGGGAAGAAGCTGTTTTTGAGTCTGTTCGTGTGTGTTCTCAGACTTCTGAATCTCCTGCCCGATGGAAGAAGTTGGAAAAGTGAGTAAGCCGGGTGGGAGGGATCCTTGATTATGCTGCCCGCTTTCCCCCGGCAGTGGGAGGTGTAGATAGAATCAATGGATGGGAGGCAGGTTCGTGTGATGGACTGGGCGGTATTCACGACTTTCTGAAGTTCCTTGCGGTCCTGGGCCGAGCAGTTGCCATACCAGGCTGTGATGCAGCCCGATAGGATGCTTTCTATAGTGCATCTGTAAAAGTTGGTAAGGGTTAATGTGGACATGCCGAATTTCCTTAGTTTCCTGAGGAAGTATAGGCGCTGTTGTGCTTTCTTGGTGATAGCGTCGACGTGAGTGGACCAGGATAGATTTTTGGTGATGTGCACCCCTAGGAAATTGAAACTGCTCACCATCTCCACCTCGGCTCCATTGATGCTGACAGGGGTGTGTACAGTACTTTGCTTCCTGAAGTCGATGACCAGCTCTTTAGTTTTGCCGGCATTGAGGGAGAGATTGTTGTCTTTACACCACTCCACTAGGTTCTCTATCTCCCTCCTGTATTCGGACTCATTGTTATTCGAGATCCGGCCCACTATGGTCGTATCGTCAGCAAACTTGTAGATGGAGTTGGAACCAAGTTTTGCCACGCAGTCGTGTGTGTACAGGGAGTAGAGTAGGGGGCTAAGTACGCAGCCTTGCGGGGCACCGGTATTGAGGACTATTGTGGAGGAGGTGTTGGTGTTCATTCTTACTGACTGTGGTCTGTTGGTCAGAAAGTCAAGGATCCAGTTGCAGAGTGGAGAGCCAAGTCCTAGGTTTTGGAGCTTTGATATGAGCTTGGCTGGGATTATGGTGTTGAAGGCGGAGCTGTAGTCAATAAATAGGAGTCTGATGTAGGAGTCCTTGTTTTCGAGATGCTCTAGGGATGAGTGTAGGGCCAGGGAAATGGCGTCTGATGTGGACCGGTTGCGACGGTATGCGAATTGAAGTGGGTCAAGGCGTTCCGGGAGTATGGAGGTGATGCGCTTCATGGTCAGCCTCTCGAAGCACTTCATTACAACTGACGTCAGGGCCACCGGGCGGTAGTCATTGAGGCACGTTGCCTGGTTCTTCTTTGGTACCGGTATGATGGTGGTCTCCTTGAAGCAGATGGGGACCTCGGAGTGGAGTATGGATAGGTTAAAGATGTCTGTGAATACCTCTGCCAGCTGGTATGCGCAGGCTCTGAGTGCACGACCAGGGATCCCGTCCGGGCCCATCGCCTTCCGTGGGTTCACTTTCAGGAAGGCCAATCTGACTTCGGAAACTGTGATGGTGGGTATGGGTGAATTATGGGCTGCTGGGGCACTCGACAGCGGATTGTTGGTTACCTGCTCAAACCGAGCATAGAATGCATTAAGTTCATCGGGGAGGGGTGCGCTGCTGCCAGAGATACTGCTCGGCTTCGCGTTGTAGCCCGTTATGTTGTTTAGTCCTTGCCACAACCGCCGAGAGTCTGTCTGTGACTCTAGCTTAGTTTGCTTATACATGTCCTTATTCTTAACCGAATTCTGCAGACAGTGTGATCTCTAGCACAACATACACTGGTTCCCTTTATCCACAGCACAGGTTACTTCCTCAAAGAACTCCAATAAATTGGTTAGACATACCTCTCTTTCACACTCTGCCTGATTATCATGAGCTTATCCAAATGTCCTGCTATAATGTCTTAAACAATAGCTTCTAAAATTTTCCCTGTGACAGATGTTCAGCTAACTGGCCTGTAGTTTCCCATTTTCTGTCTGCCTCCCTTGTGAATAATAGAGTAATACTTGCTATCTTCCAATCTAATGGGTCCTTCCCCAAATCCAGGGAGTTTTGGAAAATTGTACCACAGAAGCCATGGCAAAAAGCTGATGTTCCAACTTTTATCTCCACTTCTCATCAGTCTGGAATCTCTTATTTGGAAATAGTTCAAATACACCTCTTCCATTGGCTCAGATACAGGTCATCTGGTGTTACCCCACCTCTGTAACTAGAATAATGTACGCTGATTCACCTATTATCCCCTGATCCACCGGAGTTTGCATTTCATTGTGAGCAACTTCTTGTAGATGCAGAGAAGTTGCAAAGTTACATCCTCCAATTACACAAGATCATAAACATTCACGTCAACATATTTCAACCCAAGTCCCATGGGTACTAAATCCATTAAAAAAAATGTTAATAACATTTACTTCCACAATATCTGAAAAGAAAAAATTTCCTCTGATACAGATCCTCTGCCCTACCGGTATGGTTAATAAATTATACTAATACATGGATTTCCCGCTGGAGTAGAATCGCTCCTGGTCTGCCCTGGAGCTAGGAATGGCACCCAGGAGTGAATCACTCTCCCTTGCCATGCAACTTTATGCATGGTGGAGAGCTCCCAGGATTCCATCCCGAATCCTGCTATTGTGCCGCCATTTTGAACAAATGGCCTGATACAGAGGGCCAGCGACTGGTCCCTTACCTCCTTCAGAACACAACACAAATCCCCCTTGCTGACATGTAAGGGAATCCTGCCAACCACTCACCCACAGGAATTTCTGGACAGCACATACACACCAGAGTGATCCATCAAACCCCCCCCCATCAGATCTCATATCAGAGACATTCCCATTATATCAGAGACCCCCATCAGCCACGCATGCCCATAATCCCTGATCCTCTGCGATTCGGCATATTAACTGTCCCTACTGCAAAATACTCCGCACAGACAATGTCCCAAGCCAGGAATCGAACCTGGGACTCTGGCACTGTGAAGCCATAGTGCTAACCACTATGCTACTGTGCTGCCCATGAAAGGAAAGAGCGTAAAGAAGATCAACCCTCCTCAGATGACAGGGATTTGTCAGAGCATGTGGAGGCAGTTTTTATCCAAATGAGTCTTTCATAGATACCAGCACCATGGAGAAACGTGCAAGGGATGCCAGGGACAACGTGATCAACACAAAGTTTCCACAACACTATTGCATTTGCATGACCATTGCTCCAACCCCTTACCTCCAGCACCTTCCTGGGGCATAGAACTAGTCCTGCCATCCTCTCATGTTGAGTTGACTCTAGACCTGCATTCTCCACAAAGTAAAAGGTAAAATTGCCATAGTTTCATATGGCCATAGGCTGCTTTCTCCTTTGAGGGAGAGAGCTGACTGGTGGTAATTTAACCTGAGAATCACTGCACTTCAGGCGAGGGGCAAGATTGAGAAGGTGGGCCTTCATGAATATCCTCACCTGGTGTGGCAATTGAACCCATGCTGCTGGCCTTGCTCTGCATCACAAACCAGCTGTCTGGCCAAATGAGCTAAACCAGCCCCCTTACAACCTAAAATTAAATGTGGAGCAAAGCTTTGTCACCCACATGCATTGGTGAATTTTGATACCAAGGATGGGATAAGTAAACATCTGCATAACAACCTCCCTTGCCTCATTATTCTGACCAAGCTCCGTCTTTCAAATGCTTTGAATGCATGGTGGCAAAATGGTTAGCACAGTTGCTTCACAGCTCCAGGGTCCCAGGTTCAATTCCCTGCTTGGGTCACTGTCTCCGTGGAGTCTGCACGTTCTCCCTGTGTCTGTGTGGGTTTCCTCCGGGTCCTCCGGTTTCCTCCCACAGTACAAAGATATGCAGGTTAGGTGAATTGGCCATGATCAATTGCTCTTAGTGTTCAAAAAAGATTGGATGGGGTTACTGGGTTACGGGGATAGGTTGGAAGTGTGAGCTTAAATGGGGTGCTCTTTCAAAAAAAAGGGCCAGTGCAGCCTCGATGGGTCGAATGGCCTCCTTTTGCACTGTAAATTCTATGATTCTGCAAATTCTATGAACCAAACCTGTCTCATTTATACATACTGGAAGTATAGTGTGCCTACATCCTCTGGATGGAAGATGTAGCTGTAGAAGAAGTGGGTGGGTGGGGGGGGGGGGGGGGGGGGGGATAGGGGGGGGGGGGGATTCCATAGAAGCATAGAATCCCTACAGTGCAGAATGAGACGATTTGACCATTGAGTCTTCACTGATACTCCGGGCACTCTACTGAGGCCCACTCCCCCACCCTATCCCTATAACCCCGTGCATTGATCATGGCCCACCCACCTCACCCGCACATCTTTTGACACTAAGGAGCAATTTAACATGGCCAATTGACCTAACCTGCACATCTTTGGACTGTGGGAGGAAACCGGAGCGCCCAGAGAAAACTCGCACAGAAACAGGGAGAATGTACAAAATTTCCAAGGTCACCCAAGATTGGAATCAAACCCAGATCCCTGTCACTGTGTGGCAATTAGCCACTGTACCACAGTGCCACCCTGTTCCGCAGGTGATCATCACACTTTGCCTAGATGGAGGTGAGCAAGGGGGTGCCCAATCTGAGTCCAGTGCCGGAGTCAATGATATATTTCAATCCACAAGGAAATCAGAATATTGAGGATGACATAGCAGGCAAACTCGCGACAGATAATAAATGTATTTAAATGGGGTACTCATTGTTGCATGGAGGGAACCCCATTAAATCACTGGCAGATTTGCATGAATGTCCAATAATTAGTGCAGAGAAATGCGACACATCTCATTCAGGAATACTGGGCTCGTTTCTCCGTTTGGGAGATAATGTTCTCCGCCGGAGCTGAATTGCAACTTGTTTACGATCCCCTGGGAGGACAAACGGGTAAGCAATTCAGCACTCCACGCCATTCAAATTTATACATGGCATGGAATACGAGGGAACCCCAGGGAATCCCACTATTGGGCCACCATCTTGAGCGGCCTACCAGTTCCCCCCCCCCCCCCACCCCCCCCCCCCCCCCCCCCCCCCCTGCAAATTGGCCCTGAACCCACCTCCCTCCCTGTCTCCTTGTGGGAAAGTGTCTTCTGGACAGAGTCTAGGGGTCACGTCTCCCTCTTGCCTGGCCACTACTGCACTAAGCTCATGGCTATCACGATGGAGTGTATGTCAGAGTGCATCTGGATTAAATGCTTGACCTGGTTCTCCATGATGGTTGTCATCCTCCCCATCGATAAAACCCTGAGACATGGCAGAACTCATGGTGTGCATGGACTCATCCATACCTCGTGCAAAGCTGTGCATAATCCCTCGCATTTCCATCATATTTTTGCCTCTCATCTGTTCCTTGTAGGAAGTATGCTTCTTGTGGCCTTGACCAGTGGCCCTCCATCTGCATGGGCTTCAGCAAGGGTTTGATCCCCAGCAGTCCTCTGATTGTTTGGAGATCCAGCTGTTAGATCCTCCCTCAGTTGCTGGGATATGTGTGTCACCTGCTCTCCAGATTATGTTCACAAATCTACACAGACCCTCTGGATGTAGCTGTGTTATCGGGAGCGGATGATGAGGCAGATAACTGTACATCTCTGGGTTAGTGGCTGCTTCAACGCCAGAGATGAGTCTTTGGGCTCTTCTTGTGGCTGCAGCCAGGTCTTTTGGTGGTGATGACCTGTAGTGGGGAACAAAAAGAACCGTAGGAAGAATTGTCATAGTTGCAGCACTTCATATTTAATTGCATCCATCATCTGTGCTCATATGACACCACCAGGGTGATTGCCTCTTCCTCCTTACTACTTCCTGGTCCAGCTTTGCCTTCTGTGACTGATTATGTTACTTCCTTGCCAATGATCTCTATTGGCTGGTTTTTGTGTCCTTGTTTTTTGCAAGTGTAAATGGCGACGGGGGTTCAAAATCTTGTGGGAGACAAAAAACAAGATTCATACTGGCAAAATCCCATGATGTGATCATCCACAACCCCCCGCCAGTGATTTAATGGGGTTCCTCCATGCAATAATGAGTACCCCATTTAAATACATTTTATTATCTGTCACGAGATTGCCTGCTATGTCATCCTCAATATTCTGATTTCCTTGTGTTTTGAAATATATCATTGACTCCTGCACTGGACCTAGATTGGGTGCCCCCTTGGTCACCTCCCTTTGGTCTGGCGGGATGCCAGGAAAGACCGCTCCTGCCTTTCCTGATGGTCTGGAGCAGAACGTGCAGGAAGGTATCGCTGAAATGTGGGGCTGGTCTGACTGAGTGATCACATATCTCCCTGATGAACATGCCACTCGCAATCAGTAAAGTGTCCAGGCAGTGACGCAAAGTCTTCCTGTTTGAACAGGAGGTTCTTTAATTGGCCACATGTAAATGCAACATTGTCAGCTGATGACGGGTTTCACCAATGAAAAGCTTCCATTGTTGCTAAATTGCATGTGTTTACCCTGTAAACCACTGACACTTGGAATTTTAATTATAATCATCTGGGAAATGGCAAAAAAGTGGGAAAGTGGAAGTGGTGCAATAGGTTGGGAATGGCATGCAGTTGACAAAATCCCAGCCTTTATGTGGACATGTCACCTACTCCTCTGAGACCCTCATGACGGTGCAGCAACACTCCCAGGCAAACCCAGAAGCTCACCAAAACGCCTTCAAGAGCACTCCAGGGTACATTCAGGCATTTTGGCGTAGAAAATGTTCAAAAAGATTACCTAACCTGCAAACTGGGTGCCTGACCCTTTAAATAAGATTACTGCAAGACCCATTTTGAAGCTTCAAGCCTGGAAATTGGTTGACCATTCGTCACATCAGCCGGTTGGACAGTGTGATGCCACGATTGTGATTTGGAAGATGCTCTGTGTGCGCCCTACATAATAAGCTGCCCACAAAGAAGCAGCTAGTGGCTTCAGGCCGACAGGTGGCACAAGGCGTTCTTAGTTAGGTCCTGGAGTTGGAGCAATAGGAATATCTAAGGGAGGAGATCTGGTCCTGTCGATGGCCACATTTGTGCCTCATGTGACAGCAGTGGTTAGTATCGGTGGATGCAATGCAAACACACTAGGTAACTTGCATTACAAAGATATCACTCTTCCTGGCCTGGGCATCTCCATTGAAAAGACCAAATTTCTAGAATCCAAGTTGATTGATATCTCCGAGGTGACAAATAATCCAGTGGATGAAACTAATAAAGATTGCATTATCCCAATAGAAAAGGCTAAGGGACATTTTCTGATTGTGGTCGGAGAGGATGACAAGAATTGGAGAACTCCACTCTATGCCCAGCAGGCTATTGAGAGACTGGAAGAAAATGGCAAAGAGAACTATGAACTTATCACTTACCCTGAGGCTGGACATCTGCTGGAGCCATCATATTTTCCATTCTGCTCTGTCTCTTTTCATCGGTTGGTGGGACAGCCGGTGGCATGGGGAGGGAAAATGAAGCCACATGCATTAGCCCAGATAGACCTATGGCCAATGATTCAGACATTTCTACGAAAGCATCTTGAGAATCACAGCAAGTTGTGAAACTATTCAATATTCCCAAAATTGGGGAATAAATTTACTCAATTTAGATGTGCAGAAACTTGTAATTCTCTTCCAACACAGTGTTGTAATTTTTACCTGCCAATTAATAATGCTTTCCTGTACAATATTTTAATAGGGAGAAATGATTTTTCTAATTAAATGTGAAATTTTCTGCAAAAAAAAGGGCAGCACGGTAGCATGGTGGTTAGCATAAATGCTTCACAGCTCCAGGGTCCCAGGTTCGATTCCCGGCTGGGTCACTGTCTGTGCGGAGTCTGCACGTCCTCCCCGTGTGTGCGTGGGTTTCCTCCGGGTGCTCCGGTTTCCTCCCACAGTCCAAAGATGTGCGGGTTAGGTGGATTGGCCATGCTAAATTGCCCGTAGTGTCCTAAAAAGTAAGGTTAAGGGGGGTGGGGGGGCGGTTGTTGGGTTACGGGTATAGGATGGATACGTGGGTTTGAGTAGGGTGATCATGGCTCGGCACAACATCGAGGGCCGAAGGGCCTGTTCTGTGCTGCACTGTTCTATGTTCTATGTTCTAGTGTCACTCACTATTCAAGGCAATTCCATGCCCACATGTCTCTACATGTGAGCTTAACCACTGTTCATAAGTAGATTTAAATGAACTTTATATACCTGTTCTTTTAAAAGGTAATATCAGATGGTGCAGTGGTATCTGATCTTGTATATGAATAGTATCAACTCATATTACAGCTCCATTTTCAGAATACTTATGGTCCCTTTATAACTACACATACCAGCTGGTACCTTACTTTAGGGTTGTGTGAACTGACTGCATTAAGTTGTGACACAGGCTGTGGACTCCTCTGGTCAGACTTTGGAACCTGCTTACAAGCATGTGCAGGGCTGAGCTCACCAGGACTGAAATGCGAATTAAATTATTCATAAAGAGCTCATGAGAAGGTTTAGTAGTTTAAAAATCATTCTGCAGTTATACTAGTTTGAGATTGTTGCTTCATCGTGGTCTCACAAACATGCCAGCGTACATTGGGATGATAAATCAGTGTTATCACTCTTTAGCTACACTGTACATTTTTTCTGTCAACTGGCATTGTCATTTTTCATAGTCAACTGCCAGAGATCTACAAGGTGGTTGATTTCTTTTATTTGGGGGCTGTTCCTGTAACATACAGAAAAAACATTTGGAGTATAGTTTTTACAATGTACTGTTATGATCTCAAGGGAAAAATTTGAATTCTCAGTTATCAAATGAAAGAATCACACCGTAAAATTTCACATTTTAAACAAAACCTTGACTAAACAAGAATTAAACAGCAGTATGACTAACTTAACATTATATTTTTCATAGAATTCATAGAATTTACAGCGCAGAAGGAGGCCATTCGGCCCATCGAGTCTGCACCGGCCCTTGGAAAGGGCACCCTACCTAAGCCCACTCCTCCACCCTATCCCCGTAACCCAGTAACCTCATTTAACATTTTTGGACACTAAGGGCAATTTAGCATGGCCAATCCACGTAACCTGCACATCTTTGGACTGTGGGAGGAAACTGGAGCACCCGGAGACACGGGGAGAACGTGCAGACTCCGCACAGACAGTGACCCAAGCCGGGAATCGAACCTGGGACCCTGGAGCTGTGAAGCAATTGTGCTAACCACTATGCTACTGTGCCGCCCACTAAAATCCTGATTTCATAAATCCTGATTCTTTAATCTCAATAGACGACTACCGTTCTGTTTTTAATTCTATCCAAGTGTTCTCCTAGATGTTACAGCATCTTGAAGGTTTCTTCTTTTCTTCTGGTACAAAGCAGCATCTGTGACAGATGTTTGGAATTCAGTTTCACTGTCCTCAGTTTTCCAATCCGGCATTTGGACCTTCAGAGTTCTCTCTCTCTCTGTGAGGATTTCACTGCCAATCCCTTTCATGAGATTTACCAGGCAGATCTGACTATTTTTATTTGTCATGCACTTGGAACTTTCCCATCTGAGCATGGGCTCCACTTGCAATTTCTGCTAAGTGACTCCACAGATCAGAAACATCGCAGATTCCTAGAGGCTTCTATGCTCCTTGTTCTGGCTGCTGACAGATACCCCACTACCTTCTGAGTTTTCCAAACTGACTTCTGTTTTCTGTGAGTGCGCACAGATAAGCCCAAACCAAAAGGATAGTTCCCTATATCTATCACTATGGTAATGTGATGCACCTGGGATGGCACAGACAGATATTTAAATTGATTATGTTTCTATTTTAAAAGTGTTCTTTGATATGAAAAATATATGGGTGCTATAAGATCTTCTCTCTCTTCAGTTGCTTTCAATCTTTCTTTGATCTGGGGAATTAGATGAATAATTTGCATCTCAAATAAGGTCAGTACAATTCTCCCCCAGGTTTACTGTCTTCAATCCCCAGGTAAATGGGCTCAACTGCCATTTTATGGTTCGCACCCTTCTAACTCTGACCTTGTAAGTACACATTGAAGGACCGTTGATACAAAATACCTTGAGTGATCTGGCAACTTCTGAATTCCAGTATTTAAATTACTTTATATTTACAAATTTAATTTCCCCAGAACTAAAAGTTATGTTCCGGCAACATATCAATCATTAAATTGCATATTCATAGCATCGGTGACACCCTCGTATAAAGTTTCTTTATGTTCAGCCTAATGTGTTTGAAGTTCTTTTAGTGAAATTATATTATGTATAAATGCTAAAAGACACCATTCATACATCTACAACCAGTGTGCAAATTCATTCATTGAGTATGCAATATTAATTGACAACCAGTTTGATTAGTGCATGGGAATAAAGTGGTCAGAGATATTCCTGTGAAGCTCCAGTTGCAGCTTGATCAACTGCAAGTAAAGGTCAAAAATGTTTCCTGGCCATATATGTTAGGACAGATACTGATGCAGTCTCAGACTATGCCTCTGTGTTATGACATCACTCTTGCCTCTGGTTATTAGGTTTATCCCTGTGATGTCCAACCTCAGCTGCTTGACTTAACTGACATGGAGGAAGAGCCATGTGACCTGGAGCTTGAAGATGCCGTGAACTTTAAAGAAGGTACAGAATCCCATCAGGTTAGTCCCAACTTTGGCCAGTGTAAGGAGAAGAAGTGTTAAACCTGTAAAAAAATCTGACCTCTTCCAGTTATTGTGATAATCTTCAACAAGTCAACCTTCAGAACCAGCCACCTAATAGTAAATCCACAGTGTGTCTTCCAATAAGTAATAACCTGGAGTATTTCTCCTTTGCTGGAGAGTAACATAATGATTTCATAACATGCAGATTCCTCCTGTTGGGCTAGTGATGCCATAGGTCAAGTCCAGTCCGTTTCCTTGTCACTCCCCAGATGTTAATTAACCAACTCTTGTCAAATTAATATTACTGGAGCTAACAAAACTCAAGATTAGAGAATTCCCTTCTCTGGACACCTATAAGCACCATACAGCCAATCAAAAACTTTTTGAAGTGTAGACTTCTGTTGGAAGTACAGTAGCTAATTTGTGCATAGTAAGGTGCCATGAAAGACAATGAACAAAATCTCTTTTTCAGTTATGTTATTTGAGCAACAAGTGTTGTCCAGGAAACAGGATGAATGCCATAGCTCATCCTTGAATATTGCCATCTGCCTGAGAGAGGAGACTTGTTTTAATGCCTCCTTTGAAAGACTGGGTCAAGCTGATAGTGACTGGGAAAGGGATCGATTTGGTGGCAGGAGGTAAAAGTTTATAACAGGCTGAAGACAATGGCCTCAGTTTTCTCAAAGTTTAACTGGAGAAAATTGCTGCTTATCCAAGATTCGATATCAAACAATCAACCAGGTGGCACAGAAGCAGTGGAATGATCAAAGGAGATGGTTAGGAGCTAGAGTTTGGTATCATAAGTAAACATATGGAGGCTAAGCCCTTGTCCTTTGGATGATGTTGCCAAGGGCAGCATGAAGATGAAGAAATGAAGCAGGTCAAGGATGGATCAGGTGAAGACTCCAGAGATGGTAAGAGAAGCCGTTGCTAAAGGTATTCTGCCTATGATGAGATGTATGTGTAGAACTAAGTTAGTGCAGTTCTATAGAGGTAAACAACAGAGGGGTAGAGCTAGAAGAGGGTTGCAATAGCGAATGTATCAAATTCCACAGACAGGGTAAGAATATTGAGGGGGGTAACAGAGCATAGTCAAAAATATTCTCAATTATTGCTTTGGTTAAGGCAGTTTTGCTGATATGGGAAACATGGAGGGATTTTAGCAGGAAATTGTTAATGAGGTAAATGTTGATCAGGGGGCAATAACACACTCAAGTATCTTGGAGAGGAAAGGGATGTTGGAGATGGGGTGCTGGTTATTGGGGACAGACTGGTCAAGAGTGTTTTTTTTTGAGGAGAAAGAAGGAGAAAAATGAAGGTTCGGAGCTAAGGTGGGGGTAGGAATGAAACAGAGGTTTGACTCAGTAGGTAAGGTAGTGGGGAAGCAGCAGTGGCAGCCAAAAAGATGGTCCGAGTCTTGGAAATGAAGAAGCCCATGAACCACCCTTGTTAAAGGTTAGGATGGAGAGAGTAACTGATTGGGGTTTATGGAGATTGCCGGTGGCAGAAAAATTGAATTGTGAGTTATCTAAGTCCTTCAGGATAATCCCGGAGAGTACCAACAGAATAGAGTGAAGCTCAGTAGTACTTTAAATGGTCAAGCCATACCTTGTGATGGATGACTAAACTAGTTATGCATCACAGATATTCATGCTTGAATGAACTTGAAAACAAAATCTAGGCGAGTGACTGGGAGAGGAAACAGTGAAGGTTTTTTTTATGCGAAAAGGCTACCAAGATGGAAATTAGGAAATGATTCAGCAAATCAACTTGACAGCATCAAGATCAAGGGCAGGAATCTGCGACCCCCCGCCGGGTCGGAGAATCGCCCGGGGCTGGCGTCAATCCCGCCCCCGCCATGTCTCGAATTCTACGCCCCCCGAGATTTGGCGAGGGCGGGAATCGCGCCGCGGCAGTCGGCAGGCCCCCCCGCGCCGGTTGGTGAGCACCCCGCGGCGATTCTCTGGCCCGCGATGGGCCGAAGTCCCGCCGCTGACAGGCCTCTCCTGCCGGCGTGGATTAAATCACCTACCTGACCGGCGGGATTGGCGGCGCGGGCGGGCTCCGGGGTCCTGGGGGTGCGCGGGGCAATCTGACCCTGGAGATGTCCCCGCGGTGGCCTGGCCCGCGATCGGGGCTCACCAATCGGCAGGCGGACCTGTGCCGTGGGGGCACTCTTTTTCTTCCCCCTTCGCCATGGTCTTCACCATGGCGGAGGCGGAAGAGACCCCTACCCCTGCGCATGCGCCGGTATGACGTCAGCAGCCGCTGATGCTCCGGCGCATGCGCAAACTTATGCCGGCCGGCAAAGTCCTTTCGGCCCCAGTTGGCGTGGTGCCAAAAGCCGTTCATGCCAGCCGGCGGAGTGGGAACCACTCTGGCGCGGGCCTAGTCCCTCAATGTGAGGGCTTGGCCCCTAAAGGTGCAGAGAATTCCGCACCTTTGGGGCGGTCCGACGCCGGAGTGGTTCACACCACTCCAATGCACGGGGACCCACCGCCGGGTAGGGGAGAATCCCGGCCCAATAGTATGGTTGTCAGAATACAAAGGGAGGGTTTTTCATTTTTATTTTTTAAATCATTTGGTACAGTGCTGCACCACAGACGTGTGAGCAAAGTTGTAGCTCATGGAACAGAAGAGACAGAAGCCACATGATGCAAAATTGACTGAGTGACAGAAAACAGAGATTAATGGTTAGCGGGTGCTTTTCGGACTGGAGAAAGCTTTATAGTAGAATTCCCCATGGGGTTAGTGTTCGAGCCCATACTTTTCCTGATGTATATTAATGACCTATATCTTGGTGTACAGGGCACAATTTAAAAGTGCACAGATGATTTAAAAAAAAATTTAGAGTACCCAATTCATTTTTTCCAATTTAAGGAGCAATTTAGCATGGCCAATCCACCTAACCTGCACATCTTTGGATTGTGGGAGCGAAACCCACGCAAACACAGGGAGAATGTGCAAACTCCACACGGACAGTGACCCAGAGCCAGCATAGAACCTGGGACCTCAGCGCTGTGAGACAGCAGTGCTAATCACTGCGCCACCGTGCTGCCCCTAAAAATGCACAGATGATACCTACTCTGAAGTATTGCAAACTGTAAGGAGGAGAGTGTAGAACTTCAAAGGAACATAGACAAGTTGGTGGAATGGGCAGCCTGATGGCAGATGAAATTCAATGCGGCGAAATGTGAGGTGATTAATTTTGGAGGAAGAGCATGGAAAGACAATTTAAAATAAAGGGTACAACTCTAAAGGGAGTGCATGTGTAGAGGGACCGGGCTGTATGTGTGCATAAGTCATTGAATGTGGCACGACAGATTGGGAGAAGGGTTAATAAGGTATACAGTATCATAAGCATTATTAATAGGGATGTAGATACAAGAACAAGTTTATGGGCTTGATTCTCCATCCAGTGACTCTGGAATTGTGAAACGGGATCGGGTGGAAAATTGCGTGTCAGCCGAAAATCGAGGCCACCCAATGGAATGCCAAGCTCCAGTGCCTTGCCAGCGGCATGAATGAGTTCCATGGCACATGACAGTGTGGGTATGCAAATAGTGCAGTAAACACTCTGGGCCTTCTGCAAGGCTCCGCCTCCGCAAAGAGGAATTACCAACAGCGAGGTTCACTTGTGGTATTTAAAATTGGGGAACAGGCTCCATGGCTGGTGAGGGAGAGAGAGGGGGTATGAATAGTGTCCAACATTTCTGTGGTGTGCTGACAGTTGTGCTGCTGGTCAGGGGGCTTCTGCCAGGGCTGGAGGGAGTAGCGAGAAGCAGACAGGAGATGGACCGGGGGTGGTGGACGGGCATGGATCACCATTGCTGCAGCCTGCAAGGCAGCCATGCGGCTGCACACGCTCCTGGCTGACCACTGTGAACTTAGTGCCATGGGTCATATAAGTGCCTGTCCAGGGCACCCCCTCTAGGTACTCTCTGGCCCCAGCCAACCCATCAACAGGATGGGCATACTCCAGTGCAACCAGTGCCATCTTCTTGGCTGGGATGAGGATGTGTGGGGACTGGGTGCCCATATGCAGCTTTTACTTGTCAGGCTCTCGTGTGCCGATCCTGACCCGGTGAATCACACGCCAACATTCGTTGGAATTGCACTAGTTCCATCTTGTCTTGTACTAGCCCATTAGGACGTCCTGAATCGCTCTGCGACTGGTGCTGCTGTCGGGGCCATAGAACTCACGAGATTCAGTCCTGGCATCAGCATTTAGTCTCTGAAACGGAGAATGGGGCTCTATGTCCAACTTGTATAAGAGACAAGATCGGCCTTAGCTGGAGTACTGTATCCAGTTTTGAGTGTCACATTTTAGGAAGTATTATGGAGGCATTGGAGAGAGTGCAGTTATGAAAATAGATTGGAGAAGTTAGGACTGTTTTCATTGGAGAAGAGAAGGCTGAGGGGCGATCTGATAGGGGTATTCAAAATCATGAAGAGTCTTGACAAATGAGATAAGGAGAAAACTTCCCCATCCATAAAAGGAGCAAGAACAAGAGGCATAGATGTAAAGTAATTGGCAAAAGAAGCAAAAGCGATATGAGAAATAAAAATTCATACAGTAAGTGGTTCAGGTCTGAAATGGATTTCTTGAGAGTGTGGTAGAGGCAGGTTCAGCTGAGGCATTCAAAAGGGAATTAGACTGTAATCTGAAAAGGAGAATTATGGGGAGACGGCAGAAAAATGGCATTAAGCAAAATGTTCATTCAGAGAGCCTTTGTAGACATGATGGGCTCCTTCTGTAACAATTCGAAGATTCTGAGTATTTTGTGAGGAGGGAGAGATCTGTAGAGAACAGAGGAGTTGTGCTTTTGGAATAGCGAGGGTAACGGGAGGCAAGTTAGAGATTTACATCACCTAGATTGAACACTAATGAACACAAAGGTTTTGTGCAGAGGCTGAGGGAAGAAAGCAGGAAGAATATCGTGGGGAGAAGCTCAGAGTTGATTTAAAATAAGGCGAGAGGAGTGGAACAGAGTGCAATGTGGACAAGGTGCATTAAGGTAAGAATCTGGGGCGGGATTCTCTGGGAATCAGCGGGGCGGGCAGAAACGTCACAGTGGAGTGGCGGGAACCACTCCGGTGCGGGCCGCCCCAAAGGTGCGGAATCCTCCACACCTTCAGGGGCTAGGCCGGCGCTGGAGTGGTTTGCGCCCCGCCGGCCAGTGTGGAAGGCCTTTGCCGCCGCGCCAGCCGGGGCTGAAGGGACTCTGTCGGCCGGCGCGGGTCCATACATGCGTGGGAGTGTCAGCAGCTGCTGACGCCATCGCCGTGCATGCGCAGGGGGGGGTTGACCTTCGCGCCAGCCATCGCGGAGGCTTACACAGCCGGCGTGTCGGAATAGAGCATCCCCACGGCACAGGCGCGCCTGCGGAATGGTGGGCCCCGATCGCGGGCCAGGCCACCGTGAGGACCCTGGAGCCCGCCCGCACCACCAGGTCCCGCCGGTAAGGGACCAACTCCAATTTACGCTGGCAGGACCTGCATAGAACGGGAGGGACTTCGGCCCATCGCGAGCCGAAGATTCACCAGGGGGAGCCCGCCAATCGGTGCGGCACGATTTCTGCCCCTGCCAAATCTCCATGCCAGAGAATCCGGCAGCTGGCAGTATTCACGCCGCCCCCCCTGCGATTCTCCGACCCGGCGGGGGGGGGGGGGGGGGGGTCGGAGAATCCCGCCCCTGATGTGTGACCAGTTTGATCGTTTGGGTATGATAGGTGATGTAAGGTAGCACGGCATTGGGATGGCGAAGCCACAACTATGTCCTCAGGGTGCAGACTTGAATGTCTGTTGTGGACATCCAGTTTAACCATTCAGCACCAGATCTAATTGGACCACATAAAACACCTTTAACTCTATTGCTACAATTGCTTACCACTCAACGAGCAATTGACAAGATAAAACATTTTTTCTTTACAGCAATCTATTTTCTTAAACTTCTCATCCATGCTCCACCCTCCAACAAAATGTGCCACGAATTAATTGGTTTACTTTGTAACAAACTGAAGACCACCTAATCAGAAACCTCTGCCACTTTCCCCCAGCTTCCTCTCGCTCATCAAGCCAAAGTTCCCCAATGTTCCCTGCTACCCTCAACCTGAACTTATATATTTTTATAGATTTTATCCGATCTCCTGATGTGCTCTCTCCCAAGTCATCTTGTCGATGGTGGTTAGCATCAATGCTTCACAGCTCCAGGGTCCCAGGTTCGATTCCCGGCTGGGTCACTGTCTGTGTGGAGTCTGCACGTCCTCCCCGTGTGTGCGTGGGTTTCCTCCGGGTGCTCCGGTTTCCTCCCACAGTCCAAAGATGTGCGGGTTAGGTGGATTGGCTATGCTAAATTGCCCGTAGTGTAAGGTTAATGGGGGGATTGTTGGGTTACGGGTATACGGGTTACGTGGGTTTAAGTAGGGTGATCATTGCTCGGCACAACATCGAGGGCCGAAGGGCCTGTTCTGTGCTGTACTGTTCTATGTTCTATGAAGAGACCCACCTCCTGCTCCCTTGACACTATTGCCACCAAACCGTTGATTACTCAACTTCCCATCCTGGCCCCCATATTAGTTAATTCTTTGAAGGTTCCCCCTGCTCAGTTACAGGCCCCTCTCCATTCAAATCTGTAATCACCCTTCTCCTCAAACAACTGCACTTGACCTCTGTGTCCTTGCAACTACATCCCATCTCCAAAGTCCTTGAGCATGTTGTTGTTCCCCACCCCTTCCAATCTGTGCCCATGTTTCCTGCAATTCCTTTTGTTATGGACTTTCTTGTCTGCCAGCCTCCAGCATATCACACAAGCTGCCTGTCAGCAGGAACCTGACAGAAAGAAAATTAAAGGAGCTACAGTTTAAAAACTGCAGGATATTTTGGAACCCATTCTTCCAGGTTTCCTGATATCAAAACAGACATTGCCATTTCTTGCTTTGATGACATGAAACTTATCTCCAGGGTAAAGTCTAGGCCATGGATGGGCAAACTACGGCCCGCGGGCCGCATGCGGCCCGCCAAAGGTCTTTATGCGGCCCACCAAGTCATTAAAATTTTTTTTAAAAAGGTTAATGGGGGGTCTGTTGGGTTACTTACTGGTATAGGGTGGATACGTTGACTTGAGTAGGGTGATCATTGCTCGGCACAACATCGAGGGCCGAAGGGCCTGTTCTGTGCTGTACTGTTCTATGTTCTGTGTTCTATATGAGGCGCCCAGAATCATAACCGGGTGAAGTAATTATTTTACTTAATATACTATGCGGCCCTTTAATATTGTGAATTTCTGAATGTGGCCCTTGCACGGAAAAGTTTGCCCACCCCTGGTCTAGGCCAACCTTTGGGGCAATAAAACTCCCCCCTCCCCCCATATTACTTATGACCACTCGCTTGATCTTCATACTTCCTATTCCTTGGCTCCTATTTGCTGAAATAACTCTACGGCTGAACCATTTCCTGTTCTCCACTTTGACTACTTTTGCTAGAAGCAACATCTTCAAGTTTCCCATTTCAGGCACTCTCCAGGGTTGGCTCTATTTTTGTTTTCACAAACTCAAGGGCAGAGGGTACCCTATCTGAACTAAACTTCCTTCTGATTAAAAAAACAGGACCTATTTAGTATATACTGATTGATCAACCATTCATTAACTCCAGGATATACCTTTACTTTAAAATATATACATTTTTATTCAAATAATTTTCACTATAATCAAATGACAACAATACAGCAAACTCCAAGACTCCAACACAATACATAAGAACCAGGAGCAGGAGTAGGCCATCTGGCCCTTCAAGCCTGCTCCGCCATTCAATGAGATCCTGGCTGATCTTTTGTGGACTCAGCTCCACTTTCCAGCCTGAACACCATAACCCTTTATTCCTTTATTCTTCAAAAAACTATCTATCTTTATCTTGAAAACATTTAATGAAGGAGCCTCAACTGCTTTACTGAGCAGGGGAATTCCATAGATTCACAACCCTTTGGGTGAAAAAGTGCCTCGTAACTCAGTCCTAAATCTACTTCCCCTTATTTTGAGGCTATGCCCCCTAGTTCTGCTTTCACCTTCCAGTGGAAACAACCTCCCCACATCTATCCTATCTATTCCATTCATAATTTTATGTTTCTGTAAGATACCCCCGCATCATTCTACATTTCAAAGAGTACAGTCCCAGTCTACTCAATGTCTCTTCGTAATCCAATCCCCTCAACTCTGGGATTAACCTCGTGAATCTCCTCTGCACACCCTCCAGCGCCTGTACATCCTTTCTCAGGTAAGGAGACCAAAACTGAACACAATACTCCATGTGTGGCCCCACTAACACCTTATACAGTTGCAACATAACCTCCCCAGTCTTAAACTCCATCCCTCTAGCAATGAAGGACAAAACTCCATTTGCATTCTTAATCACCTGTTGCACCTGTAAACCAACTTTTTGCGACTCATACACTAGGACACCCAGGTCCCTCTGCACAGCAGCATGTTTTGATATTTTATCATTTAAATAATAATCCCTTTTGCTGTTATTCCGACCAAAATGGATAACCTCACATTTGTCAACATTGTATTCCATCTGCCAAACCATAACCCATTCAGTTAAACTATCCAAATCCCTCTGCAGACTTCCAGTGTCCTCTGCACTTTTTTCTTTACCACTCATCTTAATGTCGTCTGCAAATTTGGACACATTGCAATTCGTCCCCAACTCCAAAGCATCTGTGTAAATTGTGAACAACTGTGGGCCCAACACTGTTCCTCGAGGGACACCACTAACTACTGATTGCCAACCAGAGAAACACCCATTAATCCCCAGTCTTTGCTTTCTATTTATTAACCAATCCTCTATCCATGCCACTACTTTATCCTTAACACGATGCATCTTTATCTTATGCAGCAACTTTTTGTGTGGTATCTTGTCAAAAGCTTTCTGGAAATCCAGATATACCACATCCATTGGCTCACCGTTGTCTACCGCAGTGGTAATGTCCTCAAAACATTCCACTAAATTAGTAAGGCACAACCTGCCCTTTTGAACCCATGTTGCATCTGCCCAATGGGACAATTTCCATCCAGATGCCTTTCTATTTCTTGCTTAATGATTGATTTCAGTAACTTCCCTTCCAACGACGTTAAGCTCACTGGCCTATAGTTACCGACTTCCTTTTTTAAACAGTGGTGCCATGTTTGCTAATTTCCAATCCGCCGGGACCACCCCAGAGTCCAGTGAATTTTGCTAAATTATCACAAGTGCGTTTGCAATTTCCTTAGCCATCGCTTTTAGAACCCTGGGATGCATTCCATCGGGGCCAGGAGACTTGTCTACCTTTAGCCCCATTAGCTTGCCCATCACTACCTCCTTAGTGATAACAATCGTCTCAAGGTCCTCGCATGTCATAGCCTAATTTCCATCAGTCACTGGCATGTTATGTTTCTTCCACTGTGAAGACTGACCCAAAAAGTGTGCTCAGTTCCTCAGCCATTTCCTCATCTCCCATTATTAAATCTCCCTTCTCAATACAAACTACAAAGTACACCCACCCGATACACCCACCCCCATAAAGAAAGCAAACTTTAACAAAATGACACCGCCCCCCCCCCCCCAAGCAACCAGTTCCCTGAAAAATGGGATAAAAGGCTGCCAACTCGAGTAGAACCCCTCCACCGACAATCTTGTGGTGGACTAGATCTTCTCAAGGTACAAAAATTCCATCGGGTGCACCACCTTTAACTGGATCAGGCTTAACCCAACACTTAAGGTTTGGTGGGTTTACTGGGTTATGGGGATAGGGTGGGGGTGTGGGACCTCTTTCAGAGGGTCAGTGCAGACTTGATGGGCTGAATGGCCTCCTCCTGCATTGGAGTGATTCTATGATTCTGAAGGACGTGAAGTTGACCCTGTGAAGTGCCTCACTCTACATCCACCCCCCTCGAAAACCAAACCCAGTTAACCTTCCATTTCTCCTTTACTTCTTCCAAAGAAGCCTGCTTCATCAACACCATCTGCCCATAATTATCCAAAATCTTACCATCATCTAACTCGGAGAAGGACAAGACCCTGTCCAAAGGTGAGGGCGACCGTACTAGGGGAAATGAAGAAAGCTCCTTACGTGGAAAGTTGCAAACCTGGAAGTACCTGAATATGTTCCCCCTCGGGAACTGGAATTTCTGTAAAAACTCATCTAAGCCTGCAAATCTACCTTCAAGAAGCATGACCCTAAACATCTCCAACCCCTCCCTCTCCCTTGTCCCACACGATGAATCCAAGACAGAAGCACAATCCTATGGCCCCTGCAAATCAGAACCAACAGTGACATGGAGCCCAGTTTAAAATGCTGCCTAAACTAATTCCAAATCCTCAAAGTGACTATCATCAATCTTGCAGGGGAAAACAGGAGTGGGACAGTATCGACCCCACGCACAAACCCTCCTCCATCCACCCCTATATAGAATCCTGATACCCGAACATCCCCCCCCCCCCCCCCCCCCAATACTTCATCAACATTTGCCATCCAATAGTTTCATAATAGATTAGGTAGTGCAACCCCCCCCCCCCCCGACTACCTATCCCCTTGCATAAATGTCCTACGAACCAAAGGGGTCTTAGCATCCCAAACAAAATTAGATATCAATTTATTGACCCTGAAAATGAAAGTCTTCGGAAGAAAGATTAGGAGACACTGGAACAAAAACTTCGGGAGAATATTCATCCTCACTGCCTGTACTCTTCCCGCTAAGGTCAGAGGGAGGGCGTCCCACCTTTTCAAGTCAGCCTTCACCCCATCCACCAGGCCAGCAAAATTTAAGTTTATGGAATGAGGCCCAATCATGGGCCACCTGGATTCCCAGATAACGAAAGCTAATGCTGGCCGGGTGAAATGGCAACCTCCCCAGATGAGCTCCCCTCCCCGGGAGGTTCGCTGGAAAGTATTCACTTTTCAGCTGGTGTGCCAACAGATGGCTGGCCTCCCCATCATAAAAGGTCCCACTCGAGTGCAGCAGCTGAAAATTTGTTCTGTCGAATTCTGTCTCCAATTTCTTTCTGCTTGCCAATAACTCCGGTGTCGGGGCAATCGAGTACTGGCAGTCCATCTCGAGAATGGAATCCACGGGCCTCTGCCTCTCTACCCTCCAGATTTATCCCTGTGCGCCTTGTAAGAGGTTACCTCCAGCTAATTACCGTTTTCAGGGTTTCTCAGAGCATGAAACGCGAGACTACCTCATTCCTGTTAAACTCAACATACTCCCCAAAGGTGAAGGATATATTCTCTCAAAACCCCTTACCCGCGAGCAATGCCGTGTCTAATCTTCATCGGGGTCTTTAAGAGTGACCTGGTTCCAACATCAGGTCCACAAATGTGGAGCATGATATGAGATAATGATCACCAAGTACCCTGCCCCCCCTCAGCCCACGGAGAAGAGACCTACCCATCACAAAGAAGTTCATCCCGGAGTAGACCTAGTGGACATAGGGGAAAAAAAACGGCATGGGCTGGATTCTCCGATTTTCGGTGGGGCTTTACGACTGAAAAATTAGCACAAAATGGCCACCAATCCTCCATTTTGGGGGGGGGGAAGATAGTAGACAGCCAGCATAGAGCACCCAGCTATAGCTACAATACGGCCGGAGAGTTGCCAGGTCTGTGGCCGCGCGTGCACACAGTGGCGGCCTGCAATGGCTGTGCCGTGCAACATGCGCCGGCAGCGCACGAACCCGACACGGCGGCGGCCTGCAGTGGCTGTGCCGTGCAACATGCGTATGCGAACCTGGCTGCCAAATAGTGCCCCCCTTTGGCCAGGCTTGCGAGCCCTGGACCACCCCCAAACGTGCCCCCTGCCCGCAGATCGCCTTTCCCCCGACTGTGGCGTCGCTGACTGAGTCCGCATCTGCCATGCCAAATTCCCGACAAATAATAGCATGAGAGACCCACACCATCAGGAATTCAACTGGTCGGGTGCGGAGAATCGGGGGGAGGGCCTCAGGTAATGTCCTGAGGCCGTCAATACAGTTTTGGAGGGGTCGGAACATTGCAAAAGCAGCGCTGCCCACGATTTCAGCGCCAACGTTGATTCTCCGACCGATCGCCGAACGCGATTTCCACCACCCCACTCTACCCCCCCCCCCCCCCATAATTAGTTGATGTGTGTCCAAATCTGGGATAGATGCCAGCACCTTATTAATGAATACTGTGTCATCCCAGTTTGGTGCACACATTGACCAATATGATGGACGTGCCCGCCGCTGATGATTGCATATCTCCTGTGGTGATGTGCATCACTGTAAATAAACAAGGGGTTAATGTAAGTACACGTAGACTAGCTAGGCACTAGTGGGAGCACCAGAGACATGACACACACACACTCAACCAATAGAACAGTTAGATAGGACACGACCAATGGGCATGCACAATACACACAGAGGTGACACTACCACAGGGGGGCATTACACCAACCCATATATAAAGGACACAGCACACATGATCTGCCTCTTTCCAGTGGAGATACTCAGTGAGTACAGACACAGGGTTGATTCACTATCACTCCCACCACGTGGATTGTAGCAGACTGGTTAGTCAGTCTGGGTAGTGTGGTGGTATGAATGTGAGCATTGCCATTGGTGCAAAGCATGGGTTTCCCATTGGCTCTGGCTGGTCATGTGCCTCTCGTCCGATTGGCTGGGACTAGTCATGTGACTGCTCACCAATTGGTCGAGAGGCAAGTTGACCCCGCCTGCTTATTGGATAAGCATATGGATGATAATGGCATAGTGTAGGTTAGATGGCCTTTAGTTTTTGACTTCCCATGTCGATGCAACACCGTGGGCCGAAGGGCCTGTACTGCGCTGTATCGTTCTATGTTCTATGTTCTATGTACCCAGAGTTCCCGGCGGTCGGCCTTTCTCTGTAGTCGACCACCAGGCTAACAACTAGCTGATTAAAGCCACAGTTTGGATCTTAATCGTGTCTCGAGTCCAATTGATGGTACATCAGGTAGCTATAGAAGGATTAACAGTAGCGGCGAACCTGAGTAATAGAAGTGTGAATAGTTTAATAAACGTGTGTAAGTTATCTCCACATCTGAACCTTCCATTGTCAAGTGCACCACAAGGAAGCCGCTTATGCTCCACCTAGAGCATAACAAGACACCTCCCACCTGGGTCTGCTTATATATGAACCGCAGAAAAAGTCACCCTCTTATTAATTAACACAGCAGCCCTCCACGCCCTTCAATTAAATCACGATTGATATATCTGCCCCACCCAGCCCTTCCACAACCTTGTTTGATCCTTGATTCACAAATCTTCCTGTAGAAAAACCACATCAGGTGCACAAACACCTGGGACTTTTTACTGGGCCATTTAAATCCCTTACATTCCAAGTTATCAATGGACAGGGGGTCTCTTCTCCACTCCACCAACTCAGGATCAGCCATATCCACCCTGTGAGGCAATCCAGCTGTGCCTCAGCCTGCGCCAGCTCCTGGCCCATCCAAGATGGCCACCATACTCCCTATAAAAGCCAGAACAAAAACAAAGAAACCATCACTGACAACAATCTACCCCTCCCCCTTCCCCGCTACTTCCCAGTACCATCCCACCCTGAATACCAAACAACAGAAGAACAAAATACCCTTTCCTCCTTTCCTGTCCCCAATCCCAAACAAAATAGAAACAAAAATGTTTTTTTTAAATACCTGGACGGTAACAAGCTGCAGTAACCTTCCTTTCTCTGTTCCTGTTAACCAGCTATACTACCCCTGCAGAGGGTAAAAAGCAAGGACAAGTATACCAGCAAACAGCCCCCCCCACCCATCCCAAGCTCTAATACAAAACAATGGAGGCATATAAACACCCAGCCCTCATTCTACAAAAAACTCCCAATAGTACATGATACAAACCCCAACTTTGACCAGAAAAAACAAAGCCCCATAACAACCCCATGCCTCCCCTATGGTATACATATCCCACAATAAATACAGATGCAGATGAACGTAACAGTGAACAAACATCTGACTTGTTAGTCCTTGAGCACTTTAGTTCACCCCCAGTCCTTGCTTCCTGGCCAACTCATTCATATCCTGCAGTCCATCAAAGTAATACTCTCAATCCTTGAAGGTCACCTGAAGACGAGCTGGGTACACCACATCAAATCGCACATTGCTCTTGTACAGCATGGCCTTGGCCTTATTGAATACCGCAATCCATCTCGCCAGCTCTGCTCCAATGTCCTGGCATATTCTGATGGCATGGCTCTCCCATCTATAGTCTCAATGGTCCTTCGCCCACCTCAAGAAGCTGTTCCTTGTCCAGGTATCTTTGAAACCTGACACGTGGTGGCTCCCCAGATTTAGATTTCTGCCTCAGTGACTGATGGGCCCAGTCAATCAGGAGGGGATAGCAAAACCGCTCCCCCACCAACTTTCCAAACATCCTAGACATATAGTCCGCAGAGTTTGAGCCCTCCTGACCCTTTAGCAGCCCAACCACTCTTAAGTGTTGCTGCCTGGAGTGGTTCTCCAGGTCGTCAACTTTGGCCTTCAATGCTTTATGCTCTTCAGCCAGCAACACCATCTCTGCCTCCAGGGAGGCAATCTGATCATTATGGTCAGAGAGCGCCATCTCCACCTTATGTACCATAATATACCTTTATTGAGTGAAATCAAAATCTTCAACTAAATTCTAATTTTTAAACCAATTTTATTTTACAACAGTCACCTAGAGTTGTATGCATTTCCTGGTTAGATTGGTATGCAAATCCACTGCTTATTTTTCACTTTTGTAGGAGAGGCATCTGTCAAAACATCTAAACTATCTATTCATTCCCAGATTCTAACACAACAAGATAGTTGTGAAAGGAATCTTTGGAAATCCTTGTCTGATCCTGATTTCCTTTTAATAAATGTCTTGCTGGCTATCTTTAAAACTAATGACTTTTGGATTTGAACTGAACCCCCCCCCCCCCCCCCCCCCTCCCCCCCCTCCCCCCTCCCCCACACACCGCAGCAAGCTGCTATTTGGACTGGCTCGTGAACACCCCTTGATGCAGTGTGCTCTGTAGCATAGCTTGTAATGTCGTTTTGATGGACTTCGCTAGCAGACAATCCCCTCTTCTGCAATTCTGTGAAATTTTCTGTGTTTGATTGGGATTGGTAGTCTTTAGGAAGAACATAGAACAGTACAGCACAGAACAGGCCCTTCTGCCCTCGATGTTGTGCCGAGCAATGATCACCCTACTCAAACCCACGTATCCACCCTATACCCGTAACCCAACAACCCCCCCTTAACCTTACTTTTTAGGACACTACGGGCAATTTAGCATGGCCAATCCACCTAACCCGCACATCTTTGGACTGTGGGAGGAAACCGGAGCACCCGGAGGAAACCCACGCACACACGGGGAGGATGTGCAGACTCCGCACAGACAGTGACCCAGCCGGGAACTGAACCTGGGACCCTGGAGCTGTGAAGCATTGACGCTAACCACCATGCTACCGTGCTGCCCCCTGGAACAGAAGGCAGGTTCCTTTTTTCCTTTCAGTTTCGTTCTGAGAAGAAACAAGGCAGAAGCCTGCAAAATATCTCTCTCAGAAAGGCTGGAACTTCTCTCCGATATCTCGTCTGGAGTAAGCTCGTCTGGACTCACTATCTGTCCTGTGCAGGTTTAACTCCTGATTTAAATGCTGCAAACATTCTCTACCCAGCCAGGCCTGTGACGTTCAACCTCTGATCAAAAGGATGCAAGCAGTCTTCAGCCAGCATTGTAGAGGCCTAACATCTGTTTGGAAGGCTGAGGAATCATATAATCATAGAATTTACAGTGCAGAAGGAGGCCATTCGGCCCATCGAGTCTGCACCGGCTCTTGGAAAGAGCACCCTACCCAAGGTCAACACCTCCACCCTATCCCCATAACCCAGTAACCCCACCCAACACTAAGGGCAATTTTGGACACGAAGGGCAATTTATTATGGCCAATCCACCTAACCTGCACATCTTTGTGACTGTGGGAGGAAACCGGAGCACCCGGAGGAAACCCACGCACACACGGGGAGGATGTGCAGACTCCACACAGACAGTGACCCAAGCCGGAATCGAACCTGGGACTCTGGAGCTGTGAAGCGATTGTGCTATCCACAATGCTACTGTGCTGCCCTCAACAATATAAAGCAGCAGGAAGGCACAGTGCTGAGATCTTTAGCGGTCTGAAAGAAAGCTTCACTTCACTACAGTTAATCTTGATCGGCAGAAAGAGCAGTCAAGCCTTCCAAGGCAGTGTGGACGGAAAACTCTCTTATAAATTCTCACGGTGAGAACTTCTGTTTGACTCAGTGAGGCTGAGCAGCACGGTGGCACAGTGGTTATCACAGCTGCCTCACAGCGCTGAGAACCCAAGTTCGATTCTGGCCCCGGGTCACTGTCAGTCTGGAGTTTGCACATTCTCCCTGTGTCTGCTTGGGTCTCACCCTCACATCTCAAAAGGATGTGCAGAGTAGGGTGGCCACGCCAAATTGCCCCTTTATTGGAAACAAAATGAATTGGGTACTCATAATTTAATTTAAAAAGTTAGACTCAGTGAGCTTGAAGGTCCATCTGGTGGACACAGGCTAGAATTTCACAGACCGCAGGGGAATCTTCTCTGCAAAAGCCCAGGCCAGTGGAAGTGAAGGTAACTTTGGTTTTGGGGGGTAGTTTTATTAGTAGACCATTTTTCTATTGTTTCCATTACATGTTTTTCATTCTGAATAATCCATTTTTTAATGTTTTACTTTCAAATCTGGTGCCTGTAAGTCATTGGAGCAGTCAAGGGTCAAAGATCTCAGGAAAATATACAAAATATTGGTTATTTCACTTACGTTGGGATTCCTGGGCCTATGGGGCTGGAATTGACCACGGGGTGCCAGAACAACTGGCTGGGGGAAGGTGATTTGTTGCCATGATAAAGTTAACAATGTCAGATTCAGCCTCACAGAATATGATGCTCGGCAACTTCAATCAACCTCATACTGAAAAGTCTAAATTCAGCATAAGATTGCTTTTTCATTCAAAATGTCAAGTGCTTATTTTCCTTTGTTACTTGCAAATTAAGGCGGATGATATTTGTAATTTAGAAATAATGCAACCTTTTGAGAATCACAATTGAATGGAAGAGTAATTAAAATCAAATAACAATAAATTATCTGGAAAGTATTATACAAGATTGAGGAACAATAGAGCATTTAAAAATGTATTATTAAGATATAAGCTGAAGTGGAATAAATATTAACGACAAGAACTTCCAGACTAGATGAATAGAACAATTAAAAAGCATATTGAGAAAACAGAGCCTTTAATGAAAAAGAACAGAAGAAAATTAGGAGAGCTCAGGAATATGTAATTGCACCATAAGAGGCATGTTTCCATTTCAAAAGGACACTGGAGACCGGAGTTTAAAAATTCACTTAACTCTGCCAACACGAGATTGAACCAGCACTTTGGATCTACCAACCTCGCTGAAGAGATCCCAGCCGGGCACCGATCAGTACTGGTCCCCAAAATGGGGACCAGGTAGAACGATCTCCCAGGTGATCGGAGGCCCCCATGTGGTTGGTATCTAGGCAAGGTGACACCCTGGCATTGCTGATGAAACCCAGGCACTGCCAGTCTGGCACCCTGGCAGTGCCACATGCGCACCCTGGAAGTGCCACCTTGGTGCCAACATGGCACCACCAGGGTGTTTGGGTGGCATTTTTACGGAGCCAGGGATCAGACTTGAGGCTGCCCTACTTGTGTGAGATGGGATGTGGAGGACTCGAGGTCCCTCCAACAGGTGAGTTGGGGTGTTGGGGGGAGGGGTGCGTGGGTTACATCGGGCGGACACTTCCTGCACTGAGTATCTCTGCGTGTCAGAGCCTTGGCCAGGATTCCCGCGCCGGGTCGGAGAATCGCCGGTCATGCCGGAAATTCCCGCCGGGACGCGATTCTTCGGCGACCGGAGAATCGGTGGGAGTCATGTGCGCATGCGCGGTCGACGCGCCCCCGCGGCAATTCTCCGCAGTCGACCAGCAGGGCTCCCGCTGAGTTCCGCCGCTATGGTTCCAATCGGTACCACCCAGCGGGAGCTCAGACCCGTAGCTGCAGTGGCCGTCCGGGTGAGGGGATCAGACTCTGGGGTGGCCTGCACGACGGTCAAGCCCGTGATCTGGAGATACTGATCGGCAGGCGCGTGCAATCTTGAAGGGGGTCTACCTCCTTCCACATGGGCCCGATGTGTGGCTCCGCCATGTTGCGCATGTGCCGGTGCGGAAACGGCCACCGTGCACATGAGCAGACCAAGCCGGCAGCGCAGGCTGCATATCGGCGCCAGAGCTGCGTACAGCACTCCGGCACCGTGCTGGCCCCCTGCAGGCCACTGAATCACTGGGCCAAGAGGCCAGTTGACGCCGGTGTTTACACCGCCGTCAATACTTAGCCGGGATTTTCGAGAATCCCGGCCCTTATTTCAGGAAATGTGGCTAAGTACGGCCTCAGCGGGGCATTCCTCAGAACGGACTCTTTTTTTTTTAGATCGCGCTTGATATTCAGTTGACTACAGTGTGTTTGAGCATAGTAGCAGAAGTGCCGGCAAGTTAAATGGCTGATGGTGAAAAAAAATCTGTGAATCCTGATTACTATATTTAAGTATTTTGAAGGAGATTGGCTTTCGTCAGGAAGATGTGAGGTTCCAAATTATTAGAAGGAGGCAAATGTAATGCATGTATTTAAAAGTGACAAGGGATGTGTTGCTGATGGTAGAAGTCTATTGGCTGAAATTTTATATGAAACAAAAGAATGAAAAGTGCTATAATGGGAAGCTGGAGGAGTCTTAATGCAATAACATGATTATAAATAGTCAATTTATAGCTTTATGAGGAAAGGATTATGCTGCCAAACTACTTTGACATGTTAAAACTGAAAGAAGAAAGTGAAATTCTCTGGATTTTCCACCAGGTGTGTTTTCAGTGGGGGCAGGGGGTGACATGTAAAATATGTCGGGTGACCTTCTCACTCAACCCCAAGCTGACCCTCATAACATGTTATGTTTAAATGAATAATTAAAGGTCAATTGGGTTTGCCGGCAAGCCTATTGACTAAGATAATATGCTGCCATGCCATAATATGATTGGCATGGGCAGGCTGGTGGGAGTGGGCAGATGTTTTCTGTGGCCTTGATGAAAAGTAGCAGAAAGGAAAGGGATGCATTGGGCAATCCCCAATGATATCACCACCACTTCCTTCCCTGCTGCCTCCCCTCTGAAACCTGGAACCCCCTCCCCATCCTTGGGATTTTCGATCCCTTCCACCCTAAAAGCACGGAAGACACCTTCCTGTCCAGCCATTGCTCTCCTTAATTCTCCTTCCTGTAGTCCCAGCAGCGCTGAGTGCAGGTGCTGCCAGGACATTTGGTGCTGCCAGGCGATCTGACTGAGGGCAGGAATTCCTCGCACTGCAGAGTGATAGTCCCACTCTCGGCTATTTAACCCGAGGCAGTATGTTATGGCTGGAGGCTGTGCTTCTTTCCAACGTGTCAGCTTCCAGCCAACTTTCCTTCTGGAAAATTTAGCCCATGGTTGGGGTAGCAAGGTAGCACAGTGGTTATCATTGTTGCTTCACAGTGCCAGGGACCCAGCTTCGATTCCAGGCTTGGGTCACTGTCTGTGCGGAGTCTGCATGCTCTCCCTGAGACTGCGTGGGTTTTCCTCGGGTCCTCCAGTTTAGGTGAATTGAACATTCTGAATTGATCCTCAGTACCCGAACAAATACCAAAGTGTGGCGACTATGGGATTTTCACAGTAGATTCATTGCAGTGTTAATGTAATTTAGAGTATCAGAAAGGCCCTGGTAAAATTCTGAAAGATTTTTAATTCAGCTAAACACCCTAGAACTCCCGAATGTGGAGTATGCATTGGGAAGTATATTGGTGAAAGGATTGAAAAGTATGAGTACATGTGTAAAACGATTACTAGAATGAGGGTAAGTATTGAGTATAGTCCTGTAGATGTCTGTGTTCGATCACTGTTGCACATAAGTTACCTCACTGGTACTAAAACTAAACACGAAATTACCAAATTTGTAAGTGACCCTAAAATAAGCAGGCAGCTTAGTATGTGCTGAATGTTTCATCTGTAATGCATATGAATGATGGACACAGGATAAATTTTATGGACAGTATAAATTATTACCCATTAGGTAAAATGCTTTGTGGCAAAGAATTATTGCAATGGCAATAGTACAAAGAAATTCAGAAAAATATTTTTGAGTAATATGAATTAAGTATTTCAAAATTTAGAAAATTGATGTCATTAAAAATCAATTGAAGTCCTCATGAATTTAAACTCATCTGACTGGATCTCTCCTCATCAGACATCCCTTTCAAGTCAGGAATTATTCTCGTCAACTTTTGTTGTTTCTCTAAAATGGCAAATATATCCTTCCTTAGGTAGGAAGCCAAAACTGCACACGGTATTCCAGGCGGCCACACTAAAGTCCTGGGTAATTGCAGAGAAATTTGCTTTCTTGGCGAACAAGCTCTTTTTTCCTAATTGCATGCTTTACATACATGTTAAGATTCTGCGATTCATATACAAGCCCATCTAAATCCCCCCACATACTATCATTCGCTAGTCTCTCACCATTTAAATACTCTTTTGCTTTTCCATTGTTCAAACATGTCGATAATTTCACACTTGCACAGATTGTACCCAGTCTGTCACTTGTCCAATCATTTACTGGTCTGTTCGCTACCTCTTTACGTCCCCCTAATTGCTTACTTTTCCATCTAGCTTGGTACCATCAGCAAACTTGTATATTGCACTCAACCCTATCATCTAAATCTTTGATAATGATGGTAAAAAGCTGAGGCCCAAGCACTGAGTTTTGCAGCTCTTCACTAGTTAGCCCCCAGCCATCCTGAAAGTGAACCATTTATTTATCTGTTTTCTTTCCATAACCAGCTCTCAGTCCATGCTAATATATTACTCTCAATCCCAGGAACCAGCAGTAACCTGCACTATTGTCACTATCTTTCCTTTCCCCTAATCACTTCCTCCTCCTCCTGGCCACGGCTACATTCCCCTTCCCAACCTGGTCACACTATCTCACTTCTGGTCCTGGGAACCTTCTCGGTTGCTTGAGAATCGCTGCTGATGTTTTGGCTGCCCAATGGAAATGAGTCATGAGGCGCATTGGGGTTGGTTTAAGTCTCATGACTAAGGTGCCCAAATTTCTTGGCCAAGATATCTGGGCAGGAAAGGAAGGTTGTAGATGTTGTAGTAGTTTACAAGAACAGAGTGGTTGAGATTGGTGCAAGGTTGATGATGACAGTTTTTAAAGTAAGGCAGACTGTTGCTGAGGAGACGGAGTGATATGGAATGGCTTAGATTTTGTTCTAATGATGCTAAGATTGACAGCATTTACTGTCATTACACCACCGAAACTGAGAGCAACTTTGGAAACCCTCACGTGCTCCGACTAATGCATAAGTTACAGTTAGTGGTTGATATCTTACTGTCTTTAAACATTTTTAGAGCATTACCCTGCTGATGATGCTTGACCACCCCTCTACATGATGTTACTGGAGGCCAGGAACTCCATTCAATGGCAGGTGGGACATTTATGCAGCTGAGTCAATGAGACGGTCACTATGTTGTCCTGCTGACGGCCCCATGAGGAGAGATGGGTGCTGTGGTGACAAGCAGGAGACTGCCAGGGGCACCACAAGATGGAGGTGTCCTTTAATGACTTTCAAACATTTAAAATGATTTGCACCAGAGCGGCAAGACATTATTGTGGAGGGAATAGCTTGTACTGGGCCCGGGGGCTTGGTGGGGGAGAGTGGGTGGGGGAAGTTAAATAAAGAAGTCTCCAGGAATCTTCTGGTGCTGTTTCTCAGCTGGGGCCTGTTCACCAGTGGTATGATCCTAGTGGCTACTACTCCCAGGTGGGTAGCCACTTCTGTGGATCATCCACCTCCAGTAAATTGGCCTGAAGTGGCAGATGTTGTAAATTTAGAAATTATTTCCACCGCCCACCTCCAAAGCTGCCTCCGCACAACTGGTAAGGTGCCACTCAAAGAGTCTACACTCCTCTATAGGAAAAGATCAAAAGGAATTTCAAATATCTAAGAAAGCCAGTGTTTGTAATGAACTTCTGTACTTTGATGTCCATCAATTGATTACAAGTAGAGATGATAATCTTTCATTATTTACAGCTTTGTTCTTCTCACTGTGCTGTATCTCTTTTGTGCTTTACTCAGAACACTGCACAAATATGCATTCAGTTATTAGTTTACAGTATATTAATTTCCTTTACCTGGTTTGAAAACTGCTATGCTACTGAACAAAATATTAAAATACCAAAGCACTCAAAGTCCTTTGAAGAAAATAAGTTGGAAAATATATTTATATACATTACCTTTGGTCCTTTTTGACCTGCGTCCTGCGATACCAGTTATGAAGTATTTTTTCAAGTAGGCTTGGGAATTGAATGGAAAGGTTTCCTATATAAACACTTTTACATAAAAATATATATGACATATATACACAATTCAATGCTAGTCCACTATATGAGACCCTGGAGTTGAAATGTTGTCCCACCCCGTTGAAATATATAGGTAAGCCTACTGTTGTTACTATTTTATTATTATGTTTGCTCAATATTTGTGTACAACCTGCCTATCATTGGTATTTATAGTTGTTGTTGGAATAAATAACAAGAATATGCAATGCACAATATCTTGACCTATCATTTTCTCCCCTAGCCTTGAGCTTATACCTTTCTCTTGTTTCTCTCTTATTTTACTGTCCCTGTCCCTGTCCCTGTCTGAGATTATTTTGTCATGAGTCCCACCTCTGCTCTCTTGATCGTAGTCTCACTAAACTATTGACAAACAAATTAATTCACAAACCAATATGGTTAATAGTTTTGTTATGGGTCAGGGTTTAGAGAACCCCAAAGTGTATCATGGAGTTCACCTGACCCTCAACGTTTAATAGATTGTTGTATGGGGAGCACACGGCCCACTCTACAGGTGTGGTACAGCAGAAATTGAAAATTATTTTTTAAAAACAAAACAATGTTTATTCTATGAACTCAAGTTAGCCTTTTTAACACATACAGTGAACATAGATTATCATAGATTATCATAGAATTTACAGTGCAGAAGGAGGCCATTCGGCCCATCGAATCTGCACCGGCTCTTGGATAGAGCACCCTACCCAAGGTCAACACCTCCACCCTATCCCCATAACCCAGTAACCCCACCCAACACTAAGGGCAATTTTGGACACTAAGGGCAATTTATCATGGCCAATCCACCTAACCTGCACATCTTTGTGACTGTGGGAGGAAACCGGAGCACCCGGAGGAAACCCACGCACACACGGGGAGAATGTGCAGACTCCGCAAAGACAGTGACCCAAGCCGGGATCGAACCTGGGACCCTGGAGCTGTGAAGCGATTGTGCTATCCACAATGCTACCGTGCTGCCCATCTTAGCAACCATCAATTCAAATACAACCCCCAAAGAATACAACACTAAGTAATCCTTCATAACTTCCCAAACAACATCCAGAAGATAAAAGAAACACCTTTTAACAGAAGCACATCAGGTTTATATTCACTACTGAAAACATTTATAATTCCAAATTCACCAAATGATCAAGAGATAGTCTTTTCATGGCAGAGAGATCAACAATACACCTGCTTTGTCTGGCTTCAGCTCCAACACTGAAAACTAAACTAAAACACACCCTGCAGCCTAGAATGAAAGTAAAAAGCTGACAGACAGCCCAGCTCCACCCACTCTCTGACATCACTGCAGTAGGAAACACCCATTTCTTAAAGATACTCACTACAGATATTTATATACACACCCATTTAGAAACACCCACTTCTTAAAGATACTCTCACATGACACCTCCCCCAAGGAAAAAAAATAAACCATCAACTTCAAGATGGTTTCATTTTTCACCTTTTCACCATCCTTTAAGAAATGCACACAGCAAATATACTTTTTTGTTTCAAAAAACAACACACGCAAACATATATACTAATATAGTCACTTTTTTTTCTTCTTCCTCCAACTGGAATCCTTCTTGATTGACAGTCTCTTTGAACAAGAAGGTTTCTGCACGATCCGTCCATTTCTCTATGCCACGGCATTTCTCTTTAAAGTCAGATACTTTAGTTCAATCTGATCACAGAGTCCCTTGTAATTCTCCAACACATGAGCATTGGTTATCACAGCTTTCAGGCAGTCAAATGCCTGTTGAAAGTCCGCTGTCCACTAAAATTTTCGACGTTTCTTCAGCAAGTGTATCAGTGGAGCAACCATGCTACAAAGATTTTTCATAAATGTTCGATCAAATCCACTCATGCCAAGAAATCGCATTATTTCCCGTCGTCTTGAGGGTATCGGAAACTCCTCAATGACTGTTATCTTCACATCCCATGTGACCATTCGACCCTGTCCATTTGTATGGCCAAGGAAAGTGACTTGGGCTGTTCCAAATTCACTTATGGCTAGGTTCATCACCAAACCTGCCTCCTTAAGATCGAATATCTCCATCAGATGTTTCAAATGTTTGTCTGGCTGAAAATTACCAGATCGTCGATGCATACTGCACAATTGGGTAGTCCTGAAACAACTTTGTTAATTGACCATTGAAATGTGGCTGGGGCATTTTTCATGCCAAATGGCATAACTTTGAATTGGTATATACTATCTGGAGTCACAAAAGCTGAAATCTTCTTCGCCCTTTCGGATAAAGGTACCTGCCAGTAACCTTTAAGTAAATCCAATTTGGAAATAAAAGATGATTGTTCCACTTTCTCAATGCAATCCTCCAAACATGGGATAGGATAAGAGTCCGTTCTTGTAACTGCATTAACCTTTCTATAGTCCACACACAACCATTGGGTACCGTCTGGTTTTGGTACCATCACTATGAGTGAGCTCTATTGGCTGAAACCTACCCTCACACCCCCAGCCCACGGTCTAATTGTGTGCCTTCGCTTGCATCTTGCAGGACCTGCTTCAATGAGGTGGGTCCGTCCATCCCACCCCCAGCCAGTGCCACAACCTGAGTCCCCCTCCCGTGAGCCAAGAACTGACAAGGAGAGCAGCATGGATGGCAGCCTTCGACCTGAGACTCAGGACACCCGGAGCTCAAGTCCCGTCACAGCTGTCTCCAACACTCTTCACAATCCCAGAGACACTCGCCTCGATTGGGCACTTTAGAGAAGGGGCTCCTGGGGCACTATCTGTTGCACACCACACAGCCGATCACCGGTACAGCAGGTGAAAGTAGGAACATCTGATGGGGTGGATGGTCGGAGGGCAGGCCGACCCCAGGGACCAGTCCAGATGGGTTTCGGGCTTCGAATAGTCCCATCGATTGTGGCGATGCAGTTGCAGAGCCAGGGACTACATGAGGGATTGTCAGCAAACATCCAGAACCTTCAGGTGCAGTTGGAGCAGCCCAACCGCGTGAAGGAGCAGGTGGTGTTGCCGACCATGCATGCCACACAGATGTCGTCCGTGGTGAATGCATTGGGGGGCAACAGTTTTGGCCATGGATCAGCATGTCCAAGGCCCAGGGCATTTTGTGCAGGCGGTGGCTAAGGCCCAGGACAGGGCTGCCGCCTCACAGACAGCCATGTGCCAAAACCACTTGGACATCACAGTGCCGTTTCTGAGCGTGGCCCAATCACAGCAGGCCATGACTGGGAACGTCGGCGGCATTGCCCAGGTGCTGGCCGATGTGGCGCAAACGGAGAGAGAAGTAGCCCAGTTCCAGAGGGAGATGACGCTGTCACTGGCTGATGTGACCCAGAAGGTGATGGCACAGTCAATGGGTAATGTGGTGCAGTCGGGGGTGGCACCTCGAACATGTCAGGAATCGTCGAGACTGCCAGGATGACGGTGTTGTGCACACTGTCCTGGTATTGGGCGCATCCGTGTATGATGCGCAGTTGATGGTCACATATCAGATGCACGTTCATCGAGTGGAACCCCTTTTGGTTTGTGTAGATGTTTGTCGGGGGACATGGGGCATGTTGATGATGGCGGTGAACCTTGCTGCCCGGGCATCCTGGTGAGCTCGGTCCATATTGAAATGGATGTATTGAGCCGCCTGGACATATTGGGCTTCCGTGACGACGTGGATGCACCTATGCACCGAGGTCTGTAAGATCCTGGACAAGTCCCCACTCAGCGCCTGGAAGGATCCCTGTTGCTGAGCAGACCTGTTGTTGGACAAACCTGTTGCTGGGCAGATGCATGGCAGAGAGAGAGTCTAACACTGGACTCGAAAATTTTGGATATGAGGAAAGATTGGATAGGGTAGGGTTATTGCCCCTTGGAACATGGAAGGCTGAGGGCAGACCGAACTCAAGTGTGTCAAATTTTGAGATGTGTAGCTACAGTAGATAGGAATATCCCATTGTTGAAGGGACCATAATAAGAGGACATGCATTCAGTGTAAAAGCTAGGAGGTATAAAGGGGAAAAAATCAATTCATTGTCCTGTCTCCACCTTTTAAGGATGGCGTCCGTGAATGTTGGTGAAACCTATGGTTATTGCAGATGGGGGCTTTGTCGGACATTGCAGTCAGGCCGAGTTGTTGCCGTAGCTAGTTTTAGGTCTGAGGGGTGGCTGCCATAACTGGGCTGCTGGAGTGTTTCTTGGGTGGGGAAGGGAATGCCGCCATGGCGAGGGCCCGGAGCAAAGTCCCCCTGCAGGAGGCCTCCTCCACGTGCACCCATTCGCTTTCGGCTCCTTTATCCATCCCATCACTCTTTCTGCTGTTGCTGGCCAGTGGTAGCATTGTAGGTTTGGGAGGGCTAGCCCTCCCCCAGACTTTGTTTTCTGAAGGACCTTCTTTGGGATCCGAGCATTCTTCCCCTCCCCATACAAACACTATGATTAACTTGTCCAGTGAGTTAAAAAAAGCCTTGGGGGTATAGATCGGGATGTATCTAAGTAGGAAGCGGTACCTGAGTAGCACATTCATTTTGATCGTCTGCACTCTCTCCGTGTTCCATCACTGCAGGTCCTTTTTAATTTCCTCTGTCAGGCTGGTCAAGTTCCACTTGTGAATCCCTGACCAGTCGTGAGCGATTTGGATCCCCAGATAGCGGAATTTCTGTTGGGCTTGTTTAAACGACAGTCCTACCAGTGCTGCCCCTCCCTCTTGCGAGTTCACAGGAAGATCTCGCTTTTGGTCATGTTGAGTTTGTAGCCTGAGAAGGCACCAAACTCTTAACAGGAGCGTGGTGATTCCTTCCATGCTGCTTCGTAGGTCCGAGATGTAGAGGGTCAGGTTATATAGAGTGAGACTCTGTGCTCTCTGCTTCCCCTTTGGATCCCCCTCCAGTTCTTGCTGTTCTGAGTGCGATCGCTAGTGGTTTGATCACTAGGGTGAACATAAGCGGGGACAACGGGTATCCCTGCCTGGTGCCCCTGTGCAGTTGGAAGCACTGGGAGCTGGTGTTGTTTGTCTGTACGCTCACCATGGGAGCGTTGTACAGGAGCTTCACCCAGGAGGTGAACCCTGTTCCAATCCTGAACTGCTCCAGTACCTCTGTGACAATCACCTGAGGTGTTCTTTCCCCAGGCGAGGTCATGATCATGTTCAGCAGGTGCTTAATGTTCGATGCTAGTTGCCTACCTTCGACAAAGAATGTTTGTTCCTCTGTGACCACCTCTGGAACGCAGTTCTCCAGACTTTAGGCTAGGATCTTGGCCAGTATTCTGGCGTCTACATTTAGTAGTGAGATGGGTCTGTACGAATCGCACTCCGTTGGGTCTTTGTCTTTCTCAGGTAATAGCGACATTGAGGTCTGTGCTACCATAGGTGGCAGTGTGCCCCTAGCCAGCGAATCTGTGAACATCTCCCACAGGTGCAAATTGTTTGTAGTCGTCGGCTGGGAACCTGTCTGGTCCCGTTGCTGCCCCGCCAGGAGCTCTCCGGTCGGGGAGTCGGAGTATTTACGGTCTACCTCCAGTATGGAGTCGACCAACTGCTGCCTAGCTGCTCTCCCCTCCCTTTGCACGTTAAAGGCGATAACTTCCCCATTAATCATGGCCTTCAGCGCTTCCCAGAACATGGAGGGTGAGACCTCCCCGTTTTGATTGTTTTGTGTACATTCATATGGCCTGTGATACTTTCTCGCTGAAGACCTTGTCGGTCAGTAATGCAGTGTTGAACCTCCATGTGGGGTATTGGGCACTGCCTGACTCCAATCTCACATCCATATAATGTGGAGCGTGGTCGGAGATTACAATTGCAGAATATTCTGCTTTGACCAGTTGTGGATGTGTTGTTCTTTGTATCTTAATAAAGCTTGTAGTCTTAAAGTTGAAGTAGATGCTTTATTGTGAGTTTGTTCTCTCTTCAGTGCTTATATTAAAGTTACCATTGTGCCAAAGTTACCACTGTCTTGCTACCAGCTCCCGTTCCTGTGAAGTGTGTCCTGACTTCCTGTTTGTGTGTATTTATATCTCTCCTGTGCTCCTTCTAGTGCTTGCTCAGTTGTATTGCATCTACACAGATATACAATCACCACAGTGGAAGCACCGCTTTCCCCACCACAAAGAATTCAATCCTGGTATACACATTTTGCACTAGGGAGAAGAAGGAGAACCCCCCCCCATTTGTTCCAGAAAACGACCGAGTTCCTTTGCCATGTTTGAGATCTTCCCTGTTTTGGGCTTTGACCTGTCTGTCCTTGGGTCTTGCACACAGTTAAAGTCTTCCCCCCCCCCCCCCCCCCCCCCCCGCCCCATGATCAGTTGGTGCGTCGCTATGTTGGGGATTTCCGCCATGGTCTTTTAATGAATTTTGTGTCGTCCCAGTGGGAGCGTACACATTGACGAGTATTACCGGTGCCCCGCCAAGGTTCCGCTGACCATGACATACTGTCCCCCTGGGTCCTTAACCGTCTTCGTCACCTTAAACATCGTCCTCTTATTGATCAGTATTGCCACCACCCTGGTCCTCGTCCCATAGCAGGAATGGTAGGTCTGTCCCACCCAGCCCTTTCTTACCTGCAGTCGGTCATGCTCTCTCAGTTGTGTTTCTTGGAGGAAGACTATGTCGGCTTTCATATTTCTTAGGTGGGTGAAGACTCTGGATCTTTTCACTGGGGCATTAATTCCCCTTACATTCCAGGTAACTATCCTGTGCTCCTTCTAGTGCTTGCTCAGTTGTATTGCATCTCCCCCCCCCCCACTCCCGTGGGATATACCATAATTGCCTGGTGGACATGTTTTTGCACGATTCCCTTTGTTCTTGGGCTGTCTAAGAAGGTTCGCTGTCACTGTTCTCCCCCTGCGGTCAGGTCCCTGCACTCCGGGGTTTCCCTTTGTCCAGGGCACCCAACGTGGTCGCCAACAATGCGTCCGCCATGTGGATAAGCCCCTGCACTCCGGGATCTTCCTTCGCCCAGAGACTGTACTAGGTGGTTTATTACTCCAAACCCCTGGTCGTGGTCGTTGTAGCCATATTGCCGCTTTCGCCCTGGTCCTGTTTTTTTCCCCTTCCCTATGTCCCACTCCCCCCCTTCTGTCTCCCTTCCCCCAGCACTTTTCCCTCTTTTCTCCCCCGATTGTTACCCCCCTGCTTCACTTCTGCCTCAGTTCATCTGCTGATGAAACCTTCACATGCCTTTGTTACCTCAAGAATTAACAAATATAAGCTGCTGCTAATGAATCTTCTATGTTCTACTTTCTATATATTTGACATCAACCAAAACTCTGATGCCTGTGTTTGAATTCGCACCAAATCCAGTTCACCAACCTTCCATGTGTGCACTGATCTCCACTGGCTTTCAGTTAAGCATTGCCTTGGTTTTAAAATACTCATCCTGTCAAATTCTTCCATGGCCTCACCCCTCCCTATCTCTGTAATCTTCTACAACCGCACAACCAAGGCAGATATTGCTCCTCAATTCCGCCTCCTTTAGCTTCACTGATTTTAATTGCTCCACCATTAGTGCCTATGCTTTCAGTTTCCAAGACACGAGCTCTTAAATTTCCTTAAAAACCTCATTTCCTCTTGTTTCAGCCACATGAGGAGGGATATAAATGATTCCCTTATTCTACCACTCTTGGTTTGGACATTACAAGGTTTGTGTTTTAAGAATTTTTAGGGATGATGATATTTACTCAATGTCTATGCTTACCATTTACATGTTGATTGCAAAGAAACCAGTCTGGCAAGCATTCTTAAGTTCAAAACACAATGGGGTTAGTTGTATTGAACAAAACACCCACCCTGAAAAATATATAAAAAATTTAGCAAGGTAACACCCACGCCCGACCTTTGCAACATGCACACAGCATGAAAAAATAGTTACACAGTGGGAAGGTACTTCTTGGCCAAATTAAGAATTGAATGCCAAAAGGTAAAAAAAGAGATTTCACTGTTAATGAGTCCTTTGCTGGTAATAGTGGCCAAAGCAATGTTTTTTCACAGTCACCTTGAAAATTGAGTGGAGTTGAAACCGAGGTACAATTTTTGAATTTTGTGCAATTTCTTTTTGAAAATGTAATCCATCTTTTTCAAAAGTCGACAATTTTGGGACAGCTCTGATTATTTTGGCACAGCTCTGATTATTTTGGCACAAGACCACAGATGTTTCAAAGGAGGACTCTGCAGTGTTAACAGGGTTGGGTTTGCCGTTGCTGTTTCCAGTGCCTCGGTCAATGCCAGGTTGTCCATCCAGTTTCATTCCTTTTGTAGACTTCGTAGCGGGTTTGATATATGTGAGTTGGCCATTTCAGAGAGCATTGCTGTGAATCTTGAGATCACATGTAGACCAGATCGGGTAAGACTTCCTTCCCTAAAAAGCAGTAAACCAGATGGGTTTTTCCAACATTTGAGAATGGTTTCAGGGTCATACTGAGATTAGCACTTTAATTGTAGGAATTTGAATTCCCCTAGCTGCAATGGTGGGACTCAAACTCATTATCCCAGAACATTAGCGTGGGCCTCTGAATTACTAGTCCAGTGACATTACCACCATGCCACTGCCTCCTCATTGGGATGCAGCTTTATTGAAATGCAAATGGTAAGAGGCTTACAGTTTCAGTTCATCATTTGAAATAGGTCTTGACATTAGTAGGTCTGAAATTCCACAGAAAGATCTGTGGGAATGACTGAATTGTACAAAATATTGGAACCTTCCAGAAAACTGATAAACTTGTAATAGCAGTCATCAGGTGACTTTATGGCAGCCATCTTAAATCAGTGTCTTTGCTTCCTTTTTAATAGTCTTTAAACAGTTCAATATGTTTGACCAGCTGATGAAATTAGAGATTAGTATCGCACATGTACAAGTCACATCATTGTAACAGTCTCTACCTAATCTTCCACCTTTAAGACACACAATTGGGTTGGCATGGGGGCACAGTGGTTAGCACTGCTACCTCACAGCTCCAGGGTACCGGGTTCAATTCTGGCCTTGGATGACTGTCTGTGTGGAGTTTGCACTTTCTCCCCGTGTCTGCGTGAGTTTCCTCCCACAGTCCAAAGATGTGCAGGTTAGGTGGATTGATACTAATTGCCCCTAGTGAATGAATGAAATTAATGAAAATTGCTTATTGTCACAAGTGGGCTTCAAATGAAGTTACTGTTAAAAGCCTCTCGTCGCCACATTCCGGCGCCTGTTCGGGGAGGCTGGTATGGGAATTGAACCGTGCTGCTTGGTTTGCTTTAAAAGCCAGCGATTTAGCCCTGTGCTAAACCAGTGTCCAAAGGTTAGGTGGGGTTACTGAGTTATGGGGATACGGTGAAGGTGTGGGCTTGGGTAGGGTGCTCTTTCCAAGGACCGATGCAGACTCGATGGGCCGAATGACCTCCTTCTGCACTGTAAATTCTATGATTCTATGACTCCTTAATACCTACTTCTTTGCTCTCGTACATGAAACATCAAAGATTAGCATGCAGGTGCAACAAGTAATTAGGAACTTAAATGGTAATTATAGTATAAGAGTTTGGAACATATAGGGTTAATGTGGGACTAAATGCAATACCACCCACACAGTGATGTAAGAGAACATATGACCTGCACGTAGGCACCAATCTAATGTTGGACAAAACATGTGCAGAAGCAAGCATGGAGACAGCTCCTAACTTGAGTCATTTTCTGTATATATGTGCATAGTTCTTGTAGTTACTAAATACATACAATTCACCTACTTAAAACCACAAACCTAGATCACTAAGCCCTACCAAATGGTGTCTTACACCTTACAATGGTAAATTGGCTTTATTTAAAGGGATTAAAGTACAAATGTCAGTTGCTTTACTGTAGAGGGCGTTGGTGAGACCACACCGAGAGTACTGCATTCAGTTTTAGTCTCCTTATTTCAGGAGGGATAAACTTCATTGGAGGCAATTCAGAAAATATTAACTTGGCTGATTACTGGAATTAAGGGGTTGTTATATGAGCAATGGTTGAGCAGGCTGGACTTGTAATCATTATAGTTTAGAAAAATGAGAGGTGTCTTTATTGGAACAAAAAGTAATCTGAGGGGGGCTTGACAGGATAGATACCAGGAAGATGGTTTCCCTGGTGGTGGAACCTAGAACTAGGGTCATAGTTTTGGAATAAGGGGTTACACATTTAAGAATGTGATGAGGAGGAATTTCTTCTCTCAGAAGATTGTGATTCTTTGGAGTTCTTTACCCCTGAGAACTGTGGAGGCTGAGTCATTGAATTTAGACTGTTATCCTGCTGCCATTACAGAAAGATGGCAGGTATGATTATGCACGTGCGCTTGGCCTGCTCTGCGACCACCAGCACATGTGGAACTGCATTTTTGTTTGCATTACGAGTATCAGAAGCACACGCCAAGGAGCAGAACATCAAATCCCATTTCATTTCTGCTTTACTATTGGTGATAAACTTCCTGAATTTGCAATACATCACAGATATACAAAATGGAAATGAAATAGCGATTGCAGATTTAAGTAACAGTTTTCTGAAGCAAGCCTTCATAATTAACATTATCATATGTCCATATGCACATTTTGACAGTAAATATACTTCACATCAAGGCTATAAAGTTCATATAATAAATACCGATCAGATACAGTAAGCATAATGTAAGCATTATTAACACAACCCTCTCCTGTAGCAGGAACTTAAGTTACCCAATAGTTTATATATTGCACAGTTACATTTCACGTGTGAACACACAGTGATTTGCTTGAAATAATTTGTTTCAATTGAAGATATAGGGCCTGATGTAAACTGCATTTCACCCAGAGCAGATCCGGGCGTTCCAGTTAAATAGCGGGAAAGCCAAAATTAAGATTTGTGCCAGGTCCGAATCAGTTTGCTATCTAACCCAATGGCGAGTTCTGGGCCACGCCAATATATGGCGAGCATATCATTCACCCCAATGTGTATTAATTTGCATCTCATTATCTTTTTTTCAGAAAATATTTTATTGAAGCATTTGTAACTTTCAAGTTTAACACATTAACATTTCTTAAACAACCGCATGGGCCGACACACGCAAAAAAACTAAAAAAACAATGTCCCCTACTGCCCACGCCCTATTCCCTAATTATCCATATACTGAGTTCCCTGTCCTTATCTAGCATTGCCATGCCTCCTATTTTCTTCCCCCCTCCTCTCCTGCTCTTACGGCTGATGTTTAATTTTCTTTGATGAAGTCGATGAATGGTTGCCATCTCTGGGCGAACCCCTGAGTTGATCCTCTCAAGGCGAATTTGATTTATTTCCAGGCTGAGAAACCCTGCCATATCGCTGACCCACACTCCTGCCTTCGGGGGCTCCGAGTCCCTCCATCCCAGCAAAACCCTGCCATATCGCTGACCCACACACCTGCCTTCGGGGACTCCGAGTCCCTCCATCCCAGCAAAATCCATCTCCGGGCCACCAGGGAGGAGAAGGCCAGGACAACGGCCTCCTCCCCCCACCCTGCCCTTGGCCCCCGGATCTTCCGATACCCCAAATATTGCCAGTTCTGGACTCAGAGTTACCCTCCCCTCCAGGACGTCTGACATAACATCAGCAAATCCCTACCAGAATCCCCTCAACTTCGGACACGCCCAGAACATATGTACATGGTTAGCCAGGCTACCCCCACACCACCCACATCTGTCCTCCACCTCCTCAAAGAACTTGCTCATCCGGGCTACCGTCATGTGGGCCCTGTGGACCACTTTAAAATGGATCAGGCTAAGTCTGGCACAGGACGAGGATGAACTGACTCTCTTCAAGGCTTTTTGCCACTTCTCCATTTCCAGTTCTCTTCCCAGCTCCTCTTCCTACTTCCGCTTTACCTCCCTGATCGGGGCCCCCTCCCACTCCATCAACTCCCTGTATATTTCCAAAATCCTCCCCTCTCCAATCCCAGTTTTTGACATCACCTTATCCTGTAGTCCCCTCAGGGGTTGGCGAGGAAAGCCTGCCTTCGTACAATGTTCGAGACCTGAAGGTATCGAAGCCTCCAAACTTGTACCCTTGCAGGATGCCGCTTCCACTCGCTCCCAAACCGACCCCTCCCCCACTACCCACTTCCTGACCATGGATATGTTGGCCACCCAGTAATAATTAATAATGCTCGGGAGGACCAGGCCCCCCTCTCCGCGACCCCGCTCCAGGAGTGCCCTCTTTACTCTCGGAGTTTTCCCCGCCCACACAAAACCTGTAATCGCCACGTTTATTTTTCTTAAAAAAGCCTTTGGGACAAAAATCAAAGGCATTGATAAAAGAAAAGCAGTCTTGGGAGGACTGTCATCTTTACCGTCTGGACCCTTCCCACCAGCGGGAGCATGTCCCATCTGTGGAAATCCCTTTTCATTTGGTCGACCGCTTTGCCCAGATTTAACTTGTGGAGTTGCCCCCACTCTTTAGCCACTTGAATCCCTAAATACCTAAAACTCCTTGCCACCACTTTAAAAGGTAACTCCCTCAGTCTCCTTTCCTGCCCCCGTGCCTGGATCACAAACATCTCGCCCTTTCCCATATTCAATGTATAGCCTGAAAATCGCCCAAATTCTCTCAGTACCTCCATGATTTCAGTCATGCCCCCCAACAAGTCTGCAACATAAAGCAGCAAGTCATCCGCATAGAGAGAAACCCTGTACTCCACCCACCCTCACTATCCCCCGCCACCCACTCGATGCTCTGAGGGCCATTGCTGAAGGCCCTATGGCCAGGGCAAACAGTAATGGGGAGAGCGGGCATCCCTGCCTTGTACCTCTCCCGAGATTAAAATATTCTGTCCGGGTTCGTTTGGTTCTCACATTTGCCACCGGGGCCAGATATAACAGCCGGACCCAGTCCACAAATCCCTGCCCGAACCCAAACCTGCCTAAAATATCCCATAAGTATGTCCACTCCACCCAGTCGAAAGCCTTCTCCGCGTCCGTGGTTACTCCCACCTCAGCCTTACGCTCCTCAACTGGCATCATTATAACATTGAGAAACCGTCTAATATTGGACGTCAGGTGCCTGCCCTTCACAAATCCCGTCTGATCCTCACCTATTACCTCCGGGACACAGTCCTCTATTCTGGTGGCCAAGGTCTTTGCCAGTAATTTAGCATCTACATTTAAAAGGGAAATTGGTCTGAACGATCCACAGCTCTCCGGGTCCTTGTCTCGCTTCAGTATGTGGAGATCCCGGAGTTGGACTAGGGTGAGCACAGTAAGAAGTCTTAAAACATCAGGTTAAAGTCCAACATGTTTGTTTCAAACACTAGCTTTCGGAGCACTGCTCCTTCCTCAGGTGAATGCACCTCGCTTCAGGATGAGAGAGATTGATGCCTGTGATAGCATTGGGGAAAGCACTCCCAACTCCTAGGATTCATTGAAAGCCTTAACTAACACTGGATCCACTAGCCCTGAAAACTTTTTATAAGATTCCACTGTGAATCCATCAGGTCCCGGGGCCTCACCTGATTGCATTGCCCCCAATCGTCTATCACTTCACCGAGCCCAATTGGACTCCCCAGGACTTCCACCAGCTCCTCATGTACCTTCGGGAACTCTAGCCTCTCCAGGAATTGGTTCATTCCCTCCTCCTCCGCAGGGGGTTCCGACTCAAATAAATGACTATAGAATGCACAAAACACGTCATTAACCACCCTCGGGTCCATCACTACCTTCCCTCTCACATCCTTAATTTTCCCTATCTCTCTCGCCATCTCCTGCTTCCTCAGCTGATGTGCCAACATCCTGCTAGCTTTCTCCCCATATTAATAAACTGCCCCTTTTACCCTCCTCAACTGTCCCTCCGCCTTGCCTGTGGAAAGGAGCCCAAAATCCATTTGAAGTCTCTGACGCTCCTTCAGGAGATCCTCATTCAGAGACTCCGCATATCTCCTACCCACATGTAAGATTTCTCCTACTAGCCAGTCCAGCTCCGCCCGTTCAGCCCTTTCCCCATGGGCCCAAATCAAAATATATTCCCCTCTGATGACCGCTTTCAATGCCTCCCACACCACCCCATGTCGTTGGTTTTTATACACCCCCAAATGGCCTCCCTCATACACTCACATATCTTGTCATCTGCTGACAGCCCTGCATCTAGCCTCCACTGTGGGCGCTGAGTATTTCCCATGTTCACCTGTAGGTCTAGCCAATGTGGTGCATGGTCCGACACTACGATTGCTGAATACTCTGTGTCCACCACCCCTGCTAACAATGTTTTGTCCAGTGTAAAAAAATCGCTCCTGGAGTACGTCTTGTGCACATGAGAATAGAATGAATATTCCTTGCTCCTTGGCCTCTCAAATCTCCACAGATCAACATCCCCCATGTGCTCCATGAACCCCCGCAGCTCTTTCGCCATTGCTGATACTTTCCCTGACCTAGAACTCGACTGGCCCATCCTAGAATTCAAGAAATGTTTGTACTAAAATCACCCTCATAACCAACCGGTGTGAGTCGAGGTCCGGGATTTTTCCCAGCATCTTCCTAACAAACACAGCGTCACCCCAGTTTGGGGCATATATATTTACCAACACCACTGCCATTCCCTCCAGTTTACCGCTAACCATGATAAATCTGCCTCCCGGGTCTGTCTCCATTTTCCCCAATGCAAATGCCCACCCTTTTGTTAATCAGGATGGCCACCTCCCTTGTTTTAAAGTCCAATCCTGAATGGAACACCTGTCCGACCCATCCCTTTTTCAGTCTAAATTGATCCCCAACTTCAAATGTGTCTCCTGTAGCATGGCCACATCGGCCTTTAGCTGTCACAAGTGTGTGATCACACGGGCCCTCTTGACCGACCCATTCAGGCCACGAACATTCCACGTAACCAGTCTGGGGGGGCGGGGGGGGGGGGGGTCTCGTGCCCCTCCCCTGGCGATCAGCCATGACCTTTCCTAGGCCAGCCCATGGCCCGCACCTCCACAGATCAGCTCCTCAGCAGCAACCACCATCTAGTCTCCATCTCCAGCCTCCTGGAAGTCCCCTAATCATCAGCAGTCTCCCCCCCCCCCCCCCCCCCCCCCCCCCCCGCCCCACCACCTTGCATCTCATTATCAAGATTGAAGTAGAATGTAGCGGCCTCCTGGAAATTAACCGGCTCCCCAATGAGAAACAAGTGGGCGTCATTTGGTAATTCTTTTTAAAAACATGAAGCTGGTTGCAATGGCTGCTGAGGGGAACAGAAGAGGTGAGAAGCAATTTCCATTTTCTAGCATACAGATCAAGGGCACTGGAACTGCTGCCCTATTGCTTGTGGGTGGGGTGGGGGACCCCTCGGGCGATTGGGCTTGGTCAGGGGGCTGAAGTGTTTCAGATCAGGGGTCACACCTGGGAAGGGGGGGGGGACTTTTTGTCTGTGAGGCCTTCAAGCCATTTTTAAATATTGGGGATACCCATAACAGGGGCAACTAAAGCTGCTGCCTGTCTGTCTTATCAAAAGCTTCCAGGTCAGCGTTCTGTTCTTGGTTATATGCTGAAGATCACTTTAACTCCCTTTGACTGTGAGCAACCTCAAGCTTCTCAGCTGAAAGCTATTGCCAATAAGGAATTGGCCTTGCTAGTTGTGAAAGTACTTTGCAGCTCAGGTTGTGTTTTCTGCTTGCTGCTGCTGGTATCTGCAAATGCCTGGAGGCTGCTGTTGCTATTTCCTTCCTTTTCTGCAGCATGAAGGAAGGACAATTGTTTCTAAGATACCTGGTGTTGTGTTCTGTGTTCTTGTCTTGCAATGAATCTACAGAACTGTTGGTTACTTAGCCAGAATGATAATTTATTAATGTACAAGTGGTAAGGTAACAACCAGAACCTTATACAGACCAAGTTATTACAAAGTTCATTAGACTCTCCTGGAACTACCCTTATGTGTGACTGTCCTCATGTACGCCTTACAACCTTCTGCTGGTAGCCGGATGTCACCTGACTGATCTCTGATGCCACCTGCTGGTGGGAGATCACACTACTGAGTACATGTAATATTAACTATAGACATATCACCACACCGGGGTCCTGGAACACTAGGCTTAGGAGGACGTATGAGTCCAGAGGCAATCAGGTTTGAAGCAAGAAGATGTTGCAGGATCTGCTGTGTGACAGTGTTCCAAATGGGCCTCCTGGTGTATGGAGGGCCTGCACAGCTGCAGCTCATGGATGGAGAATGGCACTGATGCGTGGAACAACCAACAATTAACACATTGGTGAACTGATCATTCCTACGACAAAATTCTGGACATGATAAAACATTCTCAGGCTTATCCTCCATTTCTGTTGAGAAACCTGCGAGGGATGATACAGTGGTGTTTTTTTTGTGAAAATTAGCTGATCTTGCTTTAAATGGCACCAATATAGAAGGGTGACGTTTCCTTATTAATGATTAGTGTTATCTGTGAACTGTTCCGCAGTTGATTTTCAAATCTTTGTTAATTTTGACCGTTTTTGCCAATAAAATATTACTCAAGTGACTTTTTGATGTTGTACGTGCCATGTCTCAGACAATGATTATTGCACAGCATTTCAATCAAATGAAGCCTGAACACTTTGCCTGAACTCTAGAAGCTTCAGTACCATTGAGGCAGCCGCCAACAAGCAAACACTTCAGTGCTTGTCTTCAGCACTGGGGTATTCTTGCGACCAAAGGATGAGTGTGTGGATCAGGCGAGGGCACCTGACCACGGTCTCCCTAACATTCCTGGCAGTGGTCTGGGGTCTAGAGGCTCCTGCTGTGGCCGGGGGTGAGTGTGCAGAAAGAGATTTCTCAGTACAAGTGGCTCGGTGAATGGCACTCTGATAGATGGCGCCACATGTAAGGGTGGGGGAGGCTTGGGGGATTTGAGGGTCCCAGGGTGGAAGCCATAATTGATTGTCACACACAATGAAAACCCGGCTGCCCATCAGGCCAAGGAGGAGCCAAGAGGGGGACGCCCAAGGTGTACAGGTCGTTGGTCTTTCGAAGACATGGTGGCTAGCTTATGCCGCAGGAGACTCCGTCTCAACAAAGAGACTTTGGCACCTGTTCTATCTCCTCGCGGACTTGATATCCCGTGGAGGAGGAGGACACCTACTCATGGTGGCCATGATAGTCACCGCAGCCCTGAACTTTCATGCAATTGGATCATTCTAGGACTCGAGCGGAAAATTGTACGGTATTTCACAAGCTACAGCCCACAAGTGCCGGACACCCCGTATGCCCGGGCAGCAGACTATATCAACTTTGAGCTGGACCAAGCCCACCAAGATTCCTGGGCTGCAGGATTGTCTGCCATCACCAGCATACCCTCGGTCCAAGGATAATTGACGGCATGTCAACTCCCGGGGAATCAGGGAGTGCTGTTCATTAACAGGAAGGGGTTCCATATCCTGAATGTTTAACTTGTGTGCAATCACCACTTCCGGATTATGCACATGTGTGCACGTTTCCCTGGGACTGCATATGCCAGCTTCATCATGGAATAGCCGAAGATCCCTGGCATCTTCAAGGACTACCCCAGATTGATGGTTGGCTCTTGGAGGTTAAGGGGTACCCGCTGAGGTCCTGGATGATGATGCCAGTACTGAGGCCAGAGATCAAGGCGGAGACCTGATATGACGAGGCCCATGTTGCCACCCGTGCTGTCATTGAGTGGTGCACCGGACTGCTGAAAATGTGGATCCAATGCCTGGATTGCTTTGTGGTGCACTGTAGTACACCCTGCAGAAGGTCTCCTGCTTTATGGTGGTCTGCTGTGCCCTCTACATCGTGGCACAGCAGCGGGGCAACATGCTGGAGGTGAAGGAGGAGGGACATGCGGCCTTGTCTAAGAAGGAGGAGGAGACGGACCGGGAGGGGATGGTGGATGGGCCCGGGGAGGGGGCGCGGGATGAGCTGTAAGATGGAAGACAGGCAGTTGGCAAGGGTCTGTCATGCCCGGCGGACCCTCATCCTCGCCTGCTTCTTATAGGATGATACTTTGTGCGGCAGCTCACTCCTTGCACCCTCCCTCCCCCCGACTATGCTCTAGTCTTCCAGGGTCTGTGTATCATCACCTCAGGGTGATGGGCCTGTGTTGGCACTACCAGCGAGTCAATATACAAGGCAGGAGAGTGACAATCCCTTGCTGTGTGGTAAGCTCTGTTGCTCCTTCGTTTATGCCAAAGTCGGACTCCTGTCTTTCTGTTGACAGTGCGCGAATCAGACGGCAAGGCAGCCAGTAATGGCGAGAATCTTGTGTCGGCTCATTTACAACACAAAATGCCTTTAAATATGGGCTGCGATCTTGCCAACGCACATGTTGCAAAACTCCCCGCCAATTGTGTCCAAAATTACACTTCAAAGATTTTGCATTAAATCGTACCATTTTGTTTCGATGCGTACTCAGTATATTTTTATATTGTAACCAGGACATGACTATAACTTCTGGAAGGTCTCCATTTTTCTACGGAAATGGCATTTACTTAACCCTTTGGTTCCTTCAGAAACATATTTAACTCTGGAAGATCTGATCTGATATATAGTTAGCAGTTTGTACTACAATGCACACTGAAACATTTGATATAGGGAACGGGGATATTTTAATTGAGTGAGCTAAAATGTGGGAATGAATTTTGGTCTGGTTGCAGCAGCTGTGTGATGCCGCTTATATGAGGTTGGAACCATTTGATCATCGGGCCTCATTTGTATTCATCCGGTGAGCTACCAGAACCTTCAGAGCACTGACAGCCTTTTGGGGGTTGGAAAATCCAGATGGGTTATGTACAGTGCACAAGCCTGCACCAAGGGATTGAAAGGAAAGGCTGATCCAGTTGGAAGGGCAATAGAGAGCATAAAGGGGTAGGATTAACACCAATGCCCAGAGGAAGTAATTATGCTTATTATACTGTGCACAAAGTGCTAAATAATTTTTTTTTGCTCCTGGCAATCTCCTCGATAGTCATTGGTTCTGATAATTTTCTGCTCTGTGCAGGGGATGGGGTTCAACACTCAAAAGATACTCTGCTTCTTTGAACCAAAATGGCATGGGGTCCTAGCGATGTCATGGGACCCCAATTTGCAATTGATAATGAGACTTTCCCTATTTCAGCCAGAGTGCTAGCCTCTTAAATTGAGACCTTCTCAAAAATGGTAGGCCTAAATGGGAAGTTGCTGTTAAGTTTATTGTTATAATTTTGGTTTCACTGCTGCCTTGCTATCTGGCAGATTTAAAGGTGCTTTTATATCATTTTTTTCTTGAAGCATAAGTGAAAAGAAAATTATATTTGGACAGAAGAACACTTGTTTTCGATTGAAAATCAGCATCGTTTTTGATTGGAACACTGCTGATTTTCAGGTTCGGAAGTTTGCTCCCTTACAGCTGTACAAAACTTCAGTCTTGCAGTCACTGGAAAAAGCAAAAAAAGGAAAATTTTAAGCTAATTTTAAACGGGGTAAGCTAAAGATCCAGATTCCAATTTTTACAATTTTTACAATTTTTACATTTCTCCTTCTCATGCACATATCTTGTGACAGCTTTAAGGAACTGCAGACTGGTAGTTATCAGAGGAGATATTAGCTTGCTGCAGAGATACCTCATCCTCGTCTCCTACTAGTGATATGTAAATGTACCTGCAGACGTGTTGAGGGTTTTGGGAGTGAAAGCCTTTGGGGAAGGACGAGGCACAGTACTCATAGCAGAGTGCCTGATCGCCACAATTCTATACATGCTGCGCATAAAGCTGTGAATAAGTTGTTGCGCATATTGAGGAGAACACTGCAGAATGCTGGCCTCTGTCTGGTATGCCAAGAAATTGGGCCGAAGAATTGTGCACAATGCCAGAAAAGAAAAACTACGATGGGTAAGATTTAAAATTGCACAACTGAATGTTCTAATGTCAAATTCCAGGAAATTTTCTGAATTTTGTTTTACAAAATATACCCACAGGAGGTACTATGAATTGAAAGATGATAGAACAGTTCAATTATGACTAGTTTTGTAACCCTTTAAGTTGTAAAACAGTATTGCAGATAGTGAAAGATACATTCCTGATTTCAATGTTTTTGTGAAACAAACTGGTTCTTTTTAAAAGAATCTGTGATACCTTGGCATCACTATGATTAAATACATTTTTTGATGGAACCTGTTGCTGTCTTTCAGATCTCAGAAAACATGCACTAATGACTCTTATTTAGTTCAGAGAGGTAAACAATCCCAATTAAGTGTTTTTTGAATTTGCCTTCTTGTACACTTGGATAACTTTGATGAAATTATGGTTCTTGTGATAATGAAGAACTCTTCAAGCTAATCTACAAGTTGTCACAAAATATCTGCCTTCTATCTACAGTACTGCAGTTGCAGTAGATAACTCTATCAGCCCTGATAGATTTTGAAGTGCTCCTCCACAAAATCTCCCTACATATTTAATACTGTTTATATCCTCTGATCCTTTTCTTAAAATGTTTCGATAGGAAAATCGGGACTCATTTTGCGACCTCGTACAACTCAATATCTTTGCATTATTAAGTACATTATGGATTTGGATATCGAATCCAGTGTCTATCAAGAGAACGAATAGGATGGATAGCATATACTATCTTCCTACTGTGCCTAAACATTTGGTTAATAATTGTTTCGTAATCAACACCGTTTTAGTTTGATCATGTAACATTGAAACCCTGTAAATGAAAACATTTAATTTTAATGAAGCCTTAGTTCACACTGGTGAGGGGGAGTCGGCTGAGCATCATAATTCATTGCTCTACATTTCAAGTCATTGTGGTATATTTCACACAATGGGTTGGAAGTAATGATGGGTAAGTACATCACAGTGTGTTATCTTTCACCGCTCAGCTGGATAGCTGCCTGATATGATGTTAGATCACATTGAATGCTGCTGAATTAGCTTGTGATCAGGATGAGGCGTTTAAAAATTTTTGAATACCAGCAGCGATGGGATGAGGCCCTTAAGTAGGCATTTTGGGGCCTCAATTGGGGGCGAGGCATGAAGGCTCATGAATGGCCTTTCATGCCACGGACTTCATCAGGGCAGAGGGGGAAAGTGGTGAACCTCTTCCCGCCACTTTCCTGCTTGATTAAATGCCGCCCCCCAACCACCCTTTACCATGGGTGTGTGGATTAAATTCTTAAAAAATATATATATTTATTTGCCATATTTTCATCATTTTCGCCATACAAAAAAGGAAATAAAACAACCCCAACAATATAAACAAAAAATAAAGCAGTACACCCCCACCTCCCCTCCCTCCCCCCTCAACACTCAACGGCAACCAACTCCCGAAAGTGTGTAATAAACAAACCCCAAGAATTATAGAACCCTTCCTTTGCTCTCCTCAGCTTAAATTTCACTTTCCCCAGGGTGAAAACTCCAGCAGGTCCCCCCGCCCCACCGAGGCACAGATGGTGAGACTGACCTCCATCTCAACAGGAGCTGCCGACGAGGGGTCAGCGAGGTGAAGGCTAAAATGTCTTCCCCGCTCCTGCCTGCAACTCAGGCCGGTCCAGCACCCTGAAAATGGCTTTTCGGGGACTAGGCTCCACATGTGTATGCAACACTCCTGAGATTGGTCCGGGCAGAACCAAAACATGTGAATGTGGTTTGCGGGGCCCCTCCCACATCACTCACAGACATCCTCCACCCCCTTAAACAGCCAGCTCATCCTTAATTTTGTGCGGGGCCCTGGTGTTGAGGACTGTTGTGGAGGAGGTGCTGTTGCTTATCCTGACAGATTGTGGTCTGATGGTGAGGGAGTCAAGGATCCAGCTGCACAGAGAGGGGTCAAGTCCAAGATTGCAGATTTTGGTTATTAATCTTGTCGGAATAATGGTGTTGAATGTGGAGCTGTAGTCTGTGAACAACAGTTTTATATAGGTGTCCTTGTTGTCAAGGTGTTCGAGTGCTGATTGTAGAGCCAGGGAGATAGCATCTCCTGTGGACCGGTTGCGATGAAAGGCAAACGCAGTGGATTGAGACCATCTGGGAAGCTGGCGTTGATCTGTCTCATGACTAGCCGCTCAAAGCATTTCATGACAGCAGGCGTCAGGGCCAATGGTTGGTAGTCGTTGAGGCAGGCTACCTTGTTCTTCTTTGGTACTGGGATTATGGTGGTCTTCTTGAAGGAGGTGGGGACCTCAGAGCGGAGGAGTGAGGTGTTGAAAATATCTGCGAATACACTCGCCAGCTGGTCTGCGCAGGCTCTGAGTGCTCGCCCAGGGACTCCATCAGGGTCTGTCGCTTTCCATGGATTCACTCTCAAGAAGGCAGCTCTTACCTCTGAGGCTGCAATAGTGGGTATGGGTGTGTCAGGGCTGTTGGATCGGGTGGCACTGATGCATTGGCTGACTGCTCAAAGCGGGCCGAGAACTTGATCAGATCATCGGGGAGGGAAGCTCCAGCCCCATTTATTCCACCTGGCCTTGCTTTATAGCCTTTGATTTTGTGTAGGCCCTGCCATAGTCGTCGTGGGTTAGTGTAGTTGGCCTGGAACTCTAGTTTGATGTGGTATTGTCTTTTTGCACCCCTGATGGCTTTCTGTACGTCGTACCTTGATTTCTTATGTAGGTTAGGGTCGTCAGACTTGAACACCTCCGTCTGGGACTTCAGCAGGGAGTGAACCTTTTGGTTGAGCCAAGGTTTCCGATTGGGGAATACTCGTATTGTCTTCTTTGGTACACAGTCCTCGACACACTTACTGATGAAGTCTGTGATGGAGGTTGCTTACTCGTCCAGCTTAGCTGCCACATTTGAATATGGGACCAGTCCACAGTCTTAAGCAGTCAGGAGGATATCCTCAGATTCCTCGGACCAGCACTGCACGGTTTTCTTGACTGTCGCAGCACACTTGAGTGGCTGTTTGTAAGCCGGAATACCGACTTGTGGTCGGATTTGCTAAAGTGTGGTCAGGGAATAGAGCTGTAGGCACCTTTGATGCTCATGTAGCAGTGGTTCAGGGTGTTTGTACTTCTGGTAGGGCAGGACACATGTTGATGGAGTTTGGGTAGGACCTTCCTGAAGTTGGCCTGTTTGAAGTTTCCGGCCACGATTATCAGGGCTTCGAGGTGATTTGTTTCTTGGTTGTTGATGGTGGAAAGTAGCTCGTCAAGTGTTTTCTTCACTCCTGCCTGGGGTGGGATGTAGACTGCTGTGGTGAGTACAGAGGTGAATTCACGTGAGAAGTAGAGGGGCGACACTTCACGGTTAGGTATTCTAGGTCGAGGGAACAGTGGCACACTAGGGACACCACATCTGAGCATCTGGTGATGTTGATGCTGAAGTGATACGGACATATCCCTGTGAAGGTCCCGGCCGCTCCTTATTGTCTCCATCAGCTCTGGGTACCTCTGTACCACAGACTCAGCACCAGGCTGGGATCCAGCTGAATCCTGGGATCCAGCAGCCCTCCGACTACAGTCTCGCCCGGAGATTCCTGCCTCCACCTGATGTGCATCGTCAGTGATTTGGTGCTCACCAGATTGCGCTCCCAAAGCCTGTCCACTAATATGTCCCACCGAGGGACATGTATCTGCGCTGATAGAGGGTGGTAATATCAACAGTGCCGCGATTGCATCCTTGGAGCTCTCATCTGAGGTGTTCTCCTCGGAGGCAGGAGAGGGGGCCGCCGGGATGGGCTGACAATGTCAGCTGGAGAAGCCACCCCAACATCACTTCATTCATTCGCCCTTCCCTCTGCCCCAACACCACTTCATACATTCACCCCTTTCCTCACCTTTCAGATACCCAAGAATAGTCAATCACTGCAGCCTCATGAGGAAGGGTGACAAGCCTGATTAAGAAGCATCATAACTTGATCAATAACTGAGCCACCATACTGGCGCTGCATATACTTTAAAGGGTGGTATAGATTTGTGAAGTGGGGCTTTCGAACTGTACAACAGTTATGGGGTTAAAATTATTCTCAGATGCTAAGCTTATAAAGTGCAGACCTGCAAGTCACATGGTTTGATTCAGTAAACAATATCACAAACACGTCTCCTGAGGACATCCTGCTGGATGATTGGTGCTCAGCACAGACTTTGGACTTGCATGTCTCTTCTGGACAGGCATTATTCATCCTGATGTTGTTTCCACAACTGAAAGCAATGGATCCTGACCTGTCACTTGCTCCAAAGTTGATCTCTACGCAAAGGTTTCCCTCACCCTGTGACAGGGGTGAATAGAGTTTGTCTGAAGTCATTTGGATGGACTATGGCCTCCTCCATTCCTTAATTGGATTACATGGTGGTGGTTATCCTGTGTCATTGTCCTAGATTCACATGATGAAGGAGACGCACTCTGAAAGCTAGTGATTTGAAACAAACCTGTTGGACTTTAACCTGGAGTTGTAAGACTTCTGACTATTGTACTAGGTTTCAGTCCCTTTCATAGCATTGGTTATGTTGTAAGTGGCATTGCGATTGTAACACAACAAAGATATAGCATATAAACTGCTTTGAAGCTCTATTGTTGGAGAAGTCTCTGGGTGTGAAGTTATACACTTTCGTGTGAAAAGCAGAAAGGAAGAGAATTATTTCAGTGGTGATACATTGGAAAGTGTGGATGCACAAAGGGATTTGAGCAGTCAATGAAAGTGGAGAGGAAGGTCAGCAAGCACTTAGGAAGGCAAATGATATCTTGGCCGACATTACATAGAACATAGAACATAGAACGATACAGCGCAGTACAGGCCCTTCGGCCCACGATGTTGCACCGACATGGGAAGTCAAAAACTAAAGGCCATCTAACCTACACTATGCCATTATAATCCATATGCTTATCCAATAAACTTTTAAATGCCCTCAATGTTGGCGAGTTCACTACTGTTGCAGGCAGGGCATTCCACAGCCTCACCACTCTTTGCGTAAAAAACCTACCTCTGACCTCTGTCCTATATCTATTACCGCTCAATTTAAGGCTATGTCCCCTCGTTCTAGCCACCTCCATCCGCGGGAGAAGGCTCTCACTGTCCACCCTATCTAACCCTCTGATCATTTTGTATGCCTCTATTAAGTCACCTCTTAACCTTCTTCTCTCTAACGAAAACAATCTCAAGTCCATCAGCCTTTCCTCATAAGATTTTCCCTCCATACCAGGCAACATCCTGGTAAATCTCCTCTGCACCCGTTCCAACGCTCCCACGTCCTTCCTATAATGAGGCGACCAGAACTGTACGCAATACTCCAAATGCGGCCGTACCAGAGTTTTGTACAGCTGCAACATGACCTCATGGCTCCGGAACTCAATCCGTTTACCAATAAAGGCCAACACACCATAGGCCTTCTTCACAACCCTATCAACCTGGGTGGCAACTTTCAGGGATCTATGTACATGGACATCGAGATCCCTCTGCTCATCCACACTGCTAAGAATGTTACCATTAGCCAAATATTCCGCATTCCTGTTATTCTTTCCAAAGTGAATCACCTCACACTTCTCCACATTAAACTCCATTTGCCACCTCTCAGCCCAGCTCTGCAGCTTATCTATGTCCCTCTGTAACCTACAACATCCTTCCGCACTGTCTACAACTCCACCGACTTTAGTGTCGTCTGCAAATTTACTCACCCAACCTTCTGCGCCCTCCTCTAGGTCATTTATAAAAATGACAAACAGCAACGGCCCCAGAACAGATCCTTGTGGTACGTCACTCGTAACTGAACTCCATTCTGAACATTTGCCATCAACCACCACCCTCTGTCTTCTTTCAACTAGCCAATTTCTGATCCACATCTCTAAATCACCCTCAATCCCCAGCCTCCGTATTTTCTGCAATAGCCGACCGTGGGGAACCTTATCAAACGCTTTACTGAAATCCATATACACCACATCAACTGCTCTACCCTCGTCTCCCTGTTCAGTCACCTTCTCAAAGAACTCGATAAGGTTTGTGAGGCATGACCTACCCTTCACAAAACCATGCTGACTATCCCTAATCATATTATTCCTATCTAGATGATTATAAATCGTATCTCTTATAATCCTCTCCAAGACTTTACCCACAACAGAAGTGAGGCGCACCGGCCTATAGTTACCGGGGTTATCTCTACTCCCCTTCTTGAACAAAGTGACCACATTTGCTATCCTCCAGTCCTCTGGCACTATTCCTGTAGCCAATGATGACATAAAAATCAAAGCCAAAGGCTCAGCAATCTCTTCCCTGGCTTCCCAGAGAATCCGAGGATAAATCCCATCAGGCCCCGGGGACTTATCTATTTTCACCTTGTCCAGAATTGCCAACACTTCTTCCCTATGCACCTCAATGCCATCTATTCTAATAGCCTGGGTCTCAGCATTCTCCTCCACAACATTATCTTTTTCCTGAGTGAATACTGACGAAAAGTATTCATTTAGTATCTCGCTTATCTCCTCAGCCTCCACACACAACTTCCCACCACTGTCCTTGACTGGTCCTACTCTTACCCTAATCATTCTTTTATTCCTGACATACCTATAGAAAGCTTTTGGTTTTCCTTGATCCGACCTGCCAAAGACTTCTCATGTCCCCTCCTTGCTCGTCTTAGATCTCTCTTTAGATCCTTCCTCGCTTCCTTGTAACTATCAAGCGCCCCAACTGAAACTTCACGCCTCATCTTCACATAGGCCTCCTTCTTCCTCTTAACAAGAGATTCCACTTCTTTGGTAAACCACGGTTCCCTCGCTCGACCCCTTCCTCCCTGCCTGACTGGTACGTACTTATCAAGAACACGCAATAGCTGTTCCTTGAACAAGCTCCACATATCCAGTGTGCCCAACCGTTGCAGCCTATTTCTCCAACCTACACATCCTAAGTCATGTCTAATGACATCATAATTGCCCTTCCCCCAGCAATAACTCTTGCCCTGCGGGGTATACTTATCCCTTTCCATCACTAACGTAAAGGTCACCGAATTGTGGTCACTGTCTCCAAAGTGCTCACCTACCTCCAGATCTAACACCTGGCCTGGTTCATTACCCAAAACCAAATCCAATGTGGCCTCGCCTCTTGTTGGCCTGTCAACATATTGTGTCAGGAAACCCTCCTGCACACATTGTACAAAGAACGACCCATCTAATGTACTCGAACTATATCTTTTCCAGTCAATATTTGGAAAGTTAAAGTCTCCCATAACAACTACCCTGTTACTTTCGCTCTTTTCCAGAATCATCTTCGCCATCCTTTCCTCTAAATCCCTAGAACTATTAGGTGGCCTATAGAAAACTCCCAACAGGGTGACCTCTCCTTTCCTGTTTCTAACCTCAGCCCATACTACCTCGGAAGAAGAGTCCCCATCTAGCATCCTTTCCGCCACCGTAATACTGTCCTTTTTTTTTTTTTTTTATAAATGTTTTTATTCAGTTTTCATATTTTATATTGAACAAATTACAAATTGTTAGGAGAGAAAAAGAACAAAAAAAAAAAAAAAAAAAACAACAAACAAACACGCAAAAATTAACATACATATTTACAGGTAAGCATCTTCGTAGTAGTAACTGCGCCCGCCCCCCCCCCCCCCCCCAACATGTTTATTTAGTTTGGTTTTGGGCCTTAGCTAGCCATCGAACCCCCGTACCGAACCTGTAGCCCCTCCCGCTACCTTCCCCCGACTATTCTTCCTCTTGTACATTGGCCACAAATAGGTCCCGGAACAGTTGCATGAATGGCTCCCACGTTCTGTGGAAGCCGTCGTCCGACCCTCGGATGGCAAATTTGATTTTCTCCATTTGGAGAGATTCCGAGAGGTCGGACAGCCAGTCCGCAGCTCTGGGCGGTGCTGCTGACCGCCAGCCAAACAGGATTCTACGGCGGGCGATCAGGGAGGCAAAGGCAAGGGCGTCCGCCATCCTCCCCAGGAATAGATCTGGCTGTTCTGAAACCCCGAAGACCGCCACTATCGGGCATGGCTCCACCCTCACTCCCACCACTTTGGACATAACCTCGAAGAAGGCTGTCCAGTACTCCACGAGTCTGGGGCAAGACCAGAACATGTGGGCGTGGTTGGCCGGGCCTCTTTGGCACCGTTCACATCTGTCTTCCACCTCCGGGAAGAACCTACTCATACGGGTTCTTGTTAAGTGGGCTCTATGTACCACTTTTAGTTGCGTCAGGCTGAGCCTTGCGCACGTGGAGGTGGAGTTGACCCTATGCAGTGCTTCGCTCCAGAGTCCCCACCCTATCTCCATCCCCAGGTCGTCCTCCCATTTCCTTCTTGTTGCGTCCAGTACGGTGTCGTCCCTATCTACCAGTCGGTCATACATGTCACTACAGTTCCCTTTCTCTAGGATACTTGCGTCCAGTAGGTCTTCCAGTAGTGTCTGTCGTGGCGGTTGTGGGTACGTCCTTGTCTCCTTTCGTAGGAAGTTTTTGAGCTGCAGGTACCGTAGCTCGTTCCCCCAGCTAGCTGAAACTTCTCTGTCAGTTCGTCCAGTGTTGCGATCCTGTCGTCCGTGTATAGGTCCCTGACTGTCAGTGTCCCCCCGTCCTGCCTCCACCTTTTGAAGGTGGCGTCAGTCAGTGCTGGTGTGAACCTATGGTTGTTGCAGATGGGAGCCCTGTTCGACATTTTGGTCAGGCCAAGTTGCTGCCGCAGTTGGTTCCAGGATTGGAGGGTGGCTGTCACCACTGGGCTGCTGGAGTGTTTTTTGGGTGGGGATGGGAGTGCTGCCGTGGCGAGGGCCCGGAGGGAGGTTCCCATGCAGGAGGCCTCCTCCGCACGCACCCACTCAGCCTCTGGCTCCTGGATCCATCCCCTTACTCGCTCGGCTGTTGCTGCCCAGTGGTAGAATTGTAGATTCGGGAGGGCTAGCCCTCCCCTGGTTTTTGTTTTTTGTAAGACCTTCTTTGGGATCCTAGCATTTTTACCCCCCCATACGAACGCCATGATGAGTTTGTCCAGCGCTTTGAAAAAGGCCTTGGGGATGTAGATCGGAATGGATCTAAACAGGAAGAGGAACCTGGGCAGTACGTTCATTTTGATCGTCTGAACTCTCCCCGCGAGGGAGAGCGGGAGTGTGTTCCATCTTTGCAGGTCCTTTTTAACTTCCTCCGTCAGGCTGGTGAGGTTCCATTTGTGGATCCCTTTCCAGTCATGGGCTATTTGGATCCCCAGGTAGCGGAATTTATGTCGGGCTTGATTGAACGGCAGCCCCTTTAGTGCTGCCCCCCCCCCCCCCCCCCCCCCCCCCCCCCTTGCGGGTGTACTGGGAAGATCTCACTTTTGCTCATGTTGAGTTTGTAGCCCGAGAAGGCTCCAAACTCTTTCAGGAGCGCGATGATTCCGTCCATGCTGCTTTGTGGGTCCGAGATATAGAGGAGCAGATCATCCGCATAGAGTGAGACTCTGTGCTCTCTACCTCCCCTTCGGATCCCCCTCCAATTTTTTGCTGCCCTGAGCGCGATTGCTAGCGGTTCAATTGCTAGTGCGAACAGCAGCGGGGACAGTGGGCATCCTTGTCTGGTGCCCCTGTGCAGCTGGAAGTATTGGGAGTTGGTATTGTTGGTCTGTACACTCGCCATGGGTGCGTTGTACAGGAGCTTTACCCAAGCGGTGAACCCTGTTCCAAGCCCGAACCGCTCCAGTACCTCTATGAGGTATTTCCACTCGACTCTGTCGAAGGCCTTTTCTGCGTCCAGGGAGACGATCACCTCTTGTGTTCTCTCCCCGGAGGGGGTCATTATCACGTTCAGCAGGCGCCTGATGTTCGCGGTAAGCTGTCTACCTTTGACAAAGCCCGTCTGGTCCTCTGTGACCACCTCAGGTACACAGTCTTCTAGCCTCTTGGCTAGGATTTTGGCCAGTATTTTGGCGTCTGCATTCAGCAGAGATATGGGTCTGTATGACCCACATTCCGTTGGGTCTTTGTCTTTCTTAGGTATCAGCGAGATTGAGGCCTGTGCTAACGTGGGTGGCAATGTGCCCCTAGCTAGCGAGTCTGTGAACATCTCCCGCAGGTGCGGGGCCAGCGCTGTCGCAAATTTTTTGTAGAAGTCCGCCGGGAATCCGTCCGGTCCCGGCGCCTTCCCCGCCTGCATGGAGCTAATGCTGTCCATGATCTCTCCCAGTGCTAGTGGTGCTTCCAGATCCCGTTTTCTGCCCTCTCCCACAACTGGTATGTCCAGTCCGTCAAGAAACCGGTTCATCCCAGCCTTCCCCGTTGGGGGCTCTGAGGTGTACAGCTCTTGGTAGAAGGCCTTGAAGGTTTTGTTAATCCTCTCTGGTTCTGTTTCCAACGTGCCTCTGGTATCTCTGATTTGCGCAATTTCTCTGCTGGCTGCCTGCTTTCTCAGCTGGTGGGCCAACAGGCGGCTGGCTTTGTCTCCGTGTTCGTATAGGGCCCCGCGTGCCTGGCGGAGTTGGTGTACTGCTTTCCTGGTGGAGAGCAGGTCAAAGTTCCTTTGTAATTCTTTCCTCTCCGCCAGGAGTTCTACGGTCGGGGCCTCGGAGTATTTATGGTCTACCTCCAGTATGGAGTCGACCAGCTTCTGCCTAGCCACCCTTTCCTCCCTATCTCTTTGCGCTTTGTAGGCTATGATTTCCCCTCTTAGTACGGCCTTAAGCGCTTCCCAGAACGTGGAGGGTGAGACCTCCCCGTTTTGGTTGATCTCAGTGTACTCCGCTATGGCCCGCGCTATCCTTTCACTGAAGGCCTTGTCAGCTAGTAAAGCACCGTCCAACCTCCATTTGGGGCGCTGGGCCCTTCCCGTCTCTAGCCGCACATCCATGTAGTGTGGGGCGTGGTCTGATATCACAATTGCGGAGTATTCCACCTTGTCTATCTCTGGAAGCACCGTTTTCCCCACCACAAAGAAGTCAATTCTGGTGTACACGTTGTGTACTGGGGAGAAGAAAGAGAATTCTTTCTCCCCCGGGTGGGCGAATCTCCAGGGGTCTACTGCTCCCATCTGCTCCATATAGTGACTGAGTTCCCTTGCCATGTTTGAGGTTTTCCCCGTTCTGGGGTTTGATCTGTCCGTCGTTGGGTCCTGTACACAGTTGAAGTCCCCCCCCATGATTAGTCGGTGCGTCGCTATGTCCGGGATTTCTGCCATGGTCTTTTGGATGAAGCTCGTGTCGTCCCAGTTGGGCGCATACACGTTAACTAGGACTACCGGCGCCCCATCCAGGGCCCCGCTGACCATGACATACCGTCCCCCTGGGTCCGTAACCGTCTTTGTCGCCCTAAACATTGTCCTCTTGCCAATCAGGATCGCCACCCCCCTGGCCCTTGCCCCATAACAGGAATGATAGGTTTGTCCCACCCAGCCCTTTCTTACCCGCAGTTGGTCCTGCTCCCTCAAGTGCGTCTCTTGGAGGAAGACTATGTCGGCCCTCATGTTTCTAAGGTGGGTGAGGACTCTAGATCTCTTCACTGGGCCATTAAGTCCCCTTACGTTCCAGGTGACTATTCTGGTGGGGGGCTTCTGCCCCCTTGCTCCTGTGGGGTTAACCATATTTGTCCGGTGGACGCGCCCCTGCCCTCTGGGTTTCCCTTTGTTAGGGGGCCGTCCAGGATGTCCACTATCACTGCTCTCCCCATGCGGTCGGGGTCCCTGCGCTCCGGGGTTCCCCCTTGTCCCGGGGACACCCGCCATGGCCGTCCACTGTGTGTCCGCCACGCGGGTAGCCCCCTGCACTCCGGGGGGCCCCTTCACCCACAGACCGTACTGGGTGGGTGTTTGCAGCAGTTCCCTGTTTCGAGCCCTTGTCTGTGGCACTTTGTGGCCCTATTCCCTTTCTGGCCTCTTTTGTCCCTTCGTCCCTGCATTTCCCCTCCCTGGTCTCTCGCCCCCCCAGTGCCCCCCCCCCCCCGCTCTATCCCTTTCGGGGATACCCCTGTGTACCCCTCCATTGCCCCTCTCTCCCCCATTCCTGTCCCCATTTGCTCTCCCACCTTTGATGGGTGATCCCCCCCCTCCCCTGCCTGGCGCCTTCCCCCCTGTTGGGGGTGCGCTGCGGCCCTGCTCTGTTGCGCGCCCCCTTCGCTAGCTTTCCTGCTAGCACGGTGGCTCCCCGCTCGGAGGTTGCTGTCCCCCTTCCCCTCTCCCCTCTCCAGTACTCCCGTTCCCTCGTGCCGGGGCCTGGCCTCCCACCTGGAGCGGGCCCTTGGGCATTGGGTTGTTTTTCCTGGGTGCTCCTGCCAGGGGGGAGGGGGCTGGCTTTGCCTCGCCCCTCCCCACCCCCCCGTCGGCATGACGTATCTCCTTGCCATGGGCCCCTCGTCCCTACTTCCCATGGCGTTTTTCCAGCCCGTGCTCCTCAACGAATCTATTCGCCTCGGCAGGGGCTGTAAAGAAATATTCCTTGTGTTGGTATGTGACCCAGAGTTTTGCTGGGTACAGCATACCAAAACGTACTTTGTTCTTATAGAGAGCTGCTTTCGCTCTGTTGAACTCCGCCCGTCTCTTAGCTATGTCCGCTCCAAAATCCTCGTAGATTCTGATGGCGTGCCCGTCCCAATTGCAGGCTCTATTCTCCTTGGCCCAGCGCAGGATTGTCTCCCTATCCCGGTACCGGTGCAGTCTGGCTATAACTGCTCTCGGTTTTTCCCCTTCCTTGGGCTTCGGGCGCAGTGACCGATGAGCTCTGTCCATTTCCGGTGGGGTGGGAAAAGTTTCCCGCCCCACTAAGGAGCCCAGCATCGCAGCCACGAATGTTGTGGGATTTCTACCCTCTATCCCCTCTGGCAGGCCCACTATCTTAATGTTTTGCCTTCTCGAGTTGATCTCCTGGTCGTCTACCCTGCCCTTCAGGCTCCCCTGTGTTGCACTCAGTTTCGCCATTTCCCTCTCCAGGGACATGACCCGGTCGCTCACGTCAGTCGCTGCCTTCTCCAGCTCTTTAATGGTTGCCCCGTGGGCTTCCAGTATCTTCCCTTGGGCTTGTAATACTGTCCTTGACTAGCAGCGCCACACCTCCCCCTCTTTTGCCCCCTTCTCTGATCTTACTGAAACACCTAAACCTCGGAACCTGCAACCATTCCTGTCCCTGCTCTATCCATGTCTCTGAAATGGCCACAACATCGAAGTCCCAGGTACCAACCCATGCTGCCAGTTCCCCTACCTTATTTCGTATACTCCTGGCATTGAAGTAGACACACTTCAAACCACCTACCTGAACACTGGCACCCTCCTGCGAAGTCAAATCTGTGCTCCTGACCTCTCTGCTCTCAATCTCCCGTACCCCAAAACTACAATCCAGGTTCCCATGCCCCTGCTGAATTAGTTTAAACCCCCCCAAAGAGCACAAACAAATCTCTCCCCAAGGATATTGGTGCCCCTCAGGTTCAGATGTAGACCATCCTGTCTATAGAGGTCCCACCTTCCCCAGAAAGAGTCCCAGTTATCCAGAAATCTGAATCCCTCCCGCCTGCACCATCCCTGTAGCCACGTGTTTAATTGCTCTCTCCCTATTCCTCGTCTCACTATCACGTGGCACGGGCAACAACCCAGAGATAACAACTCTGTTTGTTCTCGCTCTGAGCTTCCATCCTAGCTCCCTAAAGGCCTGCCTGACATCCTTATCCCCTTTCCTACCTATGTCGTTAGTGCCAATGTGGACTACGACTTGGGGCTGCTCCCCTTCCCGCTTAAGGACCCGGAAAACACGATCCGAGACATCACGTACCCTTGCACCTGGGAGGCAACATACCAAACGTGAGTCTCTCTCGCTCCCACAAAATCTCCTATCTGTGCCCCTGACTATTGAGTCCCCAATTACTAATGCTCTGCTCCTCTCCCCCCCTTCCCTTCTGAGCAACAGGGACAGACTCCGTGCCAGAGGCCCGTACCCCATGGCTTACCCCTGGTAAGTCCCCCCCCCACAAGTATCCAAAACGGTATACTTGTTACTCAGGGGAACGACCGCAGGGGGTCCTTGCACTGACTGCTTCTTCCCAGTCCCTCTTACAGTTACCCATCTATCTCCAGTCTTTGGTGTAACTACTTCCCTGATGCTCCTATCTATGACCCCCTCTGCCTCCCGAATGATCCGAAGTTCATCCAACCCCATCTCCAGTTCCCTAACTCGGTCTTGAGGGAGCTGGAGATGGCTGCACTTCCTGCAGGTAAAATCAGCAGGGACACTAACGGCATCCCTCACCTCAAACATCCTGCAGGAGGAACATTGCACTGCCTTCCCTGCCATCCCTCTAAGTTCCAATCAAGTCTGGTTAACAAATATAAAATAAATAAAAAATAATGATATAATATAGCACACAGTGCTCTTTGGGGGGGTTTAAACTAATTCAGCAGGGGCATGGGAACCTGGATTGTAGTTTTGGGGTACGGGAAATTGAGAGCATAGAGGTCAGGAGCACAGATTTGACTTCGCAGGAGGGTGCCAGTGCTCACACCAATGGGTCTTATTATTAGTAAGAAGTCTTACAACACCAGGTTAAAGTCCAACAGGTTTGTTTCAAACACGAGCTTTCGGAGCACGGCTCCTTCTTCAGGTGAATTCTTCTTATTATTAGGTTAGAGGAGGAGGGCGGGTGGGAGACACTATACGTGCAGTGTCTCGGGTTTCCACTCCACCAGAATTTATTGGCTAGGGGGAGAAAAAAAAACCTTCCCAGAAGTCCGCGGGTCGTACTTCCGGTTCCCACCTTATATTAAAAGAAAAATAGAATCGGTACTGGCTGGCTCTCCCTCTTGCGCTCGTTTGAAAGTCCCGGCTGGCTCTCCCTCTCGCGGCCTTTTTAAAGTCCCGGCTGGCTCTCCCTCTCACGCTCTTTTGAACGTCCCGGCTGGCTCTCCCTCTCGCGCCCTTTTAAAAGTCCCCGCTGGCTCACCTCTCGCGCTGTTTTGAACGTCCCGGCTGGCTCTCCCTCTCGCGCTCGTTTGAAAGTCCCCAAGAGGATTTGAGTTTGAAAATAGCGATGTCTTACTGCAGTTATACAGAGCCTTGGTGAGACCACGCCTGAAGTATTGCATACAGTTTAGGTCTCTCTACCTAAGAAAGGCCACAGAGGGAGGGCAGCGAATGTTCATTAGGTTGATGCCAGGTTGGCAGGACTGTCCTGTGAGGAGAGATTGGTTCAACTGGGTTGTATTCACTAGACTTTAGAAAGATGAGAGGAGATCTGGTTGATATGCATAACATTCTAACAGACTTGACAGACTAGATGCAGGGAGGATGCATTCCCTGGTTGGGGAATCTAGAACCAGGGGACACAGCCTCAGTGATGCACGATCAATTTGCACAAAGACGAGAGTTGAATGCAACTGAGGCTTTATTCCTCTAAGACAGGGGTGGGCAAACTTTTCCGTGCAAGGGCCACATTCAGAAATTCACAATTCACAAAGGGCCGCATAGTATATTAAGTAAAATAATTACTTCACCCGGTTATGATTCTGGGCGCCTCATATAGAACATAGAACAGTACAGCACAGAACAGGCCCTTCGGCCCTCGACGTTGTGCCGAGCAATGATCACCCTACTCAAGTCAACGTATCCACCTATACCAGTAAGTAACCCAACAGCCCCCCCCCATTAACCTTAAAAAAAAATTTAAAAAAAAAAAAAATTTTTTTTTAAAAAAAAAATTTATTTATTTTTTTTAATGACTTGGTGGGCCGCAGAAATACCTTTGGCGGGCCGCATGCGGCCCGCGGGCCGTAGTTTGCCCACCCCTGCTCTAAGATGTGTGGCCTCCCACAGCAGCTGGCGAAATGGCTGCTGCACGGAGGGCACACATATATATACTCTGCTTACAGGGCGCAGCCAGCTGGCAGGGACTACCGTCGTACCTGTAGTACAGGACCTACCATACATCATCTAATATAGGTCCAACAGTGGTTTACCACACTCAGCTTACAGGGTAGACCATTTAGGACTGAGATGAGAAAAAATGTCTTCACTCAAAGGTACTGAACCTGTGGATAATCTACCGCAGAAGGCTGTGGAGGCCAAGCTATTGAACGTATTCAACAAAGAGTTGGATAGACTTTTAGATTTAGATTTAAATGGTATGGGGAAAAAGCAGGAATATGGTATTGAGGTAGATGATCAGCCATGATCATACTGAATGGCAGAGTCGGCTCAAAGGGCCGAATGGCCTACTCCTCCGAGTTTCTGTGTTAATTTATTAGGTGGAACGTTTCATCTGAATGATTTGTTGTGGAGGTTGCCCTCTGATGAGTCACATAAAATGTGAATTTTTCTCAGACCCTGATTGTCTTGCATTTTTCTATTTTTATTACGCCAGCAGATCTCCCAAGCCATTGCGTAGAAAATTCAATAGCTGCTCTATAAATTAAATCATTTGAGACCTATTCCTATCTAAAGCCCAGGGGCGGGACTCCATTTGCTGATGCTGAAATCGAGAAATGTGATTGGGTGAAGAATAGGTTCCGACGCCAAAATTGGCGGGCATCGATTTGACACCAAATCGCAATTCTCGGACCCCTTGACAGCAACGTCAATGCAGTCCGGTACAGTAAATACCGTTTGCATATCATTAGCGGACTCGACCCCGTATTCTCCAGGGCCTCCGCAATTCTCTGCCTCCCATAAGATGAGTTCCGTATGGCAAGGATCACTTGTGCTTTTAAAAATCATGAAACCAGCGTTATGGCTGATGAGGAGGAGAGAGGAGATAGGACACAGAGGCACAACTGTGGGCTGTCGGGCTGGTCACGGGCTGAGCTGGTTGAGGTGGGGGAGGGCACTGCCTGGGCCGGAGGAGGTGGGGGGGGAGGTTGTGACGGGGAAAATGGCCGTGTGGCCAGGTGACGCCCCCACCCCCCCCACGGGACTGGGGAAGTATCCAGGCACGGACCGCCATTGCCATGGTCTCCAAGGCAGCCGTCTTGTTGCACACCCCACTGACCACCCATCTTGGCCCCTCATTCTTCAGAGTTACACTGGCTGTATGGGTACCCCCACACCGCACCCCACCCTCCACCATACCCTGGTCGCCACCCACCAGAAGGACATCAGACAGCCCACCCAAGAGCAGTACCCACTGTAGCCACTAGAGGGGCTCTGGGTGTGGGCCACGGAGTGTAACACTGGCAAGGGCAGTGCCAGCCCACTAGCAGCAGGGACGGGCTGGTCCAGGGGTGTGGAGATGTGGTAGGGAGGGGGAGACAGTTGGGTGCAGAGCCCGCAGTGCCAACCGGTGCCATCATGTAGCCCGTTGGACCTGGTTGGGCACAGGTTATGCACCGTGTTAACATGTCCGCCTTTCACCCGCTGTAGACAGTGGATATTGGAATTCAACCAGCAATGGTGGCCTTCCTGCTGGTAACCGCAGCTGTGGAGGTTGCCCTGTGGCAGTACAAGCTGTAGCTGCTTGAGGAGCAGGAGCTGCAGCAGCAGCAGTGTACTGCAGCAGAGTGTGCCACCACGGAACAGGAGGCAGCCACTGAGGGTGGAGAACCAGCTTCCCAACAGGCCGAAGAGGAGGAGCTGCCAAGCAGGCGCCGCGTGAGGCCTTGTGTGTACTGACCGAGCGGGCATGCCGTTGAAGACTCCGGCTGTGCAGGGAGACAGTGCTACATATCTGCCAGATCATGGCACACCTGGCACCGTGAGGGTCTGGGGGAGGACAGCCGCTCCCAGTGGTCATCAATGTGATGATTGCCCTAAACATTTATGCAATGGGGTCCTTCCTGGCGCCGAGTGGGGACCTGTTCGGTATCTCACAGACCTCGCTGCACAGGTGCATCTGCGCCATCATGGAGGCCCGAAATGTCCAGTCAGCTCAATACATCCACTTCAATGTGGACGAGCCTGCCCATGCCCCGGGTCCAGGGGGTAATTAACTGAATGCATGTCGCCCTATGAGCATCTATAGATGACAAGCTGCTCTCCACAAACGAAAAGGGGTTCCACTTGATGAATGTGCAGCTGATATGTGACCATCAACTATGCATTATACACATCTGCACCTGATACCCTGGCAGCGTGCACGATGCCTTAATCCTGGCATATTCGAGACGACTCTCCCCCCCCCCCCCCCCCCCCCCCCCGGATGTGGAGAAGGTTGGCGTCTGCGTGTCAGGGGTTATCCACTGTGGTCGTGGCTGATGACACCTATCCGGAGGCCACAGACCGATGTGGAGACCTGCTATAGCGACGCCCATACAGCAACCAGGAGCATGATCGAGCAGTGATTTGGCCTCCTGAAGATGCGGTTCAGGTGCCTGGACCATTTTGGAGGGACCCTCCAGTATGATGCCGAGAGGGTCGCCTGCATCGTGGTGGCCTTCTGCATCCTCCACAAAATCGTGCAACAGTGGGGCGATGTGCTGGAGGAGGAGAATGAATGGCAGTCCTCGTCTGAGGAGGAGGATGCGGGAGAGGGGGAGGATGGGCAGGACATGGAGCCCAAGCAGACAAGGGACGCTGCACAACGTGTGCGCCAGGGCTAAAGTGAACAGCGTCCTCTGATTGCCTCCAGGTCTCAACGGGGGGTGGGGGGAGACTGACCAGGGACATGGACATAGCATCGCCCCTGCCCAACACCCCCCATCGCCTGAACCTCCCTCCGTGATAAATACATGCCCACTACAGGGTGCGGGATCTGGGTTGGCAGTAACACCATTTCTGGTCCATGGGTTGGAAGATGATGACAACCTGCTCTGCGATGAGCTCTGGTGCTCCATATCGTTTGACAATGACCGACTCCTGCCTTTAGTAGCACTTTCCACTGTCCTCCTGGGTGATCCTTGCATGCGAGCAGGCCATTCCGTCACACAGTCGCATCGAATCCCTGGTTGATGGTGGTGGGATGGTCACCCCCAATGTCTACCCATTCTATCCCCACCCCCCGCTCTGTCCAGCCCAGACCAGCCCACCCACACACCAAGAGCACCGAGGCATTTTGTAATGGTGTGAACATGTATTTGATGTGACAACATATGTACAGAGTTGTACCCTAGCCCCTATAACTAAACTGTACCCTGCACCCATGCCAGCTTAATTAGTGTCTAACGTTCTGGCTACGGGCCCTAATGCTTCAACTTGGTGGATCCCCAGACGGTACAGCAGGAGTGGAGATGGCCTGCTATGATTGCCATCCTATGAGCTGGGTCTCCGTTGCTGGGCGTATTCTGGGGCAACCAGACCTGGCTGCTCCTCGGGTGTCCCAGGTGGTGTGGTGCTGCCCTGTTCTGCCAGCTGCCCATCAGATGCACCAGGACAGGAGGGCGGGGCAGTCTGAGGTGCTGCGGTGTTCCGGCACCTCTCCTGTGGGAAATACCGGCACGGGCCCCATAACCTCCTCCTCCCTCGGGGTGCCCGATGGTCCTTGGGTTACTCCATGGGACGGGAGTGTGAGCAGAGTTAACCCCTGAGGCTCTCCCGCCACAAAGCGCTGCCAGTCCTGGAGGCCTGCTCTGGTCCCAACCATGACCATGTTGCTCATCTTGTATGTTTTGCAAATGATAAATTAGAATTAATACAAATCAAAATTTTGGCTATTGCTGGTTTTAATTTTCATATTGGCTTGTGTAGATGTTAAACAGCTTTTAATGGTTACAGTGAGCACCTTGTCTCTAATTAGTAATTTGAGGGAATTTGTAACTTTGAATTTGTGATATTGAGGTGTACTCTAAATCAGAAAAAAATAGATTTATATTGTATTAATTCTTGGTGATGGGGTGGGAAGGGAAACCAGGCATGAATACTTGTTAATTGGCTACAGGTGAAATCAGTTATAGAAAGCACATTTTCCCCTCAACGATTCATCCCACCATCATTTGAACTTGCAGCGTGGTCATGCTCCAACTTGTTACACTCATATCTTTATTTGGGCTGAGCATCAATGACTACTTTAGTGATCAAACCATGTTTTAGTGCGAGGCCTGGGTATTTAAACTCCACAACCTCATTTAACTCCTGCTGTCCAAGATCCCAATCATTCTGGACGGTAAGCTGAACTGCTAGAGCTGCCAAATAATAGGAGGAATTGAGTCCATTTCAGAGCAGAAGACGATCAAGCTTTTCTTGTGGCCGTGAAGGACTTCCAGTAGCCCTACAAGAAAAATAATATAAAAAGAAACATTAAAAAAAAATTTAGAGTATCCAATTCATTTTTTCCAATTAAGGGGCAATTTATTGTGGCCAATTCACCTAGTCTGCCCATCTTTGGGTTGTGGGGGCGAAACCCATGCAAACACGGGAAGAATGGGCAAACTCCACACAGACAGTGACCCAGAGCCGGGATTCGAAGCTGGGACCTCGGCGCTGTGAGGCTGCAGGGCTAACCCACTGTGCCACCGTGCTGCCTTAATATAAAAATAAACATGCCATACGTTTCTGTTTCTATATTTCTTGGGCCAGATTCTCCTGCAATTGGCGGGATGGTCCGCCGCCGGCGCCAAGAACGGCGCGAACCACTCCGGCGTCGGGCCAACCGGAAGTTGCGGAATCCTCGGCACTTCCAGGGGCTAGGCTGGCGCCGGAGGGATTGGTGCCGCGCCAACTGACAGCGAAGGGCCGGCGCGAGTTGGCGCATGCGCAGAACCGCCGGCATGGTTCTGTGCATGCGCAGACCGGCCGCGTGTGTTCCTGCGCATGCACAGGGGGATTCTTCTCCGCGCCGGCCATGGCAGAGCCCTACGGAGGCTGGTGCGGAAGGAAGGAATGCCCCCACGGCACAGGCTCGCCCACAGATTGGTGGGCCCCGATCACAGGCCAGGCCACCGTGGGGGCCCCCCTCAGGGCCGGATCCCCCCGTGCCCCCCCCGAGGACTGCACCAGCCGGCCCACCAGCCAGGTCCCGCCGTGTGGGACCATGTCTATTTCACGCTGGCGGGACTGGCCAGTAGCTGACGGCCACCCAGCCCATCGGGGCCCGGAGAATTTCCAGGGGGGCTGCTGCCAACAGCCCCTACCAGCGTGGCGTAAACCCCACCCCCGTCCAAAAATTGGCGCTGGGGAATACGGCAGCCGGCGTCGGAGCGGCGGGGCGGGATTCACGCCGCCCCCCCCCCCCCCCCCCCCCCCCCCCCCCCCCGGGGATTCTCCAACCCGCCGGGGGGGGGGTCAGAGAATCCCAATTGTTTGAAAAAATTTCAAAGAAATGGCATTGTTGGTGAATGTGTTCTCCCCTCCACTGGGTGAGTACATAGCTTCTTGGACAAAAAAGAGTGCAAAAAGCAGATGGTATCATGATTTTAAAAAATATTTTCTGCTTAAGTAGAATACAGCGGTGGTAAAGAAAAACGCCAGTCATAATAGGTTTCCTGAAAAACACTATTTAATTTTGCGCTGTGGCAGTTGAGGAAGACAATCATTTTTGAATATTAACATTTCCTCTTTGCTGAAAAAATGTTTCTCACCAATAGATTTCTCAAGTGTTATAAAAAATAATGTCATGTTTCTGCACCCCATCTGGTGAAAACATTGGTTTTACTTTGGGTAAGACGTCCAAAACATAGCTGCTGACTCAATTATCATGCATCAAGCATTTTGTTTCATCTCCCCCAATCAATTTTTTTACAGCTTAATCATTATTAATTAAATACTGTAAGCTGATAACATTTCCATGCAAACTCTGGCCACCATTAAACAATGGGACCCTAAATTATTTATGGGAGTTAATTATTTAATATCAGATCGGCAGTTCCAAATAGTGATCCCATTGTGTAAATAAAGCAGCTGAACTTTAGTTGCTAAGGCCCAAGTATTTATATTTTATGGACATTCTTGCAATTTTTGCAAATTGAGGAATGATACTTGGGAGAGGATTTAAGGCCACAAAGGGGCAAATCCGGTAGAGGGCAGGCTGCCAGTGTTCCAATTTACTGCCATTGTCCATTCGCCAACATTTTCCCAGTGGTAGAATAAGGGGCCGGTAGGGCTGCACACCTGCAAGACGCAGGCAGGCAAAAAGTATATTTAAAGCCCACTTCAGGGGGCAGTGGTGAGTGCAGTGACCATTACTAAGGAGAAGGTTCTGGGGAAACTGAAAGGTCTGAAGGTGGATAAATCACCTGGACGGGATGGACTACACCCCAGGGTTCTAAAAGAGATAGCTGAGCAGATTATGGAGGCGTTGGCGATGAACTTTCAGGAATCAATGGAAGCAGGAAGGGTCCCAGAGGTCTGGAAAGTGGCTAATGTAACACAACTGTTTAAGAAAGGAGGGAGGCAGAAGCCGGGAAATTATTGGTCATTGTTAAGATTTTAGAGTCCATTATTAAAGATGAAATCGCGGAGCACATAGAAGTGCATGATAAAATAGGACTGAGTCAGCATGGCTTCGTCAAGGGGAGGTCATGTCTGACAAATCTGTTCATTGAGTTTTTTGAGGAAGTAACAATGAAGTTAATAGAACAACATGGAACATTACAGCGCAGTTTCGGCCCTCGATGTTGCGCCGACCTGTGAAACCACTCTAAAGCCCATCTACACTATTCCCTTATCATCCATATGTTTATCCGATGACCATTTAAATGCCCTTAATGTTGGCGAGTCCACTACTGTTGCAGGCAGGGTATTCTACGCCCTTCCTACTCTCTGAGTAAAGAACCTACCTCTGACATCTGTCCTATATCTATCTCCCCTCAATTTAAAGCTATGTCCCCTCATGCTAGCCATCACTATCTGAGGAAAATGGCTCTCACTGTCCACCCTATCTAATCATCTTGTATGCCTCAATTAAGTCACCTCTCAACCTTCTTCTCTCTAATGAAAACAGCCTTAAGTCCCTCAGCCTTTCCTCATAAGATCTTCCCTCCAAACCAGGCAACATCCTGGTAAATCTCCTCTGCACTCTTTCCAATGCTTCCACATCCTTCCTATAATGCGGCGACCAGAACTGCACGCAATACTCCACATGCGACCGCACCAGAGTTTTGTACAGCTGCAACATGACCTCTTGGCTCCAAAACTCAATTCTTCTACCAATAAAAGCTAACACACCGTACGCCTTCTTAACAACCCTATCAGCCTGGGTGGCAACTTTCAGGGATCTATGTACATGATCACCGAGATCTCTCTGCTCATCCACACTACCAAGAATCTTACCATTAGCCCAGTACTCTGTATTCCTGTTACTCCTTCCAAAATGAATCACCTCACACTTTTCTGCATTAAACTCCATTTGCCACCTCTCAGCCCAGCTCTGCAGCTTATCTATGTCCCTCTGTAACCTGCAACATCCTTCCGCACTGTCCACAACTCCACCGACTTTAGTGTCATCTGCAAATTTACTCACCCATCCTTCTACGCCCTCCTCCAGGTCATTTATAAAAATGACAAACAGCAGTGGCCCCAAAACAGATCCTTGTGGTACACCACTAGTAACTGAACTCCAGGCTGAACATTTCCCATCAACCACCACCCTCTGTCTTCATACAGCTAGCCAATTTCTGATCCAAACTGCTAAATCACCCTGAACCCCGTGCATCCGTATTTTCTGCAATAGCCTACCTTGGGGAACCTTATCAGATGCTTTACTGAAATCCATATACACCACATCAACTGCTTTACCCTCGTCCACCTGTTTGGCCACCTTCTCAAATAACTCAATAAGGTTTGTGAGGCATGACCTGCCCTTCATAAAACCGTGTTGACTATCCCTAATCAAATTATTCCTTTCTGGATGATTATAAATCCTATCTCGTATAAACCTTTCCAAGACTTTGCCCACAACAGAAGTAAGGCTCACTGGTCTATAGTTACCGGGGTTGTCTCCACTCCCCTTCTTGAACAAGGGGACAACATTTACTATCCTCCCGTCTTCTGGCACTATTCCTGTAGACAATGATGACGTAAAGATCAAAACCAAAGGCTCAGCAATCTCCTCCCTAGCTTCCCAGAGAATTCTGGGATACATCCCATCTGGCCCAGGGGTCTTATCTATTTTCACACTTTCCAGAATTGCTGACACCCCCTCCTTATAAACCTCAAGCCCTTCTAGTCTAGTAGCCTGTATCTCAGTATTTTCCTCGACAACATTGTCTTTTTCCTGTGTGAATACTGACGAAAAATATTCATTTCGCACCTCTCCTATCTCCTCGGACTCCACACACAAGTTCCCACTACTGCCCTTGACTGGCCCTACTCTTACCCTAGTCATTCTTTTATTCATGACAAACCTATAGAAAGCTTTAGGGTTATCCTTGATCCTACCTGCCAAAGACTTCTCATGTCCCCTCCTGGTTTTTATTAGCTCTCTCTTCCGGTCCTTCCTAGCTAACTTGTAACTCTCGAACGCCCTAACTGAACCTTCACATCTCATTTTTACACGATCCTCCTTCTTCCTCTTGACAAGTGATTCAACTAATTTGGTAAACCACGGTTTCCTCGTTCGACCACTTCCTCCTTGCCTGACAGGTACATACTTATCAAGGACACGCAGTAGCTGTTCCTTGAACAAGCTCCACATTTCAATTATGCCCATTCCCTGCAGTTTCCTTCCCCATCCTATGCATCCTGAGTCTTGCCTCATCGCATCATAATTGCCTTTCCCCCAGCTATAACTCTTGCCCTGCGGTATATACCTATTCCTTTCCATCGCTAAAGTGAACATAACCGAATTGTGGTCACTATCACCAAAGTGGTCACCTACCTCCAAATCTAACACCTGTCCTGGTTCATTACCCAGTACAAAATCCAATGTGGCCTCGCCGCTTGTTGGCCTATCTACATACTGTGTCAGGAAACCCTCCTGCACACATTGGACAAAATCGGACCCATCTAAAGTACTTGAATTATAGTGTTTCCAGTCAATATTTGGAAAGATAAAGTTCCCCCATAACAACGACCCTGTTACTTTCGCTCCTGTCCAGAATCATCTTTGCAATCCTTTCCTCTACATCTCTGGAACTTTTTGGAGGCCTATAGAAAACTCCCAAAGGGTGACCTCTCCTGTCCTGTTTCTAACCTCAGCCCATACTACCTCAGTAGACGAGTCCTCATCTGCCTCCGTAATACTGTCCTTGACTAACAATGCCACCCCTCCCCCTCTTTTACCACTTCCCTGAGCTAACTGAAATATCGAAGCCCCAGAGCCTGCAACAACCATTCCTGTCCCTGCTCTATCCATGTCTCTGAAATGGCCACAACATCGAAGTCCCAGGTACCAACCCATGCTGCAAGTTCACCCACCTTATTCCAGATGCTCCTGGCATTGAAGTAGACACATTTTAAACCACCTTCTTGCCTGCCGGTACACTCCTGCAACCTTGAAACCTTACTCATGACCTCACTACTCTCAACCTCCTGTATACTGGAGCTACAATTCAGGTTCCCAACCCCCTGCTGAATTAGTTTAAACCCTTCCGAAGAGCATTAGCAAATCCCCCCCCCCCCCCCAGGGTATTGGTACCTCTCTGGTCCAGGTGTGGACCATCCCGTTTGTAGAGGTCCCACCTACCCCAGAATGAGCCCCAATTATCCAGTTATCTGAAACCCTCCCTCCTGCACCATCCCTGTAGCCATGTGTTCAACTGATCTCTCTCCCTATTCCTCGTCTCGCTAGCACGTGGCACAGGTAACAACCCAGAGATAATAACTGTTTGTTCTAGCTCTAAGATTCTACCCTAGCTCCCTGAATTCCCGAACCCTTTTCCTACCTCTATTGTTGGTGCCTTTGTGGACCACGACTTGGGACTGCTCTCCCTCCCCCTTAAGGATCCCGAAAACACGATCCAAGACATCACGGACCCTGGTACCTGGGAGGCAACACACCAACCGCGAGTCTCTCTTTTTCCCACAGAATCTCCTATCTATCACCTTAACTATGAAGTCTCCAATGACTAATGCTCTACTCCTCTCCCCCCTTCCCTTCTGAGCAACAGGGACAGACCCTGTGCCAGTGACCTGTACCCCATGGCTTACCCCTGGTAAGTCTCTCCCCCCCCCCCAACAATATACAAAGCGGTATACTTGTTACTAAGTTAGACAAAGGAGAACCAGCGGACGTGACTTATTTAGATTTCCAGAAGGCGTTTGACAAGGTGCCGCATAGGAGACTGTTAAATAAGTTAAAAGCCCATGGTGTTCAGGGTAAGATCCTGGCATGGATAGGTGATTGGCAGAAGGTAGAGAGTGGGGATAAAGGGGTCTTTTTCAGGATGCCAGCCGCTGACTAGTGGTATACCTCAGGGGTCGGTGCTGGGGCGACAACTTTTCACAATATACATTAATGATCTGGAGGAAGGAACTGAAGGCATGGTTGCCAAGTTTGCAGATGATACAAAGATTTGTAGAGGGGCAGGTAGTATTGAGGAAACAGGTGAGCTGCAGAAGGACTTGGACAGGCTAGGAGAGGGGGCAAAGAAGTGGCAGTTGCAATCCAATGTGGAAAAGTGTAAGGTTATGCACTTTGGAAGGAGAAATGGAGGCTTAGACTATTTTCTAAATGGGAAGATGCTTAAGAATTCAGAAGCACAAAGGGACTTGGGAGTCCTTGTTCATGATTCTCTTAAGGTTAACGTGCAGGTTCAGTCGGCAGTTAGGAAAGCAAATGCAATGTTAGCATTCATGTCGAGAGGGCTAGAATACAAGACCAGGGATGTACTTCTGGAGCTATATCAGGCTCTGGTTAGACCTCATTTGGAGTAGTGGGAGTAGTTTTGGGCCTGTATCTAAGGAAGGATGTGCTGGCCTTGAAAAGGGTCCAGAGGGGTTCACAAGAATGATCCCTGGAATGAAGAGCTTGTTGTATGAGGAACGGTTGAGGACTCTGGGCCTATACTCGTTGGAGTTTAGAAAGATGAGGGGGATCTTATTGAAACTTACAGGATACTGCGTGGCCTGGATAGAATGGACGTGGAGAGAATGTTTCCACTTGGAAAAACCAGAAGCAGAGGACACAATCTCGGACTAAAGGGATGATCCTTTAAAACAGAGATGTGGAGGAATTTCTTCAGCCAGATGGTGGTCAATCTGTGGAACTCTTTGCCACAGAAGGCTGTGGAGGCCAAATCACTGAGTGTCTTTAAAACAGAGATAGATAGGTTTTTGATCAATAAGGTGATCAGTGGTTATGAGGAGAAGGCAGGAAAATGCAAATGAGAAAAATATCAGCCATGATTGAATGGCAGAGCAGACTCGATGGGCCAAGTGGCCTAATTCGGCTCCTATGTCGTGTGGTCTTATTGTCAGAGTTAAACGTGAATTTTGCAATTGGCCTCTCCGTCATCCTGGTATGGTGGCCATGGTGGACACTGGGGAATCATCAGTAGATCTCCCTGTGGGCTTTTGTGGAATATGAATTCCCCTATTAAGTAGGTGGCAACTTGCCCAATAGGGTATGTACAGCAGGGAGCTTAAAAACCGCTGCTCCAACCTGTACTGACATCTCTGGAGGTGACTGGGCTTGAACGTGTGTAATGTAAGCTGCGGCGACGACCCTTTTCTTTACTTCAATGAAGGGTTTTGGTGTTGGAAAACTGGCCGACGAGAAGTTATTCCATTGGCGACGAGGAGTAAAAACAAGTTTTTCCAAACAACCTTCAGGGTCATAATAATAATCGCTTATTGTCACAAGTAGGCTTCAATGCAGTTACTGTGAAAAGCCCCTTGTTGCCACATTCCGTCGCCACATTCTGGCGCTTGGTCAGGGAGGCTGGTACGGGAATTGAACCCGCGCTGCTGGCCTTGTTCTGTATTACAAGCCAGCTAAACCAGCCTCAACCAGCCATAAAGGAACAGCTTCTCTAGTAAGAGAATACAATCCCTCTCTTCGGTGAATCCGAACCTGTGACGGTAGCGGGGAAAACTGGGACCAATACACGAAGCGCATGCAATACTTCAAGGCTAATAACATTGTGGCATATGAGAAACAGGAGGAAATCCTGCTGATATAATGTGAGGCCCTGACATTCAGCGTGATAAAAAGCTTGACCTACTCGAATGCCCCTGACTCAAACTGTTAATGAACTCGTTGACGTGGTGCAAAATCACTATGACCTGAAGCCCTCTATCATCCTCCAGAGATCGCCTTTTAACACAGCAGAGAGAACCCCGGGGAAACCTGTCACTGAATTTTTGACCAGATTGTGGAAGCTGGCTCAACATTGTGAATTCTGCCCATCCCTGACTGAAATATTGCGTGTGCAGATTAGTGTGCAGAATAAACAATGTGGCAACTCAGAAAGAGTTATTGGCAGAACCCAATCTGGATTTTAAAAAAAAACATTTAAATAGCTCAATCACTGGAATTTGTGGAAAATGAGGCTCAGGAACTACAAGGGGCATTAAGACAGCAATGTCCTCTGGTTAGGGTAAGGGGCCTCATGTAAAAGTGGCCATTCCTCAACTAAAAGTGCCGAGGCTAAATAGTGCATTGTTAAATCAGAGCTTGGCCTGTGCCCCCGGTCAAAGAAATATCATAACAGCCCTAAGGATGCTAGGGAACCCGCTCCTGAAGATTGAAGATGTCAGACGATGGACTATTGTAAGCATTGTAAAAATGCACAACTTAGGCAAAGCTAACGGAACAGGCAATATGTGTGCGACTTCGGAAAAAGCCAAGGCCAGCACAGAACCATACCATGCAAGTAAAACCACTCCCAGAAGCAGACAGTGCAACTAATCCAGATCTTTACACCCAAGGTTACCCCAATAATAGTGGAACTGCTGGTAAATGGTCATCCATTGAAAATGAAGGTGGGTCATTGGGGAGCAAGCATTTAATTGCCTCCAAACTGGTATACTACCCTTGAGTTTATAAGACACAAGGGCCAGACTAGCCAAGTACACAAGGGAAACCTTTGTAGATTGAGGGCCCCACAACAACCCCAGTGACGTACAAGCAGCAATCGGCCTGACTTCCACTCATCGTTGTGCGGGGGAAGGACCAAGTATTATAGGGAGAGATTACAGAGCGGTGCAGTGGTTAGCACTGATGCCTGCGGCGCTGAGGACCCTGGTTCGATCCCGTCCTTGATTCACTGTCTTTGTGGAGTTTGCACATTCTCCCCATGTCTGCATTGGTTTCACCCCCACAACCCAAAGATGTGCAGGTTAGGTGGATTAGTTAGATAATTTTAAAATTACTACTGGACAGTCAGGTCCCAGAATGGAACACTGGCTTGATCGACCGTAACCTTTATTTTCTGTTTAGAGACGAGGGGTGAACAGAGCCACACTGGGCGATATCCAGATCAGCATATTTAAATACGTCTGCGTCAAATTTTCCCGCCCCCCGGGCGCCAACGGCCTCCCCACGAGGTCTCAACCCGGTGCCGTTTGGTTCTGGTCCAAACGGATGTGGACCAGCCGTAACGTCACCTGCGGGGGGTTTCCCAGGCTATTAGAGGTCCTGGGTGGTAGGGCTCTGGGCAGTGAGGTACCCTGGCATGTGGCACCTTGGCAGTGTCAGCCAGGGTGCCAGGCTGGTAATGCTAAGGTGCCTGGGTGCCAGGCTGCCCGTGCCAGGGATCAGGCCCAGGGTGCCATGCCCTTAAGAGGTGGGGTGAGGGGGGTGTTTGAGGACCCCATAAGTTGGGTTAAGTGGCGGGGGGGCCCTTAGCTGAGCTCACCAGTGTAGGAAATGACTAAAGTGCGCCCTCTGCAGGGCATTCTTTGCCAAGGCCAAAAACGTGCTGCAGCCGGAGAGAAACACCCTCCGAAATATGCCCAAAAGCAGACTTTTCTTCCCATTGAATCGCACCCCTTGTTTGTAATACCGACAAATACAAATATAGGTTACTTAAAATTACTTCTTTCCTGACTGCAGGCATATCTAGAGCCCATGTAGGTATCCTTCATGGCACCTTTTATTTGGAGGAAGTGAGAGGGATTCGGGAGAAGTAGTTCAATGTGAGCACAAGTGGAAATGTTACTAAACTAGTAATACAGAGGCCCAGACTAATGCTCTGAAGGCATGAGTTCAAATCCTACCATGCATCTGGTGGAATTTAAATTCACTTAATTGATAAACCTAGAATAAAAAGCTTTCATCAGTAATAGTGATCAAGGAATTGTTGGATTATCAGTAAACCCATCTAGTTCACCAATACCCTTTAAGGAAGGATATCTGCCACCTTTACTCCATTTAGCCTATATGTGACTCCAGACCACAGCAATGTTGTTGAATCTGAACTGTCCTCTGAAATGGCCCAGAAAACTGCTAAGTTACACCAACTACAGAAAGGTCCAACATGAATAAAACTGGATGGAACCACCTGACATAAATCTATGCAAAGTAATACCCTGCCCAGTCAAAGCCCTGTTCACTGACATCTCGGGACTTGAGCTGAAATCGGGAGAGCTGACCCACAGACCAGTCAAGAAACAGCCTGACATTGATATGAAATTAATTAGAAGTGGAACAAAGTGGGTAAAGAGAACTGAAGATTAGCAGCGGAATTCTCCTTTGGCGGATCCCCAGTCCGCCGGTGCACGCACCCACGCCCAGGCGTTTCCCAATGGCATATATATATATCTTATATATCAAGGCTCTTTATTTCATTTTAGTTATCTCTATATCAGGTGTCATGTTGCTCATGCTTTCCCGAGTGCATATTTACTGTAATTTATGATTCAGATTAACCATTATGTGCTAATTCCTAGTTTTCCTTCTGATTATGGGGCAATACTCCAGTCGCATTGCACATCTCGTTATGCCGGGTGAATAGCGGCAGAGCACCTAAACGGCCTCTGTGCCAGGCATCGAACAGAGCACCATGCTCCCAGCCTGCTGCAGGCGACATGATCTGCTCTACACCCTTGCTGGGTGTGAACCAGATAAGCATATTTAAATGAGCATTTTAAAATGCTCAAATCGTTTCAAGCCGGAGTGTTCGGGCTCTGATTTCTCCGTCTCTTCCCCCCCCCCCCCTCACCAGCTCAGCTGAGGCTGGCAGGAGTTGCAACTGGTCTCCAGCACCAGATGTGATAGCCATGCTGGGAGGGGGAGGGGAGCTTGGAGGCCATTGCAGGCCCGGTGGTCAGGGGCATGACAAGGCACTGCCCCGGGTACCCTGACAGTGCTAACCAGAGTGCCAGGTCAGCATTGCTAAGATACCAGTTGGGCACTATCAAGGGGTGGGCCATGAAGTGGGCATGAAGGGGGGGCTGCTGTACCAGGTTGCAGGGGTGCCTAATGCAAGTGAGAGGGGGTTGTTCGAAAAGGAGACCCATTCATTGGGGATTTTGACGTCAGCAATCATTGAAGTGGGGATAGAAGGGGTTAATACCAGTGAGGATGGTGGGAGTGGCAATGAAGGCATGATGCCAGCGATATTGGAGGGCTTTTACTGCCACTTTGGGATCTGGGTGCCCTTTTAAAAGGGCACATTGATCTCTGTGAAACAAAGCTTTCTGCCATGTTTAAGCCCCACTTAAACCTGTGTCGATACAAAACTCTCCCCCTCCAAAATAATTTCTAAGTGTGGGCGCATTGCAATCTGAATCATGCTCAACCACCCGGTAGGGATTGCATCTCATTTTCCGTCGGCGATTGTACTTTCAAATTTTTTGGGAATATTTTGCCCCATGTCTGTGTTTTCCATATCTTCTCTGACTGCTTACTTGCAGTCAGTCATTGTTGGAATTTTTTGCCATAAGTTTAACCTCCTCAGCTGAGCATTTTTCTTTGTCACCTTGATAATACTTCGAACATGTTTCTGTATTTCTCTCAGTAAGAGGTTCTGTTTTCGCTGCCTAGTTTATAATGAGTACTTTGGGTGCGATTTAACGGCCGTGTTGTGCTTGAACAGCGCGACGCAGCTGTTAGATCATGGGAGAGACCAAAATCAGGAACTGCGCAGGGTGCTTATTGGTTTGCGATCTAACTGGCTGACGCTCTCTCGTTCGCAAAATCAGGAACTGCCGTGGTGTGGTGGGTGGGGGGAAGCCCATATGGCGGGCAGCCTCGGTCGAGGTCTGGGCTAGGTGCTGCCATCGGTGCGGTCTGCACTTGGCGCTGGGGAGGCAGTTGACTCAGTGCCCTCGGGTCAACTATTGCCACCCTTGGATCATGTATACCCATAACCGGGGCAACTCCAGTCCCTGCCTGTCTGTCCCAATGACCGCCCATAACTCCCATTGACCATGTAGGCCTATGACCGTGCAGCTGAAGGCTGTTGCGAATAGGGAATTGGCAATTGTAGTTAAGTGAGCTCTTCACAGCTCCCAAGTGGGTAGGGGTGCCATGTAGCATGTGGGAGTTATTGCCAAGCATCCCAATCAGACTGTGAGGTCTGGACACTGTGGCTGTTCCACTCAGGGTGGAACACCGCTGGTCGCCACTCTCATTCCCTCTTCAATTCCTTACAGATGTTATAGGGGATGATGATATCTTGGACCCTGCAGAAGCTGCTCTGGCGATGCTGCTGACCGGCCAGACACCAGATAAGGCAGCAGCAGCGTCTACAGAGGGTCGAGGCAGCGGCCCATGTGTTACCCCAGATGGCGGAAAGTGTGTGCCGCAGGAGTTTCCACCTCAACAAGGGCATGCTGTGGCACCTGTGCCATGTCCTTGCAGACTTGGCACCATGTGGAGGTGGGGGATACCTACTCCTGGTGGACATTAAGGTCACAGCAACCCTGAAATTCCATGCCCCAGGGTCATTCCTGGGTTCGAGGGACTTGTGCGACATTTCATAAGATAGAGCCACGGGGGTGATTCTCCCAAACGGAGCCCAAGTGTTAGCGCCGTCGTGAAATGCGACAGCGTTTCACGACGGTGCAAAACAGGCACGGGGCCGACCGATTCTGTTCCCACAGTTCTGTCCCCCACAAGGGGCCAGCACAGCGCTGGAGCAGTTCACGCCGCTCCAGCATCCCTTCCCGGTGCCAAATGGGCACCGCGCCAACCCGCGCATGCGCAGTGGGGGACTTCTTCTGCGCGCCGACCCCGACTCAACATGGGCGTTGGTGATCAGGCCGCGCAGGAATGTAGGTCCGGGGGGGGGGGGGGGGGGGGGGGGGTGGGGGGGGGGGGTGGGGGGGGGGGGGTTGGGTAGACGCCGGCCGGCCGATTGGTGGGTCCCGATCCCGGTCCAGACTCCATTGGACCCCCCCCCCCCCCCCCCCCCCCCCGTGAAGGATTGCTTTTCCCCACCCCACAGGCCTTTGCGCAGAGTTACCGGCGGCAGCGACCAGGGGTGAACTGCCCCGGCGGGACTATGTCATATCCGCGCGGCCGCTCGGCCAATCCGGGCCGGAGAATCTGCGGCCCTGCCGATTCAAGCGGCCCGTACTCGGTGCCGCGTCAAACGCGCCGGCGCAAGTGGCGCCAATTCTCCAAAAATTGGAGAATGGCGCGCTGGCGTCATTGCGCGGCTGCGGTGATTCTCCGGCCCGGCGCGGCTCGGAGAATCGCCCCCCACAAGTGCATCCAAGAGGTCATGGTTGCTTTGTTTACCTGGGCATCTAACTGTGTAAACTTTGACACGGACCAGGCCCAAAAAGATGCCCGGGCAGCAGGATTCTCCACCATTGACGGGGTGCTCCAGTTCCAGGGGGTAATAAATGGCATGCATGTCGCCTTGAGCACACCGGGCTGTCAGGGAGTGCCCGAGCTCAACAGGAAGGGGTTCCACTGCCTGATTGTCTATCTTGTGTGCGACATCACATAAAGATCATGCACGTGTTTGCATGCTTCCCAAGGAGTGTGCACAACAGCTACATCCGATGAGAATCGGACATCCCCAGCCTCCTCAAGGAACACCCCAGGATTGCCGCTTGGTTCTTGGGGGATAAGGGTTACCCGCTGAGGACCTGGCTAATCATAGAATCCCTAAAGTGCAGAAGGAGGCCATTTGGCCCATCAAGTCTGCACCGACCCTCTGAAAGAGCACTCCACCGAGGCCCACATCCCACCCCCATCCTTATGACCTCCGGTAACCTAACCTGCACATCCATGGACGCTAGGTGGCAATTTAGAGTGGCCAATCCACCGAATTTACACATCTTTAGAGAGGAAACCGGAGCACCACACAGATGGGGGAGAATGTGCAAACTCCACTCAGACAGTCAACTGAGGCCGGAATTACACCTGGGTCCCTTGCGCTGTGAGGCAGCAGTGTCAACCACTGTGTCACCATGGCACCAGTGCGGAGGCTCTCATTCTTGCCTGCTTCACACAGGACCTGTCTTCATCTGTCATCTCTTCCCCCCCCCCCTCCCCAAACCCAAACAACCCGTTCCACTCTCCCAAGACTTGTGTAACATCACTCCAGGGTGACGGACTGTGTTGGAATTATCAGTGGGTCACTGTTGAGAACACGGGGGTGTTGATAACATTCTGAGATCTGAGCGCTGCTGATCCTCGATCTTTGCCATAGTCTGACTCCTGCCTGTCCGCTGAGTGCTCGCTCACACCATCGTCTTCACATTCTGTGCCTGGGGATGCGGGGGGGGGGGGGGGGGGGGGGGGGAGGACTTGGGGGGAGTTGGTGGCCACCATTGCCACTGTGTAAGTTGACTCCGCATTGGCACCCAGTGCCCCCTCCTCCCAGTTGATACCCTGGGAGTCACCGTGGGATGGTGGGAAAATTGGAATAAGCCCCAGCTGTCTCTGCATCATCTGGCTCTACCAACCTGGCGGCTCCCCAATGTCTGTACCATAGTGTCGACGCCCTTGACGATGCTCCTCAGGGACTGGGACATGCTCTGGAGCACCTAGGCAATGCTCAACTGTGACCAGGACATGCTCCGCAGTGCCTCAGAAAGGTCCACCTTAGACTGGGACATGTCCCCCAGCATTGTACATGCTACCAAGGCCCTCAGCCATGGCTGTCACTAACTTGAGCCACAACTTGGACACCTTCTTACATGGTGCCGACACTCTAGCAGTGTTGGCCTCGGTGCCACACTTTGCTGGCGCCATCGTTTGCACCCTTAGCCTCTGGGACTCCTCCAATGGCTATGGACCTGCAGCAGTCTCACTGACATTCCCTCGGAATCTCACGGCTGTACCCTATTGACTGCATCAGCTCCCGGTAAACCTGGTCCAGAGGCCCATCTGACAGGAACCCAGCTAGGTCCTGGGATCCAGCAGCCTTCCGACTGCTGTCTTGCCTGCGGGTTCATGTCTCACCTGATGTACATCAGCAGCCGTGTGGTGTTCACCAGAGTGTGCCCCAGAAGCCTGTCCACTACTGCCGGCCACCGAGGTGTGTGTCTCTGCGCTGGTGGAGAGTGGGGATGACAGCTGTGTTGCAAATATGGTGGTCTCCTCACAGCTCCCCTCCAAGATGTTCTCTTGGGAGACAGTGGGGGTGGGAGAGGGGGGGCATCATCTGATGGAGATCTTGCAAGATAATGGACATGTCATCAGCGGGAGGGATGGATCATTCTGGATGGCAGAACTCGTATGTGACAGTTCATCTGGGTGAGGTGGATCCTCAACTTTCCGTCGTCCACCAACCTCTACATCGATGACCAATTTGTTCTTGGTCACCTCCGGGGCTTGTGCCTTGTCGGGGGTGAGGACTCTGATGTCTGAAACCCACCACCCATCTGGGCCCTCTTCCGTTTGTTGTGGGCAAACGTCTCCTGCGTGGACACAGAGTATCGTGAGCCACATGCTTTGTTCATCGCGGAGGTGGGGGGGGGGGGGGGAGTTGATGGTTTGGGGGCAGGCGTGGCCAGCGCTGTTGAACATGGGTGGGCTGGGGCACAGTATGGTGCTGGGCGGGGGCGATACCAGCTCATGGTCGTTGGGGGTGGGGGGTGGGGGGGGGGGTACGTGGCAGGCGGGGGCAGGCAGAGGCAGGGCTGGTGCCAACCCACCTGGGCGGCCGGCTGGTAGTCGTTGATCCTCTTACGGCACTGGGTGCCTGTCCTCCTGGTGATGTTCCCCGAGCTGACGGCCGCTGCCACTTCCTCATGGGCGGCACTGGCTGCCCTGAGGCAGATCCTCTGAGCCTCTCGGGAGAACAGGGCACCCTGTCTGGATTCAACCAGACAGCTGGACTCACAGCTCCAGGGACCCGGGTTCAATTCTGGCTTCGGGTCATTGCCTGTGTGAAGTTTGCACTTCCTCCCCTGGTCTGCGTGGGTTTCTTCCTGCTCCAGTTTCTTCCCAACATCCAAAAGCTATGTGGTTAACGTGTCTAAAAAGGTTAGGTGGGGTTACTGGGTTACGGGGAAAGGGTAAAGGTATGGGCTTAAGTAGGATGCTCTTTCCAAGGACTGGTGCAGACTCTGTGGGCCGAATTCTGCACTGTAAATTGTATGACCGTCCCCAACAATCTGGCCAGGTTGGCATCCCCGAATCGTGGGGCTGGTCTCCTCGATGGGATGGCTACGAACCATGTGGAGTTTGCTCTGCAGGATTGAGAAGTGCTGCTTCCCCTTGTTGGTGAGGAGTCGGTGGGCACGTTCCTGGCGAATCAGCCGGCGGGGCCACAATTTATGCCGTGGGGCCTCGTTAAGTGCACCAATTAAAATTTATACTGGTGACGGTGTCGCCAGGTTGAGGGTCGGGAGCTCGCTGCAGTTCCAGCTCTCCATCGCACTTAGAAACTTTTCCATTAAATCGCGCCCTCTATGTTTCCTTTTTATTGTGGTGTTAATTTGTTAAATGTGTTTCCCAGCTATTTTCAGAACAGTACAGCACAGAACAGGCCCTTCGGCCCTCGATGTTGTGCCGAGCAATGATCACCCTACTCAAACCCACGTATCCACCCTATACCCGTAACCCAACAACCCCCCCCATAACCTTACTTTTTAGTACACTACGGATAATTTAGCATGGCCAATCCACCTAACCCGCACATCTTTGGACTGTGGGAGGAAACCGGAGCACCCGGAGGAAACCCACGCACACACGGGGAGGACGTGCAGACTCCGCACAGACAGTGACCCAGCCGGGAACTGAACCTGGGACCCTGGAGCTGTGAAGCATTTATGCTAACCACCATGCTACCGTGCTGCCCAAGTATTGTATTGTATTTATCATGCATTTTCAGTATGACTCCTTTATCGATACTCCACTGGTGTAATGTTTGTGAACAAGCTCCACTAATCTGTTTGTTTTAGTTGCTCCCTCGTTTAATTGAATTTAGCACTTTTTAAAGTTATATACCTTGGTCTGGGTCTTTGGAATTTCTGATCCCCAATTCCTGATGCGACATTGCCACCACATGGTAACAAAAATAACTGTCTATTCTTGTAACTATGTCACTTGTGCTGTACACTGCAGTTCATTTTAGACCATGATCCTGGTTAGGTACTCGTAATTCAAAGAAATTTGAATGTAAATAAAGCCATGTCTAAACTCTGCAACAACTGGATATTTCAAGTAGAACAGTCATCTCCTGAATTTGGAATGCTGATTATTGTCATTCACTTCAAGTTGCCAACGTGAAACCCGGGCCACATTAACTCCCAGGCCTTATTTCGAAATGCCATGCCCAATTTCCACCTTGGCTGTCAGCCAATGGGAGGAATACGTACTCATGACCAGTGGATGGGAGCTGAGGGACCTCATTTTATTTGTGGGGTCCAGCTGGGTACTCCTGCTCCTCTTGGCATTATCAAGAAACCTTTTTCTTTGAAATCTAGAAAGTTGAAATATTGGCTGGTGTTAGTGCGGCATCAATCTGGAGATTAGTTTGCTGCATCGCTTATAACCCCACACATCCCTTTCCTGGCGGGTGTAGGAGATTAATATTGATCCTTATAAATTTGGAAATTAAGGGCAGAGTTTAATTGAGAATAGTCGTGTGTTGAGTGTGGGCAGGGGCTTAAATCCCCCCCAAAATACCAGCATGTTGAAAACCCAACTTGATCGCCTTCACTTCCAGTTTTCACCAGAGTTTATTCTGAGGTTTGCAGTAAACCCCTTGAAGCTGTCACGTCAGTCATTTCAATATTTAAATTCCCAATTTATTGTACCTTTAATCTAGTATTCTAGCTTTAACAGCCAGCACAGCGGCTTTCCAAGCTATGTGGAGCTCATCGGGGTGAGAGCATAGCACCCTAAACAAGGTAACTGACAGGCTGGAAAACCTTTAAAGTGTGAAACTGCACAACTGTTGGCTTGCATTTGTGAAAGACCCGTGCTCACACGACTCTCTTGAAAGCCCAATTTTATTGGTGATTTCCAACATTTTGTCAGCCAGGCAGAGGATCGGCTTTGACTACAATGGCTGGATTCCACAGGTCACATAATAATAATCACTTATTGTCACAAGTAGGCTTCAATGAAGTTACTGTGAAAAGCCCCATGAGTTATTGATTGCACACACATGGCAAACTGGCACTTTTATCAATCAGAAGGAATGTATTTACCTCGTATGTGACCACTGGAAGGCATGTCTGTGCAAGATATCCTGGAAACTGCCATGATGCGTTCATTTTGCAGCAGTTCCATCTCCTATTGGTACTCACACCTCCACACAACGAGCAGTTGTCTCCTTGGAGACAAGGGCTGCACACTGAGGGCCTGGCCGATGACTCCTGTGAGGAGTCCAATATACAAACAAGTTACAATAAGAGCCTTGTGACCATAAAGGCGATTATTGAGTATTTTATTGGGTTTATGAAGGTGTGATTTGAGTGCTCATACAGTTCTGGGGCACTTTTCAGGACGTACCAGCAAGGATATTGTGTCTGGTATTGGTGTGCTGTGTTTTGCACATCATGTTGTTCCAGGGAGGAATGGAGTTGCAAGAGGAAAGTGACAAGGAGCTCCTTCCAGTGTTAGTTTTCGCCCATCGAGAGGCATCACAGAGGTGGCCTTTACTGAGTAGTAAATTCAATAAAAGTGTAAGGATAACACTAACCACTGTACATGGCCATTTTCAAACTTACAAAAAGCTTTGACTCTGTAAACGGCACAAAAATTTATGAAGAATCCTCAAATTCAACTGCCCACAGAAATTTATCATCATCCTCTGCCTTCTCCATAATGTCATGCATGCCAGGATCCATCCAGTGGAACCACCACAAACTCTATCTTCGTCAAAACTTCGGTCAAACAAGTTGTGTTATTGCACAAACCTTCTTCTCCATTTTTCTCATTACAATACTACACCTCACTTCAGAAAATTACCCACAGGGGTAGAAATAATCAACAGAACAAATGGAAAACATTTCAATCCATGCCATGCCAACTTCAATCCAAAACCACCCCAATCTCAGTCATAGAACTTGCATTTCCAGATGACACTGGTGTGTACACTCTCAGAAATTGGACTCCAGGTCATTTATTCCAAGTGGCAGTGTGAAGACAAACTTGCCACCAGCTATACAGAAGATCTCCATCTCTTCATTGCCTATGCCCATGAATTCTGACACCCTGCCAATCTCCTACTGCAATCTCTCCTGGAGTCATGGTGGTGACAAATGCAGATCCATCCTCACCCAGTCTCTCCCTGGAGATGTGCAATTGCTTTTTCTGTAAGGAGAGAAATCAGAGTATTAGAATATGAGAAATGGAATATGCGGTTGTCACGGAATAACAGTATTTGTGGAGGTTGACCATGAGAATTGGTGGCAAGATGCCACTCAAGTGAAGGCGAGCATATGTTCAGATGGGGGTATGAGGAGGTGCCTCACGAGAGTGCAATAAGTGGAGCTGCAAAATGTGTTGATCTGAGGATTGCTGTACGTTTAGGATACTGGGGAATGTCAAAAAGTAGGGATTAGCACTTGAATGTTTTATGCTGCACAGCTTTCCTGCCCTCATGAGGACATTGAACCTCTTATGGCACTAGGGCACAGTATCGATAATCAAGTGACCACACTCCTGCTGTTGACTGCCTCTGTGCCTTCCAGCCCTACCAGTTTGATTTGTATAGCATGCCTTTTCTTCCCATCTGCAAGAAGCAACACCTATCTTTGGGTCCTCACTGTCTCCAACATCATCTCCAGGGAAGATGCAACATGAATGCCTCACGGCGTTGCAAGACTTTAAGACAAGGCCAGACATACACATCAGCCAACCTAACAAAGGGACAGGAATAGTCATCCTGAACAAGCTCAACTATTTCTACAAAGTGAACTCCATTCTTAATGGTGGGTCCTAATTCGTATTCATTGAACCTGCCACTCACAGGTTGCTTAAGAGTAAGCTCAAAAACCACTTGCTGGAATTGTGAAAGAGTGATGAACTGCACGTGTTTATATGACAGGGTTTGTCCTCATGGTTTGCTGTGTCCACATATGTGAAAATTAAGTGTTGCCACAGTCCCAGAGGACCATATTCTGCTCTCCCCTTTGAGAATGGTTCAGTGGTGATTTAACCTGAGGGTCATCACATCTCAGGCGAGGGGCAAGGTTGAGAAGGCAGGGCCTTCATGAATAATCTCAGCCGGTATAGGAATTTAACCCAAGCTGTTGGCATTGCCCTGCATCACGAACCAGCCACCCAGCCAACTCAGCTAACCGACTTCCCCCCTTTGCTTATGTTTGGGCTGCCTAAGACACACAAAAGTGATTTCTCTTTATGTTTCTCTTTATATATTTCTCTTACCTATGACCAGTTCTGCATGAATTGACCAAATGGTTGGGTGAATTGTTACATGCAGCTTTGGACAAGTTTTCCAGCGATGCGGTGAAGGATTTCTTCACATTTGACCATACAAGACTTGCATGTCAATAGCAATGCTGTGTCCGTCCATGTACTCATTTTACATTGCTAGTTTATTTACCAATGTTCCATTTAAGGAAGCCATACATATTTGCACTGCAACAATATATCAGGGTCTGGTTTAGCACAGGGCTAAATCATTGGCTTTTAAAGCAGACCAAGGCAGGCCAGCAGCACGGTTCAATTTCCGTACCAGCCTCCCTGAACAGGCGCCGGAATGTGGCGACTAGGGGCTTTTCACAGTAACTTCATTTGAAGCCTACTTGTGACAATAAGCGATTTTCATTTCATTTCATTTCATATCATGACGATCTAGATCTGCCACCATTGCTTAAATCAGTATGCATTAAGCTTCTGAACTTGGCAACTCACGCAGTTGAGTTCAGCTTCAATGACATTGTGAATTTCCAAATAGATGGTGTTGCTGTGGGATCCCTATTAGGCTCAGCTCTTGCAAATATTTTTGTTGGATTCCATTACAAACCCAGCTTTGATGGAATGACATACAACCTCCTACCTCTTGCATATTTCCAATATGTGGGTGATACGTTTGCTATATTTAACTCCAAGGCAGTGTGTACTAATAAATTCCTTGCATGTCTTCGCTCACATTGATCTTTGAGATGGAGCAGTCAAATGAACTCCCTTTCCTTGATGTACTAGTTAAGATGTTTGCTGGGGGCTCTCCACCATGGTCTTTCAGAAAACTACCTTGAGTGCTCAATATATGCACTGGGATTCTTACAGTTCCATGCGCTTTAAGATTGGCCTTAACGGCAACCTCATAAATAGGACCCAAGCTGTTTCCTCACAATGTATGTCTGATGCTGAAATAGGGCGCATCAAAGACATCCTGTGGAATAATAGCTACCCTGCCATCAAGTCAAAAAGATGTTCTCCCTATGATACAAGTTAGTCATGTAGTATATGAATTTCGGTGCCAGTGTGATGCTAGGGTAAGTATCTCCCAAAGACTATGGATTGCATCAAGCAGCATGTCCCTTCCGCTGGCGGTAACCGACCAGCCTGTGCTTGCAAAACTCAAAACACAGTGTCCAACATTAGATATGATTCTGCGATCAGACAACATTTACTAAATAATCCACAGTGTGCTAAACGTTACATGAACAACCAATTTAAGATTCAGTCAAGCTCACAGTGTGGTGCATTTGTGTCGACTGGAGGTTTCGTATATTAATACACAGGGCCTGTACTTTGCAGTCAGAAAGAATATATACACACATTGCACCTTTTTCAGCGAAACAAAATAAGTGATATCTATTCTCTGGTTCATTCCATGGGACAATGCCTTGACCAATCAGACTGCCTGGTTTAAATTTCAAACAACTCTTGTCAGTTAACTGTTAGTCACCATCAACTGGTTGATTCTCCATGGCAATGCCTCCATTAATCAGAATCTACTTGCCAACCAATCAGCACCCTCTTCTCATACAGTATGTATATGTTGTTTCCCCTAACATCTGTACTCTTGCAGTTGTCCTGATGAGTACAAGACATGGGGCGGGATTCTCCCAATCCCCCGGGGGGTTGGAGAATCGCCCGGGGCCGGTGTCAATCCAGCCCCCGCCGTGTCCCGAATTCTCCGCCCCTGAGATTCGGCGGGGGCGGGAATCGCGCCACGCCAGTCGGCGAGCCCCCCGCAGCGATTCTCCGGCCCCCAATGGGCCGAAGTCCCGCCACTGACAGGCCTCTCCTGCCGGCATGGATTATAGCACCTACCTGAACGGTGGGCGCAGGCGGGCTCGGGATCCTGGGGGGGGGGCGCGGGCCGATCTGGCCCTGGGGGTTGCCCCCACGGTCGCCTGGCCCGCGATCGGGGCCCACCGATCGGCAGGCAGGCCTGTGCCGTGGGGGCACCCTTTTTCTCCCGCCTTCGCCAAGGTCTTCACCATGGCGGAGGCGGAAGAGACCCCCTCCCCTGCGCATGCGCCGGTATGATGTCAGCAGCTGCTGACGCTCCAGCGCATGTGCAGACTTACGCCGGCCGACTAAGTCTTTTCGGCCCCGGCTGGCGCAGCGCCAAAGGCCGTTCGCGCCAGCCGGTGGAGTGGGAATGACTCCGGCGCGGGTCTAGCCCCTCAATGTGAGGGCTTGGACCCTAATGGTGCGGAGAATTCCCCACCTTTCGGGCGGCCCCCCCGCCCCCGCCGGGTAGGGGAGAATCCCGGCCATGAGCTTCGACAACACGTATTTTTTCAGCAATACTCAGGTATTGCACATAACTAGTGTTTTGAATTGTGCTTCACAGGTCAACTTCAACAATTTTGCACTGCCTACAGCAAACCACACTCCGAGATTAGTTTGGGAATTGGTGCTACAATATTGCAGCTCTATTTCAAATTTGTGTTCAGTTCAAGCATGCCTACCCAGTGGCAGCATGGGATCAGTGAATTTAACCTATATATTTAACGATCATCCAATATCAATTCGTCAAGCTCCACTGAGAATAGAATGACAAAACAAATGTATTTGACGAAAAGTAGGTTTCCTAAATCTGATCAAATAGCTCTTTAATTTACCTTAATATGTGTGACAAACGTACATTTGCAAATAATTTCGATGTAACATTTTAGATAAAAAGCATGAATTTACTGCATCAGTGTGTCCAAGGAACTTGCCTGTTTCTGATGATATGATAGCCCCTTTTCATATTGAAATCTGAGTTTATGATGTAAATCGGCTCTGATTGACATTTTAGATTAAAACTGGAGACGCATGGGAGTTGCACATTCTGACAAGTTTATGGATGTTGGACCAATGGAAGCTCACCATAGACTAATGTTAAATCTTTTCAAATCACTTTTTAATTTACCTTAATATGTTTGACTAACTTACACCTGCAAATAGTTTAACTGTAACAGTTTGCAATGCAGTAAAGAGGCTGTGGTGGTATGGATATGAGCACTGCCATTGGTGCAGAGCACTGGCTTCCCATTGGCTCTGGCTGGTCATGTGCCTCTCGTCCGATTGGTTGGGACTAATCATGTGACTGCTCTCCAATTGGTCGAGAGGAAACTAGGCCCCGCCTCGGAGGCGGGGTATAAGTACCCAGAGTTCCCGGCGGTCGGCCATTCTCTGTAGTCGACTACCTGGCTAACAACTAGCAGATTAAAGCCACTATTCGGATCCTAAATGTGTCTTGAGTCGAATTGATGGTACATCAATTTAATCTGGTAGAATTTTGGAATGGAGCTTCGCATCAAGCCTGACTGCCTCCGCACCAGCCCACATGCTGCAAATGCGTCTGCAATTTTTAAACACTGGCAGGCGTGTTTTAATAGCTACCTGACGACTGCAGCCGGCAAGCCCACCAAGGAGCAGAAACTCCACATCCTCCACTCATGCGTGGGCACATCGGTCTACGCAATGATCGAAGACGAAGGCGATTTTGATGCGGTCATGGAGATTCTTAAAGGACACTTTCTCCGGCCGGTCAACGAAGTATACGCACGGCATCTCCTGACGACCAGACAACAGTTCCCTGGTGAGTCCCTCGACGAGCTTTACCAGGCCCTTGCAGCTCTCGGGAGAACGTGCGCATGTCTCCAAGTTTCGGCGGTGGAAGTTTTGGAACTTCCAATCAGAGACGCTTACGTTGCTGGCATGCAGTCTCCTTCTATCCGCCAACGATTGTTAGAGAAGAACGCCCTCAGCCGAGCTGAGGCACGGACTCTGGCAACCTCCCTGGAGGTTGCTGACCTGAACGCCCGCGCATACGCCCCCGGCCGCGCAGCAACCCCCTGGACTTCATGGCACGCGCCACCCCCACCCTCCGTGGACCCCGACCCCCCTCCCCAAGCCTGCGTCGCGGGTCGCTCCGGCAAACTAGCGGGGGCCCGTTGCTATTTCTGTGGCCTCTCGAAGCACCTCTGCCCGCGCTGCCTGGCCCGCTCCGCTCTGTGTAAGAGCTGCGGGAAGAAGGGCCACTACGCGGTGGTCTGCCAGATCAAGTCGGTCGCTGCTGTTCCACGCAGCGACCGCGAATCGACCACCTCCGGGCTCCCCCAGGGCCCCACACCGCGCACCAACCTCTCCGGCCCGCCTCCCGGCCCCCGCAACGACCTCACGACCCGCGCCCCCAGCTGCCCCGACCGGCCCGCAGACACCGCTGACACTGCCTCCAGCCGCCAGGAGGCTCCCACGGGCACCGCCATCTTGGGGCCCCGGCTCCACATGCGAGTCCTGGGTGCCGCCATCTTGGGCCCCGGACGCCATGTGCGGGCCATGGGTGCCGCCATCTTGGGGCCCCAGCTCCACGTGCGGATCCTGGGCACCGCCATCTTGGGACCCCGACTCCACGTGCGGGTCCTGGGCGCCGCCATCTTGGGCCAACTCGGAAGACCCTGCAAGCGACTGCTCTGCCACCGAAGAGGATCTGGAACTCTCACCACGACTGGCTTCCATCAAGCTCGACCAATCGCAACCACGCTCGCTCGCCAAGACTACAACGACGGTGCAGCTCAACGGACACAAAACAAGGTGCCTGCTGGACTCCGGGAGCACGGAAAGTTTTGTCCACCCCGACACGGTAAGACGCTGCGCACTCCCCATCCACCCAGTTGAACATAAAATTGAATTGGCCTCAAGTTCGCACTCCGTCCAAATCACCAGGTGCTGCATAGCGGACCTCACAGTCCAGGGGAGGGTTTTCAAAAATTTCAAACTCCTCATTCTCCCCGTCTAAGCGCTCCAGCACTCTTGGGCCTGGATGTCCAGTGCAACCTGCAGAGCTTGACTTTTCAATTTGGCGGCCCTATTCCTCCTCTTACTGTTTGCAGCCTCGCGTCCCTCAAAGTGGACCCCCCTTCCTTGTTTGCTAATCTCACCCCAGATTGTAAACCTGTCACCACTCGGAGCAGACGATACAGTGCCCAGGACCGGATCTTCATCGGGTCCGAGGTCCAGAGGCTCCTGAAGGAAGGAGTTATCAAGGCCAGCAACAGTCCCTGGCGAGCCCAAGTGCTGGTAGTTCGGACTGGGGAGAAAAACCGGATGGTCATCGATTACAGTCAGACCATCAACAGGTTTACGCAGCTGGACGGGTATCCTCTCCCCCGTATTTCCGACCTGGTTAACAGGATCGCGAAGTACAAAGTCTTCTCCACGGACCTTAAGTCTGCCTACCACCAGCTCCCCATCCGCGCGAGTGACCGAAAGTACACCGTGTTTGAGGCAGATGGGCGCCTCTACCACTTCCTCAGGGTTCCATTTGGTTTCACAAATGGAGTCTCGGCCTTCCAATGGGAGATGGACCGAATGGTCGACAAGCACGGTTTATGGGCCACCTTCCCGTATCTCGATAACGTCACCATCTGCGGCCACGACCAGCAGGACCATGACATCAACCTCCAAAAATTCCTCCGAACCGCAGAACTCCTTAATTTAACTTACAATAAGGATAAGTGCGTGTTTAGCACCGACCGTCTAGCCATCCTTGGCTACGTAGTGCGTAACGGAGTGATAGGCCCCAATCCAGAACGCATGCGTCCCCTGATGGAACTTCCCCTCCCCAACTCCCTCAAATCCCTCAAATGCTGCCTGGGCTTCTTCTCATACTACGCCCAGTGGGTCCCCAACTACGCCGACAAAGCCCGCCCCCTCATCCAGTCCACCTCCTTTCCCCTGTCGATGGAGGCCCGCCAGGCCTTTAGCCGCATCAAAGCGGATATCGCTTGCATGCATGCTATCGATGAGTCCCTCCCATTCCAGGTCGAGAGCGACGCGTCTGACGTAGCTGTGGCGGCCTTCTTTTCATGAACCCTCCACGCTTCCGAAATCTGCCATTCCTCGGTGGAAAAGGAGGCACAGGCCATAGTCGAAGCGGTGTGACATTGGAGGCACTATCTGGCCGGCAGGAGGTTTACCCTCCTCACAGACCAACGGTCAGTAGCTTTCATGTTCGACAATGCACAGAGGGGCAAGATCAAGAACGACAAGATCTTGCGGTGGCGGATCGAGTTGTCCACGTACAACTACGATATCTTGTATCGTCCTGGGAAGCTCAACGAGCCTCCCGATGCCCTATCCCGCGGTACCTGCACCAGGGCGCAGATTGACCGCCTCCTCTCCCTCCACACAGACCTCTGCCATCCTGGGGTCACCTGTTTCTACCATTTTATTAAGACCCGCAACCTGCCCTACTCTGTCGAGGAGGTCAGGACCGTCACTAGGGACTGCCACGTCTGCGCCGAGTGCCAACCGCACTTCTACTGCCCCGAACAAGCGCATCTGATCAAGGCATCCCGCCCCTTTGAACGTCTCAGTATAGACTTCAAGGGTCCCCTCCCCTCCAACAACCGTAACACTTATTTCTTGAGTGTTATCGACGAATACTCTCGATTCCCTTTCGCCATTCCCTGTCCCGACATGACCACAACAACCATCATAAAGGCCCTCCTATCCATCTTCTCCCTGTTCGGTTACCCCGCGTACATCCACAGCGACCGGGGGTCCTCCTTTATGAGTGACGAACTGCGTCAATTCCTGCTCAGCAGGGGCATAGCCTCTGCAAGGACGACCAGTTATAACCCCCGGGGTAACGGTCAGGTCGAGCGGGAGAATGGCACCATTTGGAAGACCATCCTGCTGGCCCTACGGTCCAGAGATCTCCCTATTCCCCGTTGGCAAGAAGTCATTCCCGACGCCCTGCATTCAATCCGGTCTCTCCTCTGTACTACCACTAATCAAACACCTCATGAATGTCTTCAAGTTTTCCCCAGGAAGTCGTCCTCAGGATCCCCTCTCCCGACCTGGCTGGCCACCCCCGGGCCCATCTTGCTCCGGAAGCATGTGCGGGTGCACAAGTCCGACCCGTTGGTTGAGCGAGTCCAGTTACTCCACGCCAACCCGCAGTGTGTGTACGTGGAGTATCCCGACGGTCGGCAGGATTCGGTCTCGCTCCGGGACCTGGCTCCCGCCGGCGTGCGGCCTTCTTCCCCAACACCAACACCTCCCCTCAACCCCAATTCCCCCCAGCACCCCCCGCACCCCCACGACCCAGCGCACAGACCCCCTCTTCCCCGATTACAGCGTCTCCACCACCGGCACGGGGTACGGAGACACATCTACGACCGACACTCCCGGAGGCAAGGACGACCATCGGCCCGACGTCACCGGCTCCACTGTGACGGTCCTCCAGGACACCACGAGCACCCGACAGGCTGATCGTCTCCATCTGATGCAGCCAAGGGACCTTTATTGGACATTTTGTATTATTCTGTCGTTATTAGTAGTAGTAGTATTGTTTTGCCACGTGCCAGTGGGCAGCTCACCCCTATCGATTTTCGCTGCTCATACCGCCAGTCCTCGGACCCCCCCCCCCTCTCCCACTTACACCCCCCCTTCTTTCTCCACAAGGGGTGAATGTGGTGGTATGGATATGAACACTGCCATTGGTGCAGAGCACTGGCTTCCCATTGGCTCTGGCTGGTCATGTGCCTCTCGTCCGATTGGTTGGGACTTGTCATGTGACTGCTTTCCAATTGGTCGAGAGGCAAGTAGGCCCCACCTCCGAGGCGGGGTATAAGTACCCAGAGTTCCCGGCGGTCGGCCACTCTCTGTAGTCGACCACTGGGCTAACAACTAGCAGATTAAAGCCATTATTCGGATCCTAAATGTGTCTTAAGTCGAATTGATGGTACATCAGAGGCATTTTAGATAACATGGATTTTTGGGAGTCCTGGAGGAGGCGGGCCATCTTTGTTTTGGAATCCCCTTTCTCTGCACTCATGACAATGCCTGCTGCAACTTGCCTCACTGCTGTTCACTCTGGCCTGATTATCAATTCAGCAAGCTACATTTGCATACCTGCTTGACACCCCACAGACCATATGCCAAATTTAAATGGGACTGTGGTTGCCAAATTGTGGACCCCTCTTAGTTGCTAAATAGACATCCAGCCAGTGTGCTATGTTATAGGTAGCAGTGATCTTCGAAAAGTTCTAATCTCATACTAAATTTTGAATTTATCGAAGCATTATGCTGAAGATTTCTGACAAATGAAGGATGAAATTTTTAAACAAATTGCCATGGGTTCAGTAGTAAATAGTATGCTGGACCAGACCAAATCTCAGTATTATTTCCTTCCTCAAATTTATATTTTTACTCCTCGTTTTCTTGTCTATTTTGATTAAGCTAACTGAAACTCATGCTCCTGTAGCTGAAATTACCCTTTGTTTTCTCGTCAGCCGCAATTCATCAACTCAAATCTATTTGAATTGAACATTCGTGACATCACACTTACTGTTCTATTCAACATTAGATTTTAACTATTTCAAAGTGACTATGTTACCTCTACAAATCCATATCCTACCAATGATCAAATGTTCTGAATATGGGTCTGCTGCAGATGCTATTTCAGGTACAGTTGCAGCAAATGTTATTAGTGTCTTAATTTTTATTGGAGGTGACTCACATTGTCCCATATCTATTTGTAGTACGGCATAACCTTAGGGAGTAATAGTAGAACACAGCTTTGTGATGTGGACTGGATAATGTTTTTCACATGCATTTATTTTAATCTCCAAAGGAAGATTGAATTCACATGAGATAAATTTTGGTTCAAAATGCCAGATGCTTTTATTCCCCAATTATGTAAAACATGGCCCAGAACCTCAATTTCCCGTAGTGAATCGTATTCCAGAGGTACGGCAGAGGATGGTCAGTGGTCCCCAAGCAAGGATTGCAGAGAAATTGCTTTGGAAGTTTAAACTTTGGATGGGCAGCTACCTGCACCTGCAGTAATCTAATACTCTGATTTAACCCCAGCTTTCGGAGCATTGCTCCTTCCATTCATCTGAGGAAGGAGCAGTGCTCCGAAAGCTTGTGTTTGAAACAAACATGTTAGACTTTAACCTGGTGTTGTAAGACTTCCTACTGTGCTCACCCCAGTCCAACGCCGGCATCTCCACATCATGACTCCGATTTAAATTGGAGGATTTGGTTTGTTCCAACTCTCTTCGCAGAATAGTTACCCAGGAAAAGTCAGAAGGATTAAAACCACTTCTAACTGCTGGTTGACAATGGTAATGGCCCCCTCTGACCCCCTCCACTTGAACTGCAGACTACACCCCTGCCCCCACCCACTGACCACCTGACACCCCTTCCCGACCCATCCACATCCCTAACTAACCTCCATCCCACAGACTACCCACCTGAGCACCTCCCCTCCGGATTATTCCCCACTCATTCATTAGCCGTCTTTCATCCTCGGCTACCCTCTTGACCTCCCCATTTACCTTCCCAACCCCTGCCCCAACTACACCAGCCCCTACTAAATCAGCCCCTACTCCAACTTGTTTCATGGCAACTAGTGCTGACTCTGCTGTCCTGCAATGGAAGGATTCCTGAACTGATGCGCTGGACACAAAGACTGGGTCAGCAGATCGGGAGAGAAATGTGCACTCCTGAGTTGGGTAAGTAAAAAATAAAGGAATGGCAATCCAATAGTGGTTGTCACTCCCGCAAGTTGTGGCCCAAAAAGGGATAGATATGATCAGAGGTCCTTGATTCAATTGGTACGACATATCTGCAGCTAATGATATAAATGTAATTAAATCTCACTTTGGTAAGCATCTTAAAAACAATAGGCCTTCTGAATTCCATCCTAAGATCTAGGGAAGAACCCTGTTGCCACAACCGTTTGCTTCCTGATTGCCTGTAGGTGTGACACAGTGGCAGTAACACTCCTCACTGACTCACGGCGTCTGGATCGATTCTGGCCTTGGATGACTGTGTGGAGTTTGTCTGTGTGGAGCTTGCACGTTGTTGCTCGTTTTGTGTTCTCTCTTTAATTGGCTCTGTTTATGGCGGTTAATATGGTCGTCTTCCTTAATTCTAATTACGTTTGCTCAAGAGTCGCCAGGTATCTTTCAATACCGCCACAAGGTTCAAAACCCAATACTGATCAAAGACTCAATACACCAGTTAGTAAGTTCGAAATCAATGCTGATTTATTTACACACACAGTCAAGTATACTCATGCACAAAACTCTACCAACTAAACTATCACTACTACTAAAGTCAATACTTAGCTTCGGGTGTCCACTCAGTCAGAGAAACAATGGCCATTGTCCGGTCCTGAAGCTGCTCAGGTTGAGCTGGTACGGAATAGTAGCTAAGAGCGTCTGTCTCGTAGCGTGCGTTGACTTTGGACTTACTTGTTCTGGTGAAGCTGCTAGGCAGGTCTCTCCTCGCTGAGAGCCAAGGCCAAGAGAGCGAGTCTCTCTCGGGGGCTCCTTCTTATACCCAAAGGGGCTTTGCGCGCTTTTGGGCGGGCCTTGAACATGGCCCCAATTAATTGGGCCGTTTCTTGATCGTTCCTATCGATTTCCTCCAATAAAGGGGTGGCTGCTTTATTCTAGTCTCCTCTGGCGCTGGGGTGTCTGCCTTAGTATCGTTTACTTAAATACTTGCTCTTTTGTCCCCGGAGATGGCTCATTATTATGGTAATGGCTTTGCAGTATCAGTCTTGTCTGGGAGCTACAGCTCCAATCAACAGACAAACCTTGCACCTGCTTACTTTCTCAGTATTGTCCATTTTCCCTGCATTCTTTGCAAAGTGTCCATTTTGTAATCGGGTTGTGGCCATCCCAGATGGCTACAACATTCTCCCTGTGTCTGCCTAAGTTTCCTCTGGGTGCTCCGGTCTCTTCCCACAGTCCAAGATGTGCAGGTTAGGTGGATTGGCCATGCTGAATTGCCCCTTAGTGTCCAAAGATGTGCAGGCAGGTGGGTTAGCCATGATCAATGTGTAGAGTTAAGGGGATAGGATGGGGGAGTGGACCTAGGTGGAGTGCTTTTTTTGGCGGGTTGGACTGAATGGCCTCCTTTTGCACTGGAGGGATTCTATGATGATGTATGCTCTGCTACTATTGTTTTTCGGTGTCTCCCTTTTTTTATGGACTCACTGCAGAGTTACTTTTTAGTCAAAACTGACAATCCTTCCCTCCTCTCCACTATTTTCCATTAAAGCAAACATTAACTTAAAGTTGTACTTTAAAATAACTCATTTTGAGGCATTTTCATAAAAATATTATATTAAGAAAATCCAGAAATATAAAACGTACACTTCAAAAGTAATTAATCAGCTGTGAACACGCAAAAGATCCCAAAGGCATGAAACATGTATAATTTCAGGTTATTTACTTTCTGGATAGAAATACTATTTTATTTAATAATTTCCTGTTTTCTGACTATCGTCGATAGTTCTGTTGGTAGCCTTTACCTGGGTTACCTGATTTGTTACTGGGATCCGGTATCCCAAGGTTTGAGAGGGGAAGCGAAAGAGAAAATGCTAGAAAATCTCAGCAAGTTTGGCAGCATCTGGAGGGAGAGAAAAGAGCTAACATTTCGAGTCCAATCACTCTTAGTTATCGAAGAGTCATCGGACTTGAAACGTTAGCTCTTTTCTCTCCCTACAGATGCTGTCAGACTTGCTGAGATTTTCCAGCATTTTCTCTTTCGTTTCAGATTCCAGCATCCGCAGTAATTTGCTTTTATTTGAGAGGGGAAATATGGTTACAGTTTTGCTTTTGCAATTATATAATTAAGAACGACATGGTAGCTTTGTTGCCAATTCAATTTCAGCCTTATTCATAATGTGGACTCTGGAATTCGCCTGGGCGATTATAAATAGACAGAGATCATCTTTTTAAATAATAGTTATTTTTAAAATGTATACCGAAGTAGATAGCGTCACACAACTGGAAGGTGCTGATGAACATAAATTGGTGGACATGAAGACCTTATACATAAATTTCTGTCGGGAGCCCTAGTTCTCCCAGTCTAGACAAAGTATCACTTACAGACAATCTTAGTTGGAATATTCATAGCAGATATGGATATCTTCCCAAAATGTATTGTGAAATGTCAATTTGAGGACACTGTTACGACACCCTGGGCGAGTGCGTGGTCAATTCCAGCCCCACAGATCCCAGAGTCCCAACACAATTGAATTAACTAAAACTTAGCATAAAATTCCCAAAATATTTGGCCCTTGGCTGCCCAATAATTTAAGGGAACCAGATTTGCAAGTTGAAACATAATTAATGTTTATTTATAACAGAAATAAAGATGAAATATGCACTAAGTACAACAGATTCTTGCAAGCTAAACTACTTTTACCCACTCCTTTAACTGTCCCACCCTTTACCCAAAAGCACACAAGACAGATGCCCACAGAGGGGTGTTTCGAATCATTAGCTTTCGGAGCACTGCTCCTTGATGAAAATCATTTTCACCTGAGGAAGGAGCATTGCTCCGAAAGCTAGTGATTCGAAACAAACCTGTTGGACTTTAACCTGGTGTTGTAAGTCTTCTTACTGTGCTCACTCCAGTCCAACGCCGGCATCTCCGCATCACAGAGGGATGGAAAGAGGTGAAAATAATCAGGGTTAAGGGCAAAAGATAAGAGTCCTGGCGTCAGTTGATGATTTCTTCAGTGCATCTTCTTTTCAATATGATGAAGTTTAAAGTCTCTAATGTTGTAGCCTGCACTGATTTTCCTGCAGGTTTTAAAACACTGAGCTCACACCTTTCCTGGAGTGATAAAGTTTCTTCAAACTTTGCTCTCAGCTCATGTGATCTCCAGATTCTTTTTTCAGGAATCACTTACAGGCTTGTTGGAGGGAATTAGTTGGCTGGATCTTTTTATGCAGAAGCTTGGCAGTCATTCGTTCTGGAGAGAGTTGGAACATAGAACATACAGTGCAGAAGGAGGCCATTCGGCCCATCGAGTCTACACCGACCCACTTAAGCCCACACTTCCACCCTATCCCCGTAACCCAATAACCTTTCCTAACCTTATTTGGTCACTAAGGGCAATTTATCAATCCACCTAACCTGCACGTCTTTGGAGTGTGGGAGGAAACCGGAGCACCCGGAGGAAACCCAGCAGACACAGGGAGAACGTACAGACAGTGACCCAGCATGGAATCGAACCTGGGACCCTGGCACTGTGAAGCCACAGTGCTAATCACTTGTGCTACCGTGCCGCACACAGTTCATCTGTGTCTTTCACCTCCGCTGCCAGAATTGTAACTGAAAGTAAAAATGGAACCTCATGCCTCTGAAGAATATTATAAATAAGTCAGAACCAATCACCATCAGGTATCGGCAACATCCAGTCTTTTTGAGCCAGCTCATTGGCCACCAGCCAAGTCCATCAATATGAGTCACAACTGATGTCAGTCAAATTGTTCTGGAATCTGCTTGTTTGAAACAAAGGCAGCACAGCTCTCTGGAATCTGCCAGTTTGAATAATAATAATCTTTATTATTGTCACAAGTAGGCTTATATTGACACTGCAATGATGTTACTGTGAAAATCCCCTAGTTGCCACACTCCGGCGCTTTTTCAGGTACACTGGGGGAGAATTCAAAATATCCATTTCACCTAACAAGCACACCATTCAGGACTTGTGGGAGGAAACCGGAGCACCCGGAGGAAATCCAAGCAGGCACGGAGAGAACATGCAGACTACGCAGAGACAGTGTCCCAAGCGCGTATTGAACCTGAGACTCTAGTGCTGTGAAGCAACTATGCTAACCACTGTGCTACCGTGCCAGTAATTACAGACAGCTTCATGCAGACTGCTTTGCTTCTGGGTTACAAGTCAATCTTCAGTTTAAACCAACCCAGGCTCTTGGTTGAATTAAAGGCGCAGTACACATGCAAGGCACCGGGCCATTAATCGTCCATCGACAAAATATGTAACAGCAGAAATAGAAGAAAGAAGAAAACAGGGTGTAGGGATCTCTGTATGTATTAATACATGTTTAGTTAATATGAAGTCAGTACAGACAGATAATCACTAGGTGGCAACACTAACAGGACATATAAAAGAGGTCGAGAAACCAAGAGAGAATATCAGACCAAGCTAGAGTCACAGACTAGCGTTCCAGACTCTCAGCGGTTGTGGCATGGCCTAAACAACATAACGGGTTGCAAAGCGAAGCCGAGCAGTATCTCCAGCAGCAGCACACCCCTCCCCGATTAACTCAATGCATTCAATGCTCGATTCGAGCAGGAAACCAACAATCTGCTGTTGAGTGCCCCAGCAGCTCATAACACACCCATACCCACCATCACAGCTCCCGAAGTCAGATCGGCTTTCCTGAAAGTGAACCCTCAGAAGGCGATGGATCTGGATGGGATCCCTGGTCGTGCACTCAGAGCCTGCGTGGACCAGCTGGCAGATGTGTTCACGGACATCTTTAACCTGTCCCTACTCTGCTCCAAGGTGCCTACCACCATTATACTGGTGCCAAAGAAGAACCAGGCAACATGCCTCAATGACTACCATCAGGTGGCCCTGACTTCAGTCATAATGAAGTGCTTCGAGAGGTTGGTCATGAAGCGCATCACCTCCATACTCCCAGTACGCCTTGATCCACTGCAATTCGCATTCCGCCGCAACTGGTCCACAGCAGACGCCATCTTCCTGGCCTTACACTCAGCCCTAGAACGTCTCGACAACAATGACTCCTACATCAGACTCCTATTGATTGACTACAGCTCTGCCTTCAAACCATAATCCCAGCCAAGCTCATATCAAAGCTCCAAAATACGGACTTGGCTCCTCACTCTGCAACTAGATCCTCGACTTTCTAACCCACAGACCACAATCAGTAAGGATAAACAACAACACATCCTCCACAATAGTCCTCAATACAGGGGCCCCGCAAGGCTGCGTACTTAGCCCCCTATTATAACTCCCTGTACATACACGACTGTGTGGAAAAATTTGGTTCCAACTCCATCTACAGATTTGTTGATGATACAACCATAGTGGGCCGGATCTCGAATAATGATGAGTCAGAATACAGGAGGGAGATTGAGAACCTAGTGGAGTGGTGCAGCAACAACAATCTATCCCTCAATGCCAGCAAAGCTAAAGAGCTGGTTACTGATTTCAGAAAGCAAATACAGGTACTGCACACTTCCCCGTCAGCATCAACGGGGTCGAGGTGGAGATGGTTAGCAGTTTCAAATTGCTAGGAGTACACCTCTCCAAACATCTGTCCTGGTCCACCCACGTTGACGCTACCACCAAGAAAGCACAACAGCGCCTATATTTCCTCAGGAAACGAAGGAAATTCGGTATGTCCACATTAACTCTTACCACCTTTTACAGATGCACCATAGAAAGCATCCTATCTGGCTGCATCGCAGCCTGGTATTGCAACTAGTCGGCCCAAGACCGCAAGAATCTTCAGAGAGTCATGAACATAGCCTAGTCCATCACACAAACCTGCCTCCCATCCATTGACTCCATCTACACCTCCCGCTGCCTGGGGAAAGCGGGCAGCATAATCAAAGACCTCTCCCACCCGGCTTACTCACTCTTCCAACTTCTTCCATTGGGCAAGAGATACAAAAGTTTGAGACCACGCACAAACAGACTCAAAAACAGCTTTTCCCTGCTGTTACCAGACTCTTAAGTGACTCTCTGAAGTGACTGACCTGATTAACACTACACCCCTGTATGTGTCACCCGTTGCTGGTATTATGTAGTTACATTGTGTACCTTGTGTTGCTCTATTATGTATTTTCTTTTATTTCATTTTCTTTTCATGTACTTAATGATTTGTTGAGCTGCTTGCAGAAAATTACTTTTCACTGTACCTTGGTACACGTGACAATAAACAAATACAATCCAACAGGAGTTTCCTGTTCTTTCTTTAGTTAGTCTATGTGGGGAACAGCTAGAGTGAAGACGTGGGGCGGGATTCTCCCCTACCCAGCGGGGCGGGGTGCTCCCGGCGCAGCAGAGTGGCGCCAACCACTCCGGTGTCGAGCCTCTCCAAAGGGGGCTAGGCCTGCGCCGGAGTGATTGGCACCACGCCGACTGGCGCCAAAACCGGCACCAACGGCCTTTGACGCCCGCTGGCCGGCGTCGGGGCTGGCTGAAAGGCCTTTGCTGGTTTGCGCATGCGCCGGCGTGTCAGCGGCCGCTGATGTCACCACCGGTGCACGCGCGGTAGGTGGGGTCTCTTCCGCCTCCGCCATGGTGGCGGCGGAAGAAAAAGAGTGCCCCCACAGCTCTGGCCCACCCGCCGATCGGTGGGCTCCGATCGCGGGCCAGGCCACCGTGGGGGCACCCCCGGGGTCCGATCGCCCCGCACTCCCCCCAGGACCTCGGGGGCTCGCTCGCGCCGCCAATCCCACTGCCACCAGAGGTGGATGAAACCACGTCGGCTGGAGAGGCCTGTCAGCGGCGGGACTTCGGCCCATCGCGGGCCGGAGAATCACCGCAGGGGGCACGCCGATCGGCGCGGCGCGATTCCCGCTCCCGTCGATTCCCGGGTGGCGGAGAATTCCGGCCATGGCGGGGGCGGGATTTACGCCGGCCCCGGGCGACTCTCCGACCCTGCGGGGGGTCGGAGAATTCCGTCCGTGATCAGATCAGAGAGTAGTGTATTATTATAATTCTTAGTTTAATCCAATATTACTTATTCGTTTACGATCAAAGTATTAAAGTGAAAGAACTAACAAGATTGTTATTATATTACTCAATAAATAATTTGTCATCACCTGGAAGACTTTGACTGTTTATTATCATAATTCAATACAACTCGGCAAGACAAACGATTAATATTTATATTACAATTCAGTAATATAACACAGGGAACAAACAGGGTTTAAACAGAAGGACCTTGCAATACAAAATGGACTATTCACCAATTCTGCCTCTGCTCTGCGGGCTGTAAAGTTAAATAGCTTGTCAGTCTCCAGTTTGGCTCTCTGACTGTTCTAACAATTACCAATGTTTACCATGAGTTTAAAGAGATTTTAGATTCTGAGTGGAGGTGAGTGACAAATCTTTCAAGGCATGCCCAGAATCCTGCCCAGATGGGGACTAATATTTTAGAGGGTCTCCCAATGTAACCAACATTATTATTTCAGGTCTAGTGCTGCTCAACAGCGCGACTGAGGAGGCCATGGCTCCAGAAGGATAGACATCGCAGAGGGACCCAGATATCCAGATATTACCTGGCATGGAGCATTTGAGCTATGAAAAGTGGCTGGATAGGCCCAGGTTGTTTTCTTTAGAGCAGAGAAGGCTGAGGGGGAACCTGACGGAGATGTATAAGATTATGAGGAGTATGGACAGGGTGGATAGGAAACAGCTGTTTCCCTTAGTTGAAGGGTCAATAATGAGGGGGCATAATTTCAAGTTGGAGGACAGGTGGTTTAGAGGGGATTTGAGGAAAGATTCTTTCACCCAGACGGTGTGGAAGTCTGGAATGTACTGCCTGGGAGGGTAGTAGAGGTGGGAAATCTCACAACCTTTAAAAAGTACACGGATGAGAACTTGAAATGCAATGACATTCAAGTCTTTGGGCCAAGTGCTGGCAAGTGGGATTTGTGTAAATTTAGTGTAGGTTTGATGGTGCACACCCAATCGGCTGAATTCTGGGGCGAAATTCTCCGACCCCCAGCAGGGTCGGAGAATCGCATGGGGCCGGCGGAAATCCCGCCCCCGCCGTGGCAGAGATTCTCCGCCACCCGGGAAGTGGCGGTGGAGGGAATCTCGCCACTCCGATCGGAGAGGCCCCTGCGGTGATTCTCCGGCCCGGATGTGCCGAAGTCCCGCCGCTGGGAGGCCTCTCCCGCTGCCGAGGTTTGAACCACCTCTGGAACGGCGGGATCAGCGGCGCGAGCGGGCCCCAGGGTCCTGGGGGAGGGGGGGGGGGGGTGTGGGGGGGCGATCGAACCCCGGGGGGTGCCCCCACGGTGGCCTGGCCCGCGATCGGGGCCCCCCGCTCAGACTCCGGGCCAGTGCCCTGGGTGCACTATTTCTCCTCCGCGGCCGCCACAGCGGAAGAGAACCCCACATCGCGCATGCGCCGACCGGCGAAAGCCTTTCGGCCAGCCCCGCTGCCGGGGGCGCCGGTTTTTTGTGCCAGTCTTCTGGTGCCAACCGCTCCGGCGCGGGGCTAGCCCCCAAAGGTGGGGAGAATTCCCCACCTTTGGGGAAGCCCAACCCCTGAGTGGTTGGCGCCACTCCCCTACGCGGGGACCCTCTGTCACGCCGGGTAGGGGTGAATCCCGCCCCTGTATTGTATGATTCTTCTGTATTGTATGATTCTACGACTATTTTACATGCAATAAACCCAGGCTTCTTTGAATTTCATTTCTATCAGAGTTATTACTAGTTTCCCAATCAGATGTCCACTTATCTTACATTTAACACTTTAACCTCCAACATAAAAGTCCTGAAACTAAAAATTATGTTCTAAAACTTATGAAATATGAACCAGATTTTCACAACAATTGCACCTGATCTCACATGATACTTCTCTTTCAGTAATTTTCCATTATATCCAACCTGATACAACTCTTTTTTTTAGTGATTGCTCTCCTGCAAGTACATTGCTTTCTTTTATGTCTGCTTTTCTACCGCTTCTGCCTGATCACTGTGCATTTCAGCAGGTATTACCATTACATTAAGCCTTTCTGTTTTTCTAACATCTACCAATAGGGATCTTCTTTTGGCAGACTTTCCAGGTCCAGCCCCAATGCCTTGTTCAACACACTATTGTCCAGTCTCTATCTCAGTTTTGTAGCATGATTTCTATTTGACATACTAAGCTAATTCCCTGGGCGTGATTCTCCGCACCCCACGCCGGGTGGGAGAATCGCGGGAGGGCCGGGCGAATCATGCCACACCGCCCTGGCACCCCCCGCCATTCTCCCACACCCCCAAAAACGGCGTGTCCCGTTTTTCAACAGGCCGCTCGGAGAATTGCCGCTCACTGTTGCTCACAGCGACCGGCGATTCTCCGGCCCGGATGGGCCGAGCGGCCTGCCGAACCCGACCGGTTCACACCGGCCAACCACACCTGGTCGCTGCCAGTGTGAACAGCGCGCGACAGGTGAGTGTGGGGCCTGTGGGGGGCGGAGGGAGGATCGAGCACCACGGGCGTGCTCAGCAGATGTCTGGCCCGCGATCGGTGCCCACCGATCGTCGGGCCGGCGTCTGTAAACGACGCACTCTTTTCCCTCCGCTGCCCCGCAAGATCAAGCCGCCATGTCTTGTGGGGCAGCGGAGGGGAAGACGGCAACCGCGCATGCGCGGGTTGGAGCCGGCCAACCTGCGCATGGGCGGCTTACGTCACTTCGGCGCCGCCGGCCGCGTCATTCCCGGCACGCCGCTTTGACGCAAGCGTCAAGGCCGGGCGCTCGAGATTCACGCGCCGCCGCTCCTAGCCCCCCCGGGGTGGGGGGTGGGGGGGGGAATAGGGGGCGAGGAGCGGCCTCCGACGTCGGAGTGAAACCCGGAGTGTTTCACTCCGGCGTCGGCTCTTGGGGCGGAATTTTCCGCAAGGCCCGACGCCGTCGTGAACCTCTCTGGGTTTCACGACGGCGTCGGGCCTTGCGGAGAATTCCGCCCCAAGAGCCGACGCCGGAGTGAAACCCGGAGTGTTTCACTCCGACGTCGGAGGCTGCTCCTGGCCCCCTATTCTCCCCCCCCGGGAGGCTAGGAGGGCCGTGCCGTAAATCTCGGCTGCCGGGCCAAGGCCCGGCGCGCCGAGAATGACGCGGCCGGTGCGCCTAATGACGTCAGCCGCGCATGCGCAGGTTGGCCGGCTCCAACCCACGCATGCGCGGCTGAAGTCACGGAGAATGACGGCTCAAACCCGCGCATGCGCGGTTGCCGTCTTCTCCTCCGCTGCCCCACAAGACATAGCGGCTTGATCTTGCGGGGCGGCGGAGGAGAAAGAGTGCGTCCCTTTGAGACGCCGGCCCGACGATCGGTGGGCACCGATTACGGGCCAGTCCCCTCCTGAGCACGGTCGTGGTGCTCACTCCCCTCTCCACCCACCACAAGCCACAAAACTGGTTTTGGCACCATGTTCACACCGGCAGCGACCAGGTGTGGTTGCCGCCGGCGTGAACCGGTCGGGAACGACAGGCCGTTCGGCCCATCCGGGTCGGAGAATCGCGGGCCGCGTGAAAATCGACACTCCATTTTGGGGGGGTGGGAGAATCGGGGGTGCCAGAGCGACCCTCCCGCGATTCTCCCACCCGTTGTGGGAGCGGAAAATCACACCCTTAATCTCCCTTTGGGAGAATCGCGCCCCCTGTTTCTACATTTTTATTACCTTATTTTCCAACACTCACTTCAATGTAGCTTTAAGCCATATGTTGCTTATAATTGGATATTTTGATCTATGTTAATGTGAGACTAACTATACTAGTATTTGGATATACTGTCTTCTCCAAAATATTTGTGCTGCTTCCCTTGTTTTGAAAGTGGTTGTGTAATCCATTAAAAAATATTGCAGCTTGGGGAAGATTGAAAGTTTTTTGAAGAAAAACATTTTTTCAAGTTAAGTGAAAGCATGCATATGAAAAGCTTGATTGACTGTGACACATGATTTTAAAAACATTAATTGAAAAAATTGAAAGCTGAAACAACAGAAATACTAATGACCTTATTAGAACCAACCGTCTGCTCACTAAAGAATGATTTAACCATCAGGGAGTTTGGTGTAGTATTGACATAGTCTCTATCCAAGAATGGAAAAGGAAAGTGTATTTCGGCAACCCTGACTAAGGTTGAGCATGGAATAGAGGTAGGCTGATGTTTAAGGAAAATGCAGTTGCTATAACTCTCAGTCGTTGTCAGAAGACGTAACATCTCTTTCAGGCCTAAGAAAGTGCAGCTGTTGATGGCAGAGCATTGTGTGGTTGAGCAAGCAAGTTCATTGGACCAAAAGTAGATGGAGAATTCTCTTTGGCTGTGTCTTTCTGGATGAATGCTTTTCGAGCGATATATTTCAGGAGAAACATTGTTCATTTGTTTTGTGTTTTATAATTTCTTATGATCACTGCTTATATTTTCATTTTCTGGGCATCTTACTTTCACTGTACAGTTTCTACTGTTCCAACTCCTCACAGAAAAATAGATCATGAATGGAGGTGTCAAAAAATCTTGGGGGCAATTTTGCACCCACGATGGCCGTCAGCGAGAACGGTGATGGGGGCGCAAAATCTCATGAGAGTCAGGGAAACGAGATTCTGGCCGGCGGGATCTTGGTATCCAGGGCGTGAATCCCGCCCCGCCGCACCGACGCCGGCTACCAAATTGTCCGGCACCGGTTTTCGGGTGGGGGCAGGGATCACGCCGCGCCGGTCGGAGGCTGTTGGCAGTGGCCGCCTGGCAATTCTCCGGGCCCCGATAGACCAAGCGGCCGCCCATTTTCGGCCAGTCCCGCCGGTGTGAAATGGACATGGTCTATACTGGCGGGACCTGGCTTGGCGGCTGTCTAAAGGGGTCCTCGGGGGGAGCGGAGGGATCCAGCCCCAGGAGGGACCCCCATGGTGGCCTGGCCCGCGATCCGGGCCCACCAATCTGCGGGTGGGCCTGTGCCGTGGGGGCACTCTTTCCCTCCACACCAGCCTTTGTAAGGCTCTGCCATGGCCGCACAGAAACCCCCTGTGCTTCCACCAGAACACGCCGGCGGTTCTGCGCTTGCGGCAAAAACACGCCGGCAGTCCTGCGCATGCGCCAAGTTGCGTTGGCCCACTGCGGCCCTTCGCTGCCGGTTGGCACGGTGCCATCCCCTCCGCCGCCGGCCTAGCCCGCGGAAGTGCGGAGGATTCCGCAACTTCTGGGCGACCCAACGCTGGAGTGGTTTGCGCCACTCTTGGCGCTGATACGGGCTGCCCCGCCAATTGCGGGAGAATCCCACCCCCGATTTCCCGCACCACTCACCAGTGACTTCACAATGTTCCTGCCCACAAAAGGAAACCATCAAGGCGTTCCTGCCGGGGGTGCCAAGGTAACTATATCCCCCCCGGAGAAGAGGGCATGCCTGGCAGTACCGGGCTGTGCCAACCTGTCTTAGGGCAATGCCCAAGACTGGCACTGGGGAGCCCATTGAAGCGGGGAGGGGGATGGTGATGCAGAGCAACGAGGCTTTTGAGGGAGGATTTGGCAGTGGGGGGGTGGAGCGGTTATTGAGGGGGAAAATTGCAGTGTGGGTGTCCTTGCAGAGATATGGAGGGGGGGTAAAGGCAATGGGGGGAGAAGCTGTACTGCCGTGGTGATTGTGGGGGTCAGGGGTGGGTGGGGGAAGAGTCCCTGAAAATTGTGCCATTGGAAGAGAGACCCTTCTAATACTTTTAGTGGAGGGTTGCGCAGCGGTAGCCAAGGTTAGTTTAACCCTGAGTGCTGATTGGGGTGCCCTTTAAGGATGGGATGGGACCAGCCTTTCCGGTTCTATCAGACCCTGCCCCGGCAGACTGATGACGCAAACCACTCTCCCTGATTTTTTAAATCACAGTCACTCAACATCTGGTCTGAAAATTCGCCACCTGGTGAGATACACGCCGGTTTTCAGTCAGAGCCTGACACTAACAAATTGCGGGAAAATTCCACCCCTTAAGTCAGACTGCTGAAGACACTGGCTCAAGTTTTCTGCTTCTGGAAATGACTTTTCATCCTTTGAAGTGGTGGACAGAAAATAATGGCTGGCGAGTACAGAAGTGGACAATCCTAGACATTGTTTACACTATTGATGGCAATCAAATTATTCAATTCCATATCTGTTTAGCTCACTGGGCTAAATTGCTGGCTTTGAAAGCAGACCCAGGCAAGCCAGCAGCACGGTTCAATTCCCGTAACAGCCTCCCTGAACAGGCGCCGGAATGTGGTGACTAGGGGCTTTTCACAGTAACTTCATTTGAAGCCTACTCGTGACAATAAGCGATTTTCATTTCATTTCATTTCATAACCTCTTATTCTTTGGTTGTCACATTATCAGAATTTTAAAAAACAATTTTCCAAAGAAAAGAAAAATAGTTATTTTAAAATGGTGGGGTTTTAAGGCAAAATACATTCAAACAAGTTTAAAAAACATTTAGATGAAGATGGTTAAGATGCTAATAATCTGTGTATTGAGACCCCCCCCCCAAAAAAAAAACCTGTAAACATTAAACAATATATTTGCCTTATCTGAAGAATCAAACACCTATATCATTGTGTTAGGAAACATTTGGTCCCAGGTGTTCAGCAAGTCTGGCAGGCCATCCCTTCTGGCTGTGAACATGGAGATAAAAATAGAGATAGGAAGGCAGTCAGTCAGCAATTAAACAGGAAACTGCAAGGACGCGTTTTGGCCAGGCTGGCAAGAAGAATGTTGGAGGTTAGTTCAGGGTTGTTTGTTTAAACCAAACAAGATGATCTACTGATATGGGGAAAGCCTAGCATGTTCATCATTCTTGATTATTACATGAAGAACACTTGTGCTGATAGATTAAGTGAACCCAATCATAATTGTTGCTTTGATGATTACCGTCTGACATAAAACAACTACATTTTCAACCTTTGGCCTCATTTTACAACCTATTTTCTTGATCTGCTTTCAAAGTGATTAGAGAGCCACATGGTGCTTTGTGAAAAAGCTATGAACATTACGTTCGGACCACAAGGTGGTATCATTGTTATACACTTAGATTACCCTATTGTAAAAGTAAACATTACTTAGGTAGTGTGAGAATCACCAATGGAAGCAACTGCTGCCATTGAACCAAAATATAAACAATTACATTGTTTTGAGGATTAGAGATGTCAAAAATTATGTCACAAATTTCTATTCTGTCGTAAATATCTATTATTCACACTTGGGAAATCTACAGGATGTGGAAAATAGTTTTTTTTAGTGACTCTTCCAAAATTCCAGCATTTTCTTAAAGGGCAGGACTGCTCACAGATCTAAATGGGCACATGCGCGGTGGCCTCCTTCAACGCGTTGGCCCCGACGCAACATGGTGCAGGAGTTCAGGGGGCGGTGCGTAGGAAAAGAGTCCGGGGGACAGAGAGGCCGATCGCGGGCCAGGCCGCATCGGAGGTCCTCCCCGGGATCAGAGCCCCCCCCCCCCCCCCCCCCCCCACACACACACACAGGCCGCCACCTGACCCATTGTATGCAGAGTTCCTGCCGGCTACGAGCAGGTGTGGACGGCGCCGGCAGGTCTCAGCGTTTTAACTGTGACCGCTCGGCCCATCCCGGGCCAAGAATTGGCGGACCGGCCACGCAGAGCGGCCTGCAACCGGCACCGCGCCAAACACGTCGGCTCCAAGGCGCCGATTCTCCGCTCTGCTCCTCCGCTACGCTCTGCGGAGAATCGCGTGCCAGCGTCGGGGCGGTGTAGCCAGGTCGCTGGGATTCTCCGGCCCGGCCCAGGGCTGGGAAAATCCCGCCCTAGTTTCCCAGAAATGTGTTTAACACTTAAATTTCTTCTTTTTATTTAAACTGTTATAGAAAGGTTGAATAAGAGTGAAAGGCGACAGTATAACCATCATTGATGTAGTCACAAAAACAACAAAGGCACGCCGTACTAACATCTGGGAAATTATGCAGTAATTGGGAAAGTTGTCCTCCAGGTCAGTAAAACAGACCCTGACATAATCATACCCACAGAATCACATGTTATAGACAATGTCCCAGACTCCTCTGTAACCATCCCTGGATCTATCCTGCCAGTGGGATGCCAAAAGGAGGTGGCACAGTGGTGTACAGTCATGAAGAAGTGGCCCTGAGAGTCCTCAACATAGCAGACCCCATGAAGTCTCATGACATCAGGCCAGGTCATGGACAAGGAAGCCTGTGCTAATTATCACCAGTTGCCCTATTGACCACGTTTGACATCCAGGAGCCCTTGTAAAATTGAAATCGACAAGAATCCAGGGAAAAACTGCACTGATTGGAGTCAGCCTTTGCACAAAGGGAGTTGGTTATAGTTGTTGAAGGTCAATCATCTCAGCCCACATCACCACTGTAAAATTGCTAGGAATGTGTAAATGCACATGTCTATTCATGCTTTGCTTGATTACCATTGGAAGTCCTGGGGAAGTTTTGCAGAACTTTCCCTACGAAATTATCTTTTAAGTAAAATCCATCATAGTGTAATGTTTCCTTCATAGCAATTTTAGCACTATCAGTAACATAACATGAGGCTAATACACCAGAAGTTCCTGGATAGTTATTGTGGACAGGAAAACTAGATGATTTTGTTTTCACCTTTTGCCTGTGTAAGAAAACATCAGTGTCCCAAACACTACCTTGACTCAGGGTAGACTGGGTAAGCGAATACAGTGTGGATGCTGAAGGTTAGCCAGTTGGCAAAAGTAAATCCTGGGAAAAGAAGTTTGAAAATCACTGCTCTAAAGAAAATATGGGTCACCAAGGGTTAAGTATTTATTGTGGAATTGAAGCTAATTTTTATTACCATGCCATCTCCTTACTCCATAGGTAGCACTAGCTGTCACAGAAGCATTTAGTGAACAGCATTTACAGAGACAAATAGAAATCTAGGTTTGTTTTCTGTTATCATTTTCTTTTTTTAGGCCCATTAGCAGGTATGATGTTGATGGTATTGCACCTTTTCATTCCATTTTCAAATGAAAAAAATATGCCTTGAAAAGTCATTTAAGTATCCTTCATTTGAGTATCTTTGCAACAACTGTAGAATTAATGACATTTCAGACTTTTGCCATTTTAGTTATGTTATCAGCACTGTATTGTCTATTCTGTTTTAAAATAGGCTGTATTAATCAAATGCAGAAGTTGGTAGAAAATCTGTTTAAAATGGTTTTATAACTAAATCCTGTTTGAAATTGCAATTACACTTGATAAAGTGATTTGCATCACTTTATTGTTACTTTATACAAAATAACACTCTAGGCTGATACTAATCTCATATTTTGTGTGTCTGTTTTTGTTTGGTATTCACGTTTCATGAATAATCTAACAGTTCAGGTTAACATACTTCCCTTTATAAAAACTGGTACTATAGCGTCCACTTTTGTAACTGGCTGAACAGTGCATTGATTGCTTATGCCTAGAGCAAGGATGCTGTCAAGTTGCTCTGTGTTGAGTCATCTATCCATGAAGAGCTACCAGGCAGCAGATAATGCTGTGTAGCTGCTGTCTTTCTCCCACAATGTAACAGCAGCAGAGGTAGTGAAGAGTAGGTAAAAGGACCCTGATTCCCGTATACAAGATTATTTTCCAGCCAGCTTGAAAGCTGAATGTGGCAGAATGGCAACTTACCTAAATAAGAATCACAGCTGCGGCAGAGGCCCAGATCGCTTAAAAGCTACAAGAACTATGTCAGTGCTTGTGAATGAACCGGACTGCTCCTGTAGCTGGTGGCATGAACCACAAGAATACTACTACAGTACTGAGACTCTGCCAACTTCAGAAATCACCTCAGCTCGAAATCGGACCAAGTTTACTACACTGCGTGATATTGCCTTGAAAAGCCCCAGCAAAAGCCTGTTGAAGATGAGAAGTGTGAATTGTGATTGGTGGTCTGAATGTTCTTGCCCACCTCACAGCAGCTGGTATGAGCAGGTACAGACGAGCATTGTGACGAGTTTGATTTCTTGTTGTTACTTTAAAAATCTGGAATATTTGGCTCAGTAATGGTCTTTCAATAAAACACTATAGAATGGATTGTTCTGTGTTTTTATTAAAATAAAAAAGTATAAATTAACCTCTATTGAATGGAACTCTTGCTCAAAGTGCATTCCGTTAAATAGGAGACAGAAACATTTTGCTGTCTATTTGAATATTAATTCCATATAACCAGTACAATCTGGAAAATTCTGGAATATATGTTACATTTGATTTAAGTCAGCTTTCCTAAGTTTCAGCACATTTCTGCAAAACCTTAATTTTATTTATTTATTGTATTAAGTTCATTTTTTAATGGTTGCTATTGCAATGTTTGCTTAAATTGTGTTTAATTTTCATCAGATCTTGACTGACAAAATGTGTTACTTTTCATCAAGTAAAGAATGAATGAGGGTCATTAGTTCAGATCAGCTTGAGAGCTTTTGTTTTTAAGTCTATTAATGGTCCTCAATTATCATGGAAGCACATGTTTGTTGTTAAATAATCTTAATATGTGTGCAAAACATGGTAACATTCAACCAAAGTCACCTAAAAATTTCTAAAATCTTGCTGTTTTTGCATTGAAATTCCTAAGGTTTGGAGGAATTGGAAGTGAAATTTGTCTTCAGTTAAAGCATGGAAAAGTGACGAAACAGCAAGCAGCCTGTTTTAAACTGTTCCCGATATTAATTTTTATTGACTTGAAAATGGTTTACTACCATCCATTTTGTATTTTCATTAAAGACTTAATTTCACCCCCACCATGCTTTGTTATACAAAACGTCAGCTTATGCAGTTTTGTTAAATTGTCTGGATGCATTTTTATTTTCCTGTCTTGAACAAGATGATCAGCGGTCCATTCCCTTTGACGGTATTATGACCGACATAGCTTTCACTTTTGGCTCCATATTGATTTATTCTTATCTTCTGGGTTGGTGTGTGTGTGTGTTGGGGGAGGGGGGGGGGGGGGTAGGTGGTTGGCATATTTAATACATGTTCTGCCAGCTCTTGTTGCATCACACCAGCTTTTGATTTCATGGCCTGGCAGATTTGACATTATATGAGGGAAAGAAACAGATTTAGCAGGTGAAGATTGAAGGGTTTTCTTTTTATCTCTCCCTTTTCTGCCACTTTTGATGGAGCTCTTAATTGCAAAACCATGCACGCCTACAATCATGATGTGTCGACAATTTAAGTCGGTTAAGAACTGGCATATACTTCACCTATCTTGCACTTCACTAATCTACAGCTGCATTTTCCTGCTACCACTCTTCACCATAGCATGCAAGGTGTTTATGGGCTTTATAAACAGAGGTATTGATTATAAAAGGAGTATGTTAAGCTGAATGTATATAAAGCTTTAGTTATGTCAAAATTAGAGCGCTTCATCCATTTCCAATTATTACTTTTTAGGAAGGATGGGAGTGTCCTTTTACTGGGTGAAAAGGAGATTTTCCAGAATGGTTCCAGGGCTTGAGCACAAAAATGAAGGCTGACACGACTGTTCAGTACTGAGGGAACATCACATTGTTGGAGGTGCCATCATTTGGATGGGACATTAAACTGAGGTCCCACTACCTGCTGGGGTGGATGTAAAAGACTATGGCACTGTTTTTAAGGAGAGGGGGGGAATTATCCCTGTGTCCTGGCCAATGCTTATCCTACAGATCAACACCATTAAAACAGAGTATCTGGTCATTATCACATTACTGTTTGTGGGAGTTTGCTGAGTGCAAATTAGCTGCTGTGTTTCCAACATTATAATAGTGATTACACTTCAAAAAGTACCTCATTGGCAGTAAAGTGCTTTGAAAAGTGTAGTGAAAAGCATTATGTAAATGCAAGTTTTTTTTAATATGAAGGATTTAGCTACAAGGTTAGGTTGGAGAAACTGGGGTCCTTCTCCTTGGAACAAAGGAGATTGGAGGGTATTTGATAGAAGTGTATCTAATTTGACAGGTTAAATAAGATAGACATGGAAAAAATGTTTCCGTTAGTTGATGATACTAGGACTAGGGGACATGGATTTATAGCTTTGGGAGTGAGATGCAGGAGGAATATAAGGAAGAAAGTTTCTATGCATCGAATGGTGCTGTCCTGGAACTCACTGCCTACGAGAGGAGTTAAAGCAGAGGTGATTAATTATTTCAGCAGGAAATTGGATGGTCACTTGAAGGAAATAAACTTGCCGGGCTATTGGGATAGAGAGGAGGTTTGGAGCGAAGAGTTGGCATAAATTTGACAGCCATCTGCTGTGCCGTAAATGATCTATTACTCTGCACTGCTCCACCTTACACATCACATGAGGAACAACAGTTGAAACTTACCACTGCCAACCATACCGATAGCAGGAGGAGCAACACAAGCACCAGCAACAGATCAGCTAGCTTCTCCTCATCCACTCGCAAAGGGAATGGACCCAAAGATCCACCTGGATGCATTTAAGGCATGGGCAGAAGAGACAACAGGATGAGGGCGAATGTGAGTGTTGGTTGTTCAGATGATGAGGTGAGGTGCCTGGAGAGAGAGGAATGACTGGGGCCAAACGGTGTGTTGTCCTGAAGTGTGCAACACAAGCAAATGCTGAGAAGCTTTGAGTGTAGGGTTCGGTAGCTAAAAGTGTTGTGAAACTTACCTTTTCAGACCACCTAAAGTGCTGGTACTGGATCCTCTTGGTCCACTGACTCCTTCAAGGGACCAAACATCTTGGGCATGAGTGATCTACCGAAAAGCATCGTGCTGTGGCCGGTAAATGCCGGGAGACCCCACTCCCGGGATCGACCTGGCTCACCACACCTAACGAGATCAAACGCAATCTCGCAAGACGTTGCGATGTGAAGTCCGTCATTTTCGGCAGGGTCATCTTTTAGCAAATCTGCATATGAGAGCAAGACAGCTAGTTTCACTCTAATATGCATTCTCGAGATCTAACCAAGGTGTAGGATCTAACCCCTTTGTCTTGGAGAACTCGGGTGAGCGCCGTTCAGTACTGGTCTCCACAAACGGGGACCAGACGGAACGGCACTTGTGGGGGTCTTGCAGGGAATTGGAGGCCCTAGGTGCTTGCCCTCTGGGTACCCTGGCAATGCCAGCCTGGCACGTGGCAGTACCATCTGAGTGCCAGCCTGACACTGCCAAGGTGCCCAGGTGATGCTGACAGGGGCACTTCCAGGTGCCAGGGCTTCCAATTCCCTGAGAGACCCCCACGAGTGCCGTTCCATCTGGTCCCCATTCGTGGAGACCAGTACTGAAAGGCGCTCGCCCAAGGCGAAGGAGTTTGATCCCACATCTTGGTTAGATCTCGAGAATGCATCATATTAGAGTGAAACTGGTCAGAGGAAGATCGTGAGGAATACCCTCCACTGTGTCTGGTCTCTACGGCTGTAGAAGAGAGCTCCGGGGACAGAGAATCTTTGAAAAAGGTGGCCTTCTGGAACAAACGTGGTCTACATGCTTGTGCTGTGGTAAGAGATCGGGCCCGTTCGTCGAAAGATAACGCCAGGGACCCACTGGGCAACACCAGCAAAATTTCAAACGAACACCGGTTCACCAGGCACAAACGGTTGAATCGGCCGATGCCGAGAAGGGCCATGTCCCTGCCATTCTTGAGTGCGGCGTACATTTGCGCCAATATCCAGGAAAACCATGCTAAGGCGGGTGCGAAGTCTCTGGCCCATTAGGAGTTCCGCAGGAGCTACCCCAGTCACTGCATGTGGAGTGGTCCTATTTGAAAACAAAAAACCGAACCAGTCTCGTGTCCATTGACGAAGAAGATTGCTTTTTTAGGTCCTGTTTGAATGTCTGCACTGCGCGCTCTGCCAACCCATTGGAAGCTGGGTGGTATGGAGCGGTGCGGATATGGCGCCTGCCATTTATCTTCATGAACCTCGCAAACTCCTCAATGGTGAAAGGAGTGCCGTTGTCCATGACGAGCACCTTGGGGAGGCCAGGCGAACTGAAAGACAAACACATCTTCTTGATCGTTGCGCAGGATGGTGTGCCTACCATCTTATGCACCTCTAGCCATTTAGATTGGGCATTGATTAATAGAAGGAACATGGATCCTTGAAAAGGGCCGGCGAAATCCGCATGCAAGCACGCCCAAGGCTGCCCTGGCCATTCCCAGTGATGTAGGGGCGCGGCCGGCAGAAGCTTCTGATGCTCCTGGCAAATGGAGCAGTTTTGGGCCACCTTCTCAATGTTGATGTCGCGGCCTGGCCATCAGACATAACTCCGTGCCAACATTTTGATTTTGGTCACACCCGGATGCCCATTGTGCAAGTCCTGTAGCATCGGGTCCTATCCTTTTTCCGGGACGACCACATGCGTGCTCCACAAGAGGATACCATCATCCACGCTAAATTCTGACAGCTTGGAGGAAAATGCCTGCAACTCGCCTGGGAGCTGTCTCTGTTGCCCACCATACAGGACTATGTGCAGAACCTTTGACAGGACTGGCTCCGCCTGGGTCCACTCACGGATCTGTGATGCCGAGACAGGCAAGAAGTCCATAGAATTTAGGGTTGCAACCACCTCCCCTGTTGTGAGGGTCGACATGGGGCCGGTCGACAAAGGCAATCGGCTCAGTGCATCGGCATTCGCTATCTGGGTCCCTGGCTTATGCTCCAGAGAATACTCGTAGGCAGCGAGCAACAAAGCCCAGCGCTGGATCCGTGCGGGAGCAATGGGCTGTATTGGCTTATCCTCTCAGAAACGTCCGTGCAGAGGCTTATGATCAGCCACGATAGTGAAATGGTGGGCATACACATACTGGTGGAAGCGTTTCACCGCAAAGACCACCGCCAGGCCCTCCTTCTCGATCTGCGCATACTTCTTTTCCGCTTCAGTCAATGTGTGGGAGGCGAAAGCTATCGGCCGCTTGGCCCCGTTCTCCATCTTGTGGGACAATATCATATGGGGATGCATCACACGTGATGAGTAAAGGCTTTCCAGGATCACAGTGGGTTAGTAACCCTGACGAGGACAATTGCTGTATTACCTGCCGGAAAGCGGTTTCTTACGGCTGACCCCAAACCCAGGTGTGATTGTTCTTTAGCAGAAGGTGCTATGGGCCCAGCGTAGTTGCCAGATTGGGGAGAAACTTCCCGTAATAATTTATGAGGCTGAGAAAAGAACGAAGATGTGAAGTGTCAGTCGGGGCGGGGGCCTGTTGAACCGCGTGCACCTTCCCTGCGACGAGATGCAAACCTTTGCGGTCCACCCGATAACCCAGGTAGACCACGTCCTTCGCCTGAAAGACGCACTTTGTATGACATAAACGGACTCCAGCCTCTGAGAAGTGTCTAAGGACAGCCTCCAAATTTTCAAAATGTTCCTGCTCCGACGTCCCTGTAATCAAAACTTAGTCTAAGTAAACAGCGACACATGGTAAACCACTCAAAACGCTCTCCACGACACGTAGAATGATAGCACAGGTAGAGGATACCCCAAAGGGAAACTGTGTATATTCATGCAGGCCCCTGTGTGTATTAATAGTTACATATGGCCGGGAGGCAGGTTCCAGCTCCAACTGTAGGTAGGCGTGACTCATGCCTAATTTTGTGAATGAGAGTCTGTCTGCAAGCTTCGCAGAGAGATTTTCTATGTGGGGCATTGGATATCGGTCGAGCCGGGAAGCCGTATTCACTAAGTTTATAGTTGCCGCACAAGCAAACTGTGGTTTCTGGCTCCATTACAGGTACAATTGGCGCTGCTAGGTCAGTGAAACGGACGGGCCTGATTATACCCAAGGACTCCCCTTCTACCTGATAATACCCAAGAGCTCCCCTTCTACCTTCTCGAGCAAGGCCTAAGGCACCTGATGCGCCTGGAAATAGCGCGACGTAGCTCCTGGTTCGACCTGGATACGGGATGGATAGGTACCGTCCTAGCACCTCAGTCAACCCTCCAGAAACTGTTTGGAGGATGTGCTGCCACTGCAGCTGCAAATGGCGCAACCAGTCCCGACCCAACAGGCTGGGCCCATGGCCGCGCACCACGATAAGTGGGAAACGCCCCTCCTGGCATCCATAAACAACAGGAGTCATCGTAGTTCCAGTGATGTCCAGTGGTTCCCCAGTGTAGTTGGCCAACCTGGCCTGTATATCGGTTAATGTAAGGGTCTGTATACCCTGCTTGATGTAGTCGAATGTCCTCTGGGTGATCACGGAGACCGCTGCGCCAGTGTCCAACTCCATCTCAAGCGGGTGACCATTGGCCCGTACTGTCACCTTAATGGGACCCATACGGGGAGCTTCCACACAATGCAGCTGCAGGCAGTATCTCCACGTCCTCGGGAGCAGTCCCCGCAGGTTTATCTAAATGAAAAGTATGGCCCCTGGGCTGGACCCAGTTTCTGTTGGAACAAAGGTGCCTCTGGCGCCCCCAGGACCGGCGTCCGCAACGGGGCCAGCGCCCACAAGCCCGACACTGTCATGGCTCCTCATCCATTGGTTCTGGAGAAGGCTCCCTTCAGGGAGAAACCTTCGGCGGCCACTGGCGTCGATCCGGATGCCGCCCCGCCCAAGGTATGGCAGGGGTGCGTGGCGACGCTATTGGACGGAAGGGGTTGCACCCCAAGGCGTGCACCTCCATTCCCTGTAGCTCCTGCACTCCCCGTTCTGCGCTCTCTCGGGACAATACTATCTGAATGGCCTGTTGAAAAGTCAATGTTAGCTCTGCTAACAACTTTCTCTGGGTGGCCGCTTTGTTAATACCGCAAACTAAATGGTTGTGTAACATTTCTGATAAAGTCTCACCATAGTCACAGTACTCTGCAATCCTGCGTAGCCTGAATAGAAACTCAGCAAGAGATTCTCCTGGGGTCTTCTCTGCGGTATTAAACCCGTAACATCGGACTATTGTGGACATGGTTGGGTTAAAATGTTGCCCGACTAAGGTTACAAGTTCATCAAACGTCTTGGTGTCCGGCGCAGTTGGGTGCGTAAGGCTCCTAATCCACCCAAACGTATGCGGGCCGCAGGCAGTGAGCAATATGACCACCTAGCGCTTGTTTTCGGTGATGTTGTTTGCCCAGAAATAGTAACTCATCCGTTGTGCGTACTTGTTCCAACTTTCCAGCGCAGCATAAAAAACATCCAAACGTCCATAAAGAGGCATAGTGTAATAGAACACAACTTCCAACCTGAATCCAACAAAAATCCAGGGAGGTGGCTACAGCAGCGTAGACAGCTATCCACTTTAACCCTCGTCGCCAGTTTTGTGAAGGCCACGAAGAATCCAGCACAAGTTTGTAGAACAGAAAGAAAACTTTATTTACAATAGCATATGTATATAAAACAGCAGCAGTAACTCCCTTGCTCCTCATTCCTCTCCAGCTGGTTCCATACTGGCCAGCTTTATTTATGCAGGGACCTGCTAATGATTTCTCCGCTCCCCTCATTGTGGAAGCTCATACTCCCACAGGATTGTGGGATTGTCATTAGTCCCCAGCCAGTGGTAAGCAGGCAGGTTATAACACTCTAATATGCAGAGTTACTAATAGGTGGCACTACCAAGGTGCCATACTGGCATTTTTTGCGCAGTGGTGTTTGGCCTAGGGGTGCCGTGCGCGGGTGTGGCGGGGGGGGGGGGGGGCTTGGGCACCCCCTTAGAGTGAGTTGGGGCTTGCTGGGGGGAGGTTCGGAGGTCATGTAAGGGGCTTGAACGATCAGGACGCCATTTAAAAGTAGTGTCCCAATCTCCCGCTGCACAGAGGAGTTCCAGCGAACGGAGCTCCTCAGTGCAGCCTCAACCGTGCGTTCCCTGCTGAGGCCCCGTATTTAAACAGAGTCACGTTAGACAGCATTGTGTTTCTCGGTGCTGCGACAGGGAACACATAATAATAATAATAATAATAATCGCTTATTGTCACAATTAGGCTTCAATGAAGTTACTGTGAAAAGCCCCTCATCGCCACATTCCGGCGCCTGTTCAGGGTGGCCGGTACGAGAATTGAACACATGCTGTGGCATTGTTCTGCATTACAAGCCAGCTGTTCAGCTCACTGTGCTAAACCAACCCCACGTAGCTAAACGCGTTTGCTGTGGGACATATTTCCCATTTCGTTTGATTGCGCCCCTTATGTTGACTTCCTTAGCCGCTTCCATCCAAGCCTGCTTGTTAAAAATGCTGTCCAATTCCTGCCATTCTTGGGGCGAGCTTTAATCACTGCAGCCCCATATATCCACAGCAGGACTTCCAGGTAATAGAGATTTGGGAAGCAGCCTTCCCAATTCCTCTCATACCTGTGATTGCTGGAGCCTCAAAAATACTAGTGCTGGTGAGCCCTTGTAAACCCTACCACGGCCCCTTTAATTGTAAAACCTTATTTTGACAGATCAATGCGTTATCCTTCCCTCCTTTCTGAATTCATCGGAATGTCGAAGTAGGCCGCTAGTTCCATGCCTGAGTTAAATAGCCAGGGCTGAGACACCCATTAGTAAACTGAGAACGCAATCTTAAAAAGGCCTCATTTGGTCTGGCAGGGTCTAAGCTCAGAATATTTCATACAGTATTAGAATGTTGGAAAGTTGGTATTTGAAAATCTAAGGACATTGTGATTGCTCAAAACCTAGTAAATGTGTCTCACTGAAATAATACACAACTGATTACTACCAATCAATTGCACGTAGTGCCGACATACAATAGAATTAAATGCATCTGTCAATAATTTTCAGTTTCATTATGATGCAGAGAATATTTTAAAATTCTTTCGTGGGATTTGCCTATCGCTGGCAATGCCAGCATTTTTGCCCATTCTTTTTTTAAATTAATTTGGAGTGCCCAATTCATTTTTTCCAATTAAGGGGCAATTTAGCATGGCCAATCCACCTAACCTGCACATCTTTGGGTTGTGGGGCCGAAACCCACACATAAACGGGGAGACTGTGCAAACTCCTCACGCACAGTGACCCAGAGCCGGGATCAAACCTGGGAATTCGGCGCCGTGAGGCAGCAGGGCTAACCCATTGTGCTACCCTGCTGCCCTATTGCTCATTCTTAATTGCTCTTCAGAAGCTGGTGGTGAACCACCTTCTTGAATTATTTCAGCTTATCTGGAGCAGTTATACCTACAATGCTGTTTGGAAGGACATTTCAAACATTTTATCTGGTGACAGTGAAGGAACAGTTATATAGTTCCAAGTCAGGTGTGTGTGTGGTTTGGAGGGGGATTTTCAGGTGATGGTGTTTCCATGCATCTGTTGCAATTGTACTTCTAACTGAAAGGTCACAAGTTTGGAAATCTTGTCGAAGGAGGCTTGGCAAGTTGCTGCAGTTAATCTTCATAGAATCATAGAATGTACAATGCAGAAAGAGTTCATTTGGCCCATCGTGTCTGCATTTGCCCTTGGAAAGATTCCCCTACCCAAGCCCACACCTCCACCCTATCCCCGTAACCCAGTAACCCCACCCAATCTTTTTGGATATTGTTTATGCTAAGCACTACTGCCCCTGTGTGTCAGTGATGGAGGGAGCGAATGTTTGAGGCTGTGGATAGGGTGTTGATCAAGCAGGATGCTTTGTCCTGGATAGTTTCTATCCTCTTATTTAATTATATGGTTCGTCCAGCTCAGTTTCGGACCAATGGCAACTCCCAGGATGTTAGTGAGAAATTCAGCAATGGCAGTGCTATTGAAGGTCAAAGGAGATGGTTCGATTCTGTCTTGTGTCTTGTTGGAAATGGTTATATTCTCTCCTGTTGGAGATGGTCATTGTTGAGCACTTGTATGGCACAAATGTTATTTGCCGCTCATCAACACAAGCCTAAATGTTGTCTAGTCTTGCTGCATATGGACACTGAGTGAGGAGTTGCAAATGGTACTGAGCATAATTGTGCAAACGTCAGTGAACATCCCAACTTCTGACCTTATGGTGGAGCAGTTGATGATGATTGTGCCTAGGATATTACTCTGAAGAAATCCTGCAACCATGTCTTGGGATTGACATTATTTTCCTCCAGCAACTATAACCATCTTTTATGTTAGTTTTGACTCCAATCGAGTCAAGAGTTTCCCCCCTGATCTCCACTGAATTCCATTTACTAGAGCTCCTCAATGCCACACTCTGTCAAATTCTGCCATAATATCAATGGCAGTCATTCTCACTTCACCTCTGAAATTGAAATTCAGCTATTTTGTCCATGTTCGAGCCAAGGCTATAATTAAACCTGCAAACAAGAACTCTGACATAGCCCAAACTAGCATTGGTGAACTGATAATTGCTAAGTAAGTGCCACTTGTTAGCACTGTTGACACCATCAGGTAGTCAAGAAAGCATACGGAATGCTTGCCTTCATTGGACGGGGCATTGAGTATAAAAACTGGCAAGTCATGCTACAGTTGTATAGAACCTTGGTAAGGCCGCGCTTTACAATATTGCACACAATTCTGGTCACCACACTACCAGAGGGATGTGGAGTCTTTGGAGAAGGTGCAGAGGAGGGTTACCAGGATATTGCCTGGTCTGGAGGGTGTAAGCTATGTGGAGAGTGTGGTGATCCACCACTATATATATATGTGTGTGTCTCTATTAGGGGATGTACAATAGTACCTGCTATTACAGGTTTGCTGGTAAGCCCCTGCCGGCTAGATCCGCCCACAGGGAGCAGTATAAATATTCATAAGCTCTCCTGAGCTGCCATTCTGCAGCTGCAGTTGAGGGAATAACATCTCACGGTAATAAATCCTCTTTTGTACCGTTTCGTGTTTCTGTGTGCAATTGTTAGCGCATCATAACAAGATTATGAGGGGCATGGATAGAATGGATGAGCAGGCACTCTTTCCCAGGGTAAAGGGGTCAGTCACCAGGGGACATAGGCTTAAGGTCCGTGGGGCAAAGTTTAGAGGAGATGTGCGAAGCAGGTTTTTTACGCAGAGGGTGGTGAGTGCCTGGAACCTGGAGTGCCTGGCGTGCCAGGGGAGATTGTGGAAGCAGATACATTAATGGTGTTCAAAAGGCATCTTGAAAACAAATGGTTAGGATGGGTATAGAGCGATATGACACAGGAAGTGCTGAGGGTTTTGGCAAAGGTTGGTATCATGACCAGTATAGGCTTGTACGGTCCTGTTCCTGTGCTGTATTGTTCTTTGTTCTTTGTTCTAGTTCTGGAACAGCAGTTTCCAGTAATACTGCCTGGATGCTGTCAGGATACATGCTCTTTGCTATATCTAAAGCATTCAACTTTTTCTTGATATCATGTGGGATTGAATCAAATTGGTTGAAGACTGCAATCTGTGATGCTAGGGACCCAAGGAGTATCATCCACTTCATACTTCTGGCTGATGAAGCAAATGCTTCAGTCTTGTCTTTTGCACTGATGTGCTGGGCTCCCTAATAAGTAACGATAAATATGTTATCGTCCGCTCCAATGGTTAGTTGTTTAATTATCCACCATCTTTCACAATTGGATATGGCAGGACTGTCAGATTGTACTGGAATACAATGGTCTGCAGAATAACAGTTTTGAACTGCTAGATCTGTTTGAATCTATCCAATTTAACATGGTCATTGAGTCATACAATGGGATGAAGAGTATCATCAGCATGAAGGTGGAACTTCGTCTCTGTGAGGTCTGTGCTGTGGTCACTTTTACCAATATTGTCATTGGTGGCTCCATTTGCAATATGTAGATTGGTGAGGATAGGTTTTCCCCTCAAGCCTGGATGGGTTTTTCCCTCAAATTGGTTCTCTCATCACCTGCCACAAGAAAAGTCTGGCAGTTGTCTCTTTTGGTCACAGCTCAGTCAGTTATGGTGCATCTTGGTGATGGGCATTGAAGACCCCACCCAGAGTGCATTCCAGAAACAGCAGTATGATGAAAGACTAATACATATATTGTCACCATGTTAAAATATCCACAATAAATTTCATATGAATTCTCATGTCTACGTTAATAAATGGAAACTACCCTTATAATTACACCAGTGATGTTATTTCCTCAGATTCAGGGGTATGGTTAACACATGTAGTTTGCAGGTTTCATAATAAATGTAGGCATATTTTGAAGTGCAGAAGTTGAAAAGAAAAGTGTTTGGATTTTTAATATATTGCCGTTTGGAGCTCTGTACTTTTGACCAGATATGCACATATCCGGCTCCTCCGCGGAGGGCTTTTCCTTGGCTTGCGAGGTATCTCCTGCTTCTGAATTTAAGATGCTGGAGGAGTCCTGATCAAATGGGTTGCCTTGTCCTGGGTTGCTTTGTCCTGGATGGTGTTGAGCTTCTTTAGTTTGTTGGAGCTGCACTCATTTAGGTAATTGGAATCTATTCCATCACACTCCTGACAGGGACTGTCTTTGGGGAGTCAGAAGGGTGGTAACTACATAGTTTCCAGCCTCAGACCTGTTCTTGTAGCCTCAGTGTTTATATGGCTGGTCCAGTTAAGTTTCTTGTCAATGGTAATCTGCAGGATGTTGACGATGAAGGATTCTGCAGTGGTAATGCTGTTGAATGTCAAGGGGAAGTGATTAGATTATCACTTGTTGGAGATATTTACTGCCTGGCAGTTGTGTGACATGAATGGTAGTTGTCACTTATTAGCCCAAGCCTGAAGGTTTAACAGGTCTTGCTGCATGTGAGCGTGGAATGCTTCAGTATCTGAGAGGTTGCAAATGATACCAAACACTTCAATCGTCCCTGCCCCATCGGGAACCCCGGGCATGGGTGCACTGCCGGTGCAGTGGTAAATCCCGACAGCGGAGATACCAGCCCATCATCTGGTCAATATCACATTTTGTTTGTGGAAATGTACTGTGCGCAAACGACAACTGTGACTATATTTTGAAAGTACTTAATTGGCTGTAAAGCACTTTGGAATGCAGTGCTTGTGAAAGACACCATACATGAAGTCTTTCTTTTTGTTTCATATAATTCTTCATTTTATAACTTTGCCTTTGGTCTTGCTTAAGTGTCTTGATCATGGAATAATATGTCAGTTGTTCAGTTAGTGCTACTCTTGCTTCTGAGTAGTCCCATTCCAGAGATTTCAGCACAATAATTTAGGCTCACACTCCAGTACAGTACTCCCTCAGTGCTCAAAAATACCAGCTTTTTTGCTCAGACGTTAAACTGAGGCCCCGTTAGCCATAACTGGTGGAAGTAAAAATTCAAAGGCACTATTTCAAAAAATGCAGGGGAATCATTCTCAGGTGTTCAGTCAATATTTATCCCTCAGTCAACATCACTAATAAAAGATGTTCTCGCGATTATCATATTGCTGTTTGTGGGAGCTTGTTGTGTCCAATTTGGTTGCTGTGTTTCCTCCATCATACACTGTGTCTACAAAATTATGAGGGGCATAGGCAGAGTGGATAGTCAGAGACTTTTTCCCAGGGTAGAGGGGTCAATTACTAGGGGGCTTAGATTTAAGGTGCAAGGGGCAAGGTTTAGCGGAGATGTACGAGGTAAGTTTTTTTACAGAGGAACTCGCTGCTGGAAGAGGTGGTGGAAGCAGGGACAATAGTGACGTTTAAGGATCATCTTGACAAATACATGAATAGGATGGGAACAGAGGGATACGGACCACAGAAGTGGAGAAGATTTTAGTTTAGACGGGCAGCATGGCGCAGGCTTGGAGGGCCGAAGGGCCTCTTCCTGTGCTGTACTTTTCTTTGTTCTTTGTTCTTTATTCTATAACTACACCAAAATGTGTTTCATTGTAAAGTGCTTTGGGTCATCCTGAAGTTCTGAAAGGCCCAGATGTTTCTTTCAATAGGATTTTATTGATTTCTCCTAGCAACTTCAATGACCTCTGGATAAATCCAGCATATATATTTCTCCGTGTGTTATTTTTAGCAAAAGTAGATACTACCTACACATTAAATGGTGAGAAATGATAAATCTGGACTTATTTTGGAAGTATAATTGCTTTGCACTGACTTTTTCACCAGAAGCAGTACATTGAAGGAGAACCAACTCTCTTCTCAGTTTAATAATTTGATTTAGCTGTGAAAGGTTTCTGGGCATAAACATTGAATACTTTCTCAACAAAAAAGGAAGTCTCCTTTGCATCAATCCCAGGCTAATTGGTAATTGAACCTAGGTGGCACAGCCAGGGTGCCACACTGGAACTGCCAGGGTGCCAGATGACAGTGCCCAGCTGGCACCAGTAGTGCCAGTACAACTCTGCCAAAAGCCATGCACCTGGGGGCCTCTGATCCCTTGGGAGATCCCCACGAGTGCCGTTCCGTTTGGTCCCCGTTTGTGGGAACCAGTGCTGAACGACACTTGCCCAAGGTCTCCGTGGCAATGGGAATAGATCCTAACGCTTCGGGTACCTCAGGAATCTGTACATCAGGGCAGCACGGTGGAGCAGTGGTTAGCACTGTTGTTTCATGGCACCGAGGTCCCAGGTTCGATCCCGGCTCTGGGTCACTGTCCGTGTGGAGTTTACACATTCTCCCCGTGTTTGCGTGGGTTTTGTCCCCACGACACAAAGATGTGCAGACTAGGTGGATTGGACACGCTAAATTGCCCCTTAATTGGAAAAAATGAATTGAGTACTCTAAAAAAAATTTTTTTTTAAAGGAATCTGTACATTAAAGTGAGACAAGCTGTCTCACTCAAATATGCAGAATTGCGAAAAAGTGACCCCGCCCACAATGTGCGGGATTTACATCACAACTTCTCATGAGATCGCGTTAGATCTTGTAAGACGTTGCAAGCCGGGTAGAACCCAGGAGAGAGGCTCCCGACTTTTGTTGGCCACGCTGCAACCCGGCGAGCTGACTTTCAGACGCAGCGTGGCCATTGGATCGGGCCCTTAACTTCAAAAGCATTGGTTTGGTTTAATTACAAAGCTCTATGTTGGCAACCAACGTGTGCACATGCCCAATATTTGGATAAATTATTATTTACACCAACACAAGAATATTCCCATTTTTAGTCGCACGTTCTAGTCCAGAAATTAGACTCCCTTTCGTCTTATTCTTTTTCTGTCAAAGCCACATTCAAGATAACTGAATAGGGCAGCACGGTGTCACGGTGGTTAGCACTGCTGCCTCACAGTGCCAGGGACCCGGGTTCAATTCCAGCCTCGGGTGAATGTGTGCAGTTTGCACTTTCTCCCTGTGTTTGCGTAGATTTCCTCCAGATGCTCCTGTTTCCTCTCACAGTCCAAAGATATGCAGGCCATGCTAAATTGTCCCTTAGTGTCCAAAAGATTAGAATGGGCCTGAACCTAGGTAGGTTGCTCTTTCAGAGGGCCAGTGCAGACCCAATGGGCCAAATGGCCTCCTTTGGCACTGTAGGGATTCTAAGATTCTATTATAACTGATTTTTTAATTATAATATAGATGTGCTGTTATGTGCTTTTAATTCAATAATTAAATCCTACATTGTTGACCCTGTATTAGACTACGGTGCGCAACCATAAATGGTATTATACTGACTCTATCCAGTTACTTTGTGTATTAGCTAAGATACCATTGGGATGAGAAACCAGTCATTTGATTCGTCAGCATTTAAAACTGCTTGGATTCATATTTTATAGTGAAGTTTTGAAATTGTAGACCAATAATTCTATAGATTGGGACTGGCTGGGCAGTGATTTTATGCTTGGATCTTAAATGTGATTATTCAATGCTTACCGTATAATCTAATACTCCAGTGACAATCAGTTCACTGGTGCATGTTTAACAGTGGTATGGAAGGGCAGTAAAGAAAATACTGTCTGCTCAAAGCACATTTGTTAGGGGAAAAGCAGAGGCATATTAAAATATGTGGAAGCATCCACATTCAATTTTATTGATGATATAGATACCTTTGAGAAGGATTTTGCATTGGGTAGGTTGTTTCAGTGGTGGGTCAGCTTTGGTTTGGAATGTCTCATTGTGATAACCCTCTTGAGAATCATGAGGGATCACTCATTGATCTCTCTAGGGGGCTTGCGGTGTACGAGTTTCCATGGTAATGTGCAGATTGTCCAGCTGGGACTCATTATTAAGCCTTTTAAATACCTGTTAGTTCCAGACTGGGTCACTATTGATGTATGCCAGCGGTGTGGCCTTACTTTTGAGTTAAATTTGTTTTTTTATCTTCATGTCTCCTGGATTACTTCATTTATGTATAATAATTCATCTCCTTAGTGAATGGTGTGTGCACGTCCGACAGTCAGAGCAACTCTTGAGGCTTGTAACTATGAAAACCACTGAAAACTGTGATCTTTATTGTATTATAGATGAGTTTCGAATGGAAACTATAGGTTTCTCCATCTTTAGTAATTGTGTTTAAACTCATGGTCAACAAAAGCTGTATGACTTCTTCAACAGAAATCTGTAATATTTCCCATATTCAGAAAGGAGTGTAACAAGCGATTAACATTTCAACTGAATGCGAAGTGACATATGAGCAAATTGTTGCAGAAATATCAAAAAGCAGCTTAATATAAATGTGGGAATTAGTGATAAAATATTTTCATTAAACAGTCCTGAATTTAACCATTCAAATTATGTCATGTAAGTGATATGTAATTCTGATAAATAGAATAATCAGTTTCCAATTTATAATACTTGGCAATTTCCTTCAGTTGGTGACTGGATGTAACTCTTGAAGAAGTAACCTTACTTTCATTAGAACTCAACATTATTATTTAGTTTTAATGTTTTAACTATTAAATACAAACTATAAATTTGTTTGATTTACAACAACATGCTAATTTGCAGAATGAACAATTTGGCTGATATGTGGTCAGGAATTAGCAATTCTTGCAAATATACTTGACTGTATTTTTGTTTACATACAGGCGAGCCCTGCCCCCATGATTGCAAATACGGAAGTACTGGAGACAATCCCTTATGTAAGTATAACTCTTTAACATTGCACAGATGACATGTATAAATTGTATTTAATAAAGCATAACAATATATTTTCCACCACTACCAATATTATAAAACATTGGAAGAAGTATTATTCACATTAAAATTAAAGTATTGTTGGGGGTAATGAAAACAAAGCATCTCCATCTTTACACCTCTCTTTATTAGCCACAATTTATCAGTAAATATAATATGGAAATTAGGTTCCATACAAACCTGATGTCTAGGGTTACAATATGTTGGGAATACAAGCCTGGAGATGATTTTTTGAGACAGGATTTACTCCCATTTGGAAGCAAATGGACGTATTAGTAAGAGGATTCATGGTTTTATGAAGGAGAGGTCGTGTCTCATTAACTTGACCGAGTTTTTCGAGGAAGTGACAAAGATGATTAATGACTGTAGGGCAGTGGATGTTGTCTACATGGACTTCATTAAGGCCTTTGAGAAGGTCCCTTATGGCAGACTGCTACAGAAGATGAAGCCACTCGGGATCAGATGTGAGCTGGCAAGATGGATACAGGACTGGCTTGGTCACAGAAGATAAAGGGTAGTAGTGGAAGGGTGTTTTTCTGAATGGAGGGCTGTGATGAGTGGTGTTCCGCCGGGATCAGTGCAGGACCTTTGATGTTTGTAGTATACAGAAATGATTTGGAGGAAACTGTAACTGGTCTGATCGGTATGTTTGCAGACGACACAAAGGTAGGTGGAATTGCGGACAGTGATGAGGCCTGTCAGAGGATACAGAAGGATATAGATCAGTTGGAAACATGGGTGGAGGGATGGCAGATGGAGTTTAATCTGGACAAATGTGAAGCAATGCATTTTGGAAGGTCTAATACAGATGGGAAATATATAGTAAATGGCAGAACCCTTGAGAGTATTGACAGGTAGAGGCATCAGGATGTACAGGTCCAAAGGTCACTGGAAAAGGCAACGCAGGTGGAGAAGGTAGTCAAGAAAGCATACGGCTTTCATCGGCCGGAGCATTGAGTATACAAATTGACAAGGCGTGTTGCAGCTGCATAGAACCTTAATTCGGCCACACTTGGAATATAGTGTTCAATTCTGGATACCACACTACCAGAAGGATGTGGAGGCTTTGGAGAGGGTACAGAAGAGGTTTACCAAGATGTTGCCTGATATAGAGGGCACTAGATATGAGGAGAGGTTGGATAAACTCAGTTTGTTCTTATTGGAACTACAGAGGTTGAGGGGTGGCTTGATAGAAGTCTACAAAATTATGAGGGGCATGAACAGAACGAATAGTCAGAAGCTTTTCCCAGGCTGGAAGAGTCAATTACTAGGGATCATAGGTTTAAGGTGCGATGGGTGAAGTTGTGCGGCGATGTGCGAGGGAAGCTTTTTTACATGGAGTGTAGGTTGCCTAGAACTCACTACCGGAGGTGTTGGTGGAAGCAGATACGATAGTGATGTTTATGGGGTGTCTTGACAAATACATGAATAGGATGGGAATAGAGGGATACGCACCCCAGAAGTGTAGAAGATTTTAGGTTAGACGGGCAGCATGGCTGGCACAGGCTTGGAGGGTCGAAGGGCCTGCTTCTATGCTGCACTTTTCTTATTTTGCACTGTGAATTTGGTCAAACATTTAATGATGCACTTGGAGACAGATTGGACTGTGGACTCAGAAATGAAGCTACCCAAAATTAACTGTTGACTGAAAGTGCCCTGACCCTGAAATATCTTGTGGAAAGCGCTACTTTCATAGAACTTGCAATGAAAGAGGCTTTGTTAATTGGAGTCCGCGCAAAGGTTCATCAGATGGAGGCTGCTAAAAGAAAGCCTGTGAAAATTCTACCATGTCATTGCTGTACTCAAGTGGAACGTTGAGCAAGAGAATGTTGAAGTGAGGAAAACAATTGCAAAAAATGTAGTAAAGTAGACCCATTGCAAAGGCATTTTGGTCATGTCAACGTTCATCAGCCAAAAGAAGTGTACAAAATACATACAACCAAGCCTACCAGTTGAGTTTACAAGTTAATTGCTGGAATTAAAGATTCATCAGGGGACAATGTTCCAAGTCAGCTTTCAAAATTCAAGCTAGGTGTCTTTTTTTAAAATAAATTTAGTGTAAATTTAGGGGCAATTTAGCATGGCCACTCCACCTACCCTACACATCTTTGCGTTGTGGGGGCGAAACCCATGCAAACACGGGGAGATTGTGCAAACCTCCACATGGACAATGACCCAGAGCCGGGATCAAACCTGGATCTCGGCGCCATGATGTAGTAATGCTAACCACTGTGCCACCATGCTGCCCTAAGCTAGGTGTCTTGACAGTACAAGGTGATCAGAGAAGCTTCTGGGTACTCCCAAACTATGTTGGCAATACAATGAAGATGGAAATGGATATGGGCATTGCATTTTCACTAATGCCTGAGACAATCTAGTCAGAAACTACAGCATCTACCTTTACAGCCATCAAGTGTTGTCCTAAGGATGTTCACAAAAGAAGTAGTACCACTAAAGGGATGAATTATGGTGAATATGGAAGTTAACAGTCAAAACGGTCTCCTGGTCCAAGAGAACTTACCCGCCTTGCTTGGTAGATCATGGTTGAGCAAGATAAAACTCAACTGGGCTGTCATGAACCAACTAGTTGATTCAAAGAATAACCTGTAACAACTTCTGAACAAGTATGCAAAGGTGTTTGAAGAATTACTGGGCTCAATGACAGGACTTGAAGTTAATCAAGCCAGACTGTGCACCTAAATGCCTCAAACTGAAAATCTTACCAGACATCACCGGGCCGAAAGTAGAAAAAGATCTTGAATGATTAGTTCAGACAGGAGTCATTGAACCCGTTACTGCCAGTGATTCAGAGACACCAGTGGTTCCTGTGTTAAAGCATGATGGCTTAGTAAGAAAATGTGGAGATTTTAAAACCACAATTAACCCAGTATTGTGTGCAGTTCACTGTCCTCTGCCACTGATTGAAGATTTATTTGCTTGACTCTCAGGAGGACAACAATTCAGCAAAATAGATCTTTCTCAGGCACATCTATAGATGACTGCAGAGCCACAGCCATTATTTACCATGGTGACACACAAGGATCTTTTTCGTTATTGGAGACTTCCATTTGGGATAACTTCGCACCTCCTCTTTTTCATAGATCTATGGCTCAAATTCTGAGTGAGCTATCTGGTGTGCAGTGTTACCTAGGTGGCATTCTTATTCCAGGTTTAAATGATGAAGAATACATAAGGTACTTGGAAGCTTGGAAAAGTGTGAATTTTTAGTCTTCTTTCAACTATTTGAGTCATGTCATTGACAAAGATGGTTTACTTAAAGAACCAAATAAGATGGTTGAGATCCTAGAAGTCCCACATCCACAGAATGTGATGTAGCTGAGGTTGTTTTTAGGATTTCTTAATTAATATGGCATATTCATTCCTAACTTAGCAACCAGTCTGAAGTAATTACACACTTTGCTTTGTGTCAACCAAGCATGGCACTGGACCGAAGAATTCTTATCTAAATATCGAAGAAGTCAGGAGTTCTTGGTCCACTACAATCCAAAGCTGAGGTTACAGCTTGCTTGCGACACATCACCCTATGGGGTTGGCATTGTTCCGTCGCACATAATGCCCTTAGATGAGGAATAGCCAATACCTCAAGAACAGGAACAAGTACAGAATCGTATTATGCTCAGCGTGAAAAATAAGTTTTGAGCATCATTTTCATCAGATTTCATCATTACTTTTATAGATGTCATTTTACATTTTACACTATTAATCATTGATCCTTAACTACAATCTTTGGTCCGTATAAAAGTATTCTTTCTTTAGCAGCGAGTTGATTACAGGGATGATCTATGAGTTTGCCTCTACATCATTTCCGGTGGAGGCAATGTGCTGAGCAGACACACATAAAGTGACTCTCCTCTCAGTTGGACCCAACACAGTGAATATATTTGAGTTTTTGGCCCAAAAAGCCACCTAAAACCCACCCAAATACAAAAGGCATCAACCGGGTGAGAAGGAAAGGCGATGCCTGTGAACAACAGATCGAGGGGACAGCGAGAAGTCACAAGCAGCAGGAAAGTGGCGGGAACAATGGGCGAGCGGACCGGCGGCCCCATGAGGCCAGGCGGAGGCCCAGGCAAACCAGGAGGGGGAATGTTCAGCGACCCAAACAGCGGAGCAGGAACAAAAGGATAGGGCGGTAATGAAAGGATGAGTCGGGCCTGGCCGGATGGTAGGACCCGGGGTAATGGTGATGGCGGAAAGGAGGGGTGTGGGAGATGAGAGACCCCCGGTCAGAATAGTCTGACGTGGAAAGTGAGCGGGCTAGCATGACTTGCGAGGTGAGCAAGAGTTTTCATGTATTTGAAGAGTTTAAAAGCTGATGTGGTGATGCAGATTGAGACCCATTTGAGAGTGAAGGATCAGGTAAGGTTTAGGAAGGGTTGGGTGAGTTGGGTGTTTCATTCGGGGTTAAATAGTGGTGCTCGGGAAGTGGCGATATTGGTGGGGAAGAGGGTCAGGTTTCAGATGGAAAAGGTGGTGGCTGAAGAGAGGGGCAAGTACGTGATAGTGACGGCTGCATTGGAGGAGAGTTTGGTAGCGGTGGCAAGCATGTATGTCCCCAATTTGGATGATGCGGGGTTCTGAAGAGAGCGCTGGGTGCCATTCTGGATCTGGATACCCATGAGCTGATAATAGGGGGGGGATTGGAACATCGTGCTGGAACCATAGGTGGGCAGGTCTCAGCTGCGCTCACTGACTCATTGAGGAGTCACGGGAGAGTCAGGGGAGGGGGGAGAGCTCATGAGGGAGATGGGGGGAGTGGCCCCGTGGAGATTTTCTTCCAGGTGCACAAGGCGTTTTCGAGGATTAACTTTTTTGTGGTGGGAAAGGCACTGTTGACTGGAGTTCAGAGGTCGGATTACTCGGTAATTGACATCTTGGGTCAGGCTGACATTGGATGGGCGTGGTTTTGGAGAAGAGGGCAGCCCAGAGGTCAGGATCGAGAATGGATTACGGGTTACTGGTGGACTGCAGCTTCTGTGACAAGATAGGGAACGTGATTGAGGAGTATAGACATAGACATAGAACAGTACAGCACAGAACAGGCCCTTCGGCCCTCAATGTTGTGCCGAGCCATGATCACCCTACTCAAACCCACGTATCCACCCTATACCCGTAACCCAACAACCCCCCCCTTAACCTTACTTTTATTAGGACACTACGGGCAATTTAGCATGGCCAATCCACCTAACCCGCACATCTTTGGACTGTGGGAGGAAACCGGAGCACCCGGAGGAAACCCACGCACACAGGGGGAGGACGTGCAGACTCCACACAGACAGTGACCCAGCCGGGAATCGAACCTGGGACCCTGGAGCTGTGAAGCATTTATGCTAACCACCATGCTACCCTGGGGTTTAATTGCATGGGGGGGGGGGTCTCACGGTCAGTGGTCTGGGAGGCTCTGAAGACAGTGGTGAAGGGGGAGGTGATCTTGTTTAAATCGAAGGTGGATAGGGAGGAGAGGGAGGAATGCCAATGACTGATTTTGGAGGTGGATGAGATGTAGGCAGGGGATCTGGACATGGGTTTCCTGACAAAGAGGAAGGAGTTGTAGGCAAGGTTTGACCTATTGTCCACGGGGAAAGTGGTGCGTCAGTTGAGAAGGGCGAGGGGGGCTGTCTATGAGTATGGGGAGAAGGCAGGGCGTATGTTGGTGGGTCAGCTCCATAGGGAGGCCACAGTAATGGATAGAGTTTGGCTGCGGGACAAGTGGGGGGAGTTGGTGGTGGCTCCAGAACAGGTTAAAAGGTGCTCAAGGAGTTCTATAGGAACCTGTATATGTCAGAAGAGTCACTGGAGGAAGAGTGGGAGATGAGGGAGTTTTTTGGGTGGCAGAGGTTGAGGGAGGCGGTGAGGGCAGGGTCGGAGGAGTCGGTGGGGAGGAGGAGGTGAAGGTGGCGATTGGGAGGATGTAGGCAGGGAGGGCGGCGGGACTCGAAGGGTTTGTGGTCAAATTTTATAAAAGATTTAAGGATAGCCTGGCAACGTTGATTGTGGAAATGTTTGAGAATGCGATGGTTAGGGGTGGCTTGCAGGCCTCAGGCTATTGTTAAAGAATGGCAAGGGTCCGGTGGAGTGTGGGTCACATAGGCCCACATCTCTGCTGAATGTAGACCCCAAGATACTGGCAAAGGTGTTGGCGTAAGTTTTGAAGGGTGCCTCCCAAAAGTGATTGAGGAGGACCTGAGAGGATTCATAAAGGAAAGACAGTTGTCCTCAGATGTGAAGAGGTTGTTGAAATGTGGTGCTTTCTCCGGCAGAGGGGCAGGAGATGGAGGTGGTGGTGGCATTAGATGAGGAGGAGGCGTTTGATCAGATGGACTGGAGTTATTTGATTAGTATTTGATTTAGTATTGGATAAATTTGGGATTGGACCGAAGTTTGTGGTGTGAGTGTAGTTGCTATATAAGGAGCCGATTGCAAGTGCAAACACAAATAGAATGAACTCAGGGTATTTTGCATTAGGACGGAGTACTAGGCAGGGATGCCCCATGTCCCCCCTTTTGTTTGCATTGGCTATTGCGCCATGGTGCTCGGTTTTGGAACAGGATATTGAGGGGTGGGTGGAACATAGCGTGTTCTTATATGCATATGACCTGTTGCTGTATACTTCGGAGCTGATGGAGAGCTTCGATGGGGAGTTTAATGGGGTTGTTCCAGATATTTGGGACATTTTCAGGGTACGAATTGAATTTGGCAAAAAGTGAGTATTTTGTGGTCTCCCCTCTGGGAGTGGGGGTGGGGGACTGCCGTTTTGCCTTGTATTTGAAGGTGGCCCGGGATTGGGTTGGGCTTCGGAAGTTTAACTTCATGAGCTTGGTGGGGAGGATGAAGGCTGATTTGCTGAGGTGGGACAATCTCCTTCTCTGGTTAGTGGGCTGGGTGGAGGTAGTTGGAATGAATGTTTTGCCGCGATTCCTGTTTTTGTTTCAATGCCTACTGGTCGTTTTGTCCAAGGCATTTTTTAGGGGTGGATAGGCTGATCTCTTCGTTTGTTTGGGCAGGGAATGTGGCTAGGATTAGGAAGGTGATACTGCAGAGAGGATGGCAGGCGGGTGTGGGTTAGCCTCCCAAATTTGACATAATGTTATTGCGTGGCAAATGCAGAGAAGGTTCGTGGTTGGATCAGCGAGGGGGTTGCTTTATGGGCGAGGATGGAGGCGTGCTCTTGCAGCGGGTCGGTGCTGCGGATGGTGGCAATGGCGCCACTCCCGATGGCCCCAGTGAAGATCTGGAGGCAGTTTAGACAGCATTTTAGGCTGGAAGCTGGGTCAGGGGGCATGCCAATCAGGGGGAATTATGGGTTAGAGCCAGGAAGCAAGGTTTCGCGGATGGGAAGAGAGGGAGATTAAGGAAATTAAGGATTTATTTCTGGGAGGACGATTTGCGAGTTTGGAGGAGTTGGGCAGGATGTTTCGACTAGTGCAGGTCTTTGCGGGATCTTCCCGACCTTCCCGATGGTGCCTCCCTCATCGTTGCTGGAGGCTGTGCTGTCAGCAGGGGGTTTGGAGTGGGAGGATGTCTTGGTGATTTTCGGGAGGATCTTGGAGGAGGATGGGGTGTCCTTGGAGGAGGTTACGGCAAAATGAGAGGAAGCATTGGGGTGGTGCTGGAGGAGGGTCTGTTGTGCGAGGTGCTGTGGAGGGTAATGCCTCGACTTTGTGCACGAGGCTGGGGCTGAGACAACTGAAGGTAGTGTACAGGGCGCACCTCACAAAGTCTAGAATGAGCCAACTGTTCCAAAGGATGGAGGATGTCTCTGAACGATGTTTGAGGGGCCCTGTCCATCATGGACATTTGTTTTGGTCCTGCCCGAATCTGGAAAGGATCTGAGGACGGAGTTCAGCACCATTTTGGGGGTTTTGCCGTTTGGCATGGAGTCCGGTCCCCTAGAAGCCACATTTGGGGTGTCAGACCGGCCGGAGCTGCAAGGGGGTGCGGGGGCAGGTGTTTTAGTCTTCGCCTTTCTGATTGCTCATAGGTGGGCCTTATTGGGGTGGAAGTCAGCTTCTCCACCCTGTGTCTCGGCGTGGCAGGGGGACCTGCTCGGGTTTCTGACCCTGGAAAAGGTGAAGTTTGCTCTGAGGGAGAAAGTGATGGGTTCTACAATTGTTGGGGTTTGTTTCTCATGCATTTTTGGGAGTTCATTACCATTGACAGTTGAAGGAGGGGAGGTGGCTTGGGTGGGCTGGGGAGTTTTGTGGGGTTGTTTTGTATTGTAATACTGTTGAAAATTTGTCGAATACAAATGCTTTTAAAAAGGAGAAGAGCTTACCCTGAAGCAGCTCTCAAATTATCCTCAGATTTCTGAGCAGCTCTGTCCCTCCAATGAGATGGTCACATCTATTTGCAAGATGCTTGCAGTACATGTAATTGTGTTTGTGGCCATCACCTGGGCCAGCCAGTGTGGCACCCAGCGAGACCCCTAACCACTGATCTAAATCCCGATCCAACGACACACGCTTCTGTTCCAAAGCACTCGGATTGGCCAGCCACTCTCTGAAGTAGGATTTGGTATTTTGGAGAGGTGAAAATCGCACCTCCAGTCTATTAACAGTCCATTAACAGCCCAGGGGCTTGTAAACCTCAGCACAAGGAGTTATACAAATGGTAATATTCCTTATTGGTTATATGGCTTTCCTGCAGTTGTTTACTCCAAATCAATTCCCTACGAACAGTTTGGTACAGTTTTTGTGAACATTTCAAAAAATTTCAGAATTAAATATATAATTATGACAAATGTTAAAACATACATGATTTTTTTCATCATTACTTCTCTTTCCCCTATCTGATTTACAGTTTTTATACAAATGGGGTCAGTCAGGTAGCATGTTTTGATGCCAATGCATAAATGCTTGCTTGGTTGGTCATGTGAGCAGTCCAGGTTGAATCATACGTCTGCTACATTTTCATTATTTCAGAATATCTCCATGATTTGCCACACGATGCTACCGTGCACTAACATGCATTGCCATTACCCTGTCAAAGAGGTGTAATTGTTTCTTCATAGATAAATCTGGACAGCGAATTAAGCTAAAACGTACTAAACCACTGATGCCAAATCTTTTTTAATAAGCCTTTCTTGTTAAGTGTTGGATGGCAACCAGTGATTTATGAAGATTTCTTGAAATTCAAAAATTTGAATTCTTTGAACAAATGACATTCTGCATCTAATTAAGATTCAACTATTATTTCAGTATATTGAGCATGACATGTTAGCATCTGCTCAAGCCGAGTACTTAAATCCACTGGGGTTCAACATATTTACAACCACTACATCCTTTTCACCCTGGGTTCCATTTCTAATTGAAGTAATTACACCTGGCTGCTATCCAGAACTGTAAGTGTAATATTTAGTACATGCTGTGTATTGCTGTTGAAAATTAGATCAGCTGTTCAAATAAATATACAACAGTACTGAAACATTCAATCAGCCATTTTCCATTGTAATGAAGGTAAAATTTAGCAATTTTATTTGTATTCCATACAGTGGAAAGGAGTTAAAGTAGTGACATGCAATTATTGCAACAGAATTATTTTTACCAAAGAATATTATAGAAGATTATTTTAAACATGTAAATGTCGTAAGATTTTTTAAAATGGCAACATGCTATCATGTATTTATTGTGATAAGTAATTTACCAATTATTACAATCTCGATTGATACAAGTAACTTCGGGGAAAAGAAAGCCAAAACCAGAGTTATTTTCCGGAAGAATAAAGCCACAAGATTCATAGAAGCTTAGAAAATAGGAGCAGGAGTATGCTATTCAGCCTTTCGAGTCTGCTCCGTCATTCAGTATTATCATGGCTGATCCTCTATCTCAAAGCTGTACTTCAGCACTCTCCTCGTATCACTTGACACCTTTAGTCTCAAAATGTATTTCCTTCAGTTTCTTGGCCTCCGAAGCCTTCTGTGGTAGAGAATTCCACTGGTTCACTGCCCTCTTGAGTGAAGAAATTTCTCCTCATCTCTGTCCTAAAGGGCCTACCCTGTATCCTGAGACTGTGACCCCTTGTTGGAGACCCTCAAGACAGGTAACAACATCCCTGCATCCAGTCTATCAGCCGTGTCAAAGTTTTATACATTTCAATAAGATCCCATCTCATTCTTCTAAATTCCAGTGAATGCACGTCAAATTTCTCCTCATATGACAATCCTGCCATCCCAGGAATCAGTCTGGTGAACCTTTGCTGCACTCCTTCTATGGCAACGATATCCTTTCTTAGACAAGGAGATCAAAAGTGCACACAATACCTCAGGAGCATGGTCTCACCAATCCCTTATACTGATGCAGTAAGACATTTTTGCTCCTGTATTCAAGTCATCCTGCCATGATGACCAACATATCATTTGGCTTCCTAACTGCTTTCAGTGACTGGTGTACGACACCAAGATCCCTTTGTACGTCAACATTTCCCAATCTATCACCATTTAAAGAATACTCTACCATCCTGTTTCTCCATCCGATATGAATAACTTTGCATTCACCTGTGCTATACTGCATGTGTCATGTATTTGTACACTCACTCAACTTGTTTAAATCACCTTGAAGCCTCTTAACATCCACCATACCACTTAATTTTCCCACCAAGTTTCATGTCACCAGAAAACTTGGAAATATTACTTTTGGTCCCCTCATCCAAATCATTGATGGATATTGTGAATAACTGAGGCTCAAGCATTGCTCCCTGTGGGACTCCACTAATCACTGCATGCCACTTAAATAAAAACATTTATTCCTACATTATGGGCGGAATTCTCCGCAAGGCCCGATGCCGTTGTGAAACCTGGAGATGTTCACGACGCCGTTGGAAGCCTCTCCCGGCCACCTATTCTCCCCTACCCGGGGGGATAGGCAGGCCGTACCGGGAAACTCGGCAGCCGCATGCGCGGTTGCCGTCTTTCCCCTCAGCCGCCCCGCAAGACGTAGCAACTTGATCTTGCGGGGCGGCGGAGGGGAAAGAGTGCGTCCACTTGAGACGCCAGCCCGACGATCGGTGGGCACCGATCGCACCAGTCCCCTCCCGAGCACGGTCGTGGTGCTCGATCCCCAATCCGCCCCCCCAGGCCCCACACTTACCTGGCGCGCCAAGTTCATGACGGCAGCGACCAGGTGTGGTTGCCGCCGTTGTGAACAGGTCGGGAACAGCAGGCCGCTCGGCTCATCCGGGTCGGAGAATCTGTCGGAGACATTGGTCTGGATGGTACAGATCCATCAATCTTATATTCAGGTAACAGCACCAGTTGTGGAAATTATATCTACCTATCCTCAGATCTGGATCCAACCTCCCATCTTCTTCAGCCTCCTCTACTGCACCACTGGAATCATCAACACTTGAGGCTTTCTGCGTCCTTTTATATGATTTCAACCAGGTTCATTTTCTCCAGAAGTTTTGGTTTCCAATCTCAGTTTCAATTTTACTTTCCTCAGAAACTGGAAGATCAGTTTCCTTGCTCAGTTTCCTGTTTTGGTTTCAGTTTTCAATTAGTGTCGGTCTCAAAAAATGCAAGTTTTGAAACTACGGATTCCATCACACAATCAATATGAGATTCCACATAGTGGGCGGGATTCTCCGACCCCACGCAGGGTCGGAGAATCGGCGGGCAGCGGCGTTATTTCCGCTCCCGCAGGGTTTTTAAATCTCCCACCGGCCAAAAACCGGCGTTGTGCAAATCCCGCCGGCAGCCTCTTAAAACAGCTGGCGCCGGCGGGATTTCATTTTTTTTTAAGTGTCCACAAATCTCCGGCCCGGATGGGCCGAAGTCCCGCCGACGTGGCCACGGGTCACGTCGGCGAAAATCACAGTTGCTTTAAAACGGCGTCAACCATTGACGCCGTTCAGTGTCGGGGGGGGGTTGGCGGCATTCGGGGGGGGGTTGCGGCATCCGGGGGGGGGGTTGCGGCAACAATCGGGTGGGGGTTTGCGGCACATTGGGGGTGGGGGTTTTGCGGCATGGGGGGGGTTGCGCATCGGGGGGGTGGTTGCGGCATCGGGGTGGTGTTGCGGCATCGGGGGGGTGGGTTGCGGCATCGGGGGGGTTGCGGCAATGGGGGGTTGCGGCATCGGGGGGGGGTTGCGGCATCGGGGGTTGGGCATCCGGGGGTGCGGCATCGGGGGGGGGAATGGGGGGGGGTTGGGCACGGCTTGCGAGAGGGGGGCTACGGATGACCTGGCCAACGCAGTGTTCAGTGTCGGGGGTGTGTTTGCCATCGGGGGGGGGTTGCGGCATCGGGGGGGGGGTGCGGCATGGGGGGATGGGCATGGGGGGGGTGCGGCATCGGGGGTGGGTTGGTGGTGGCGGCATCGGGGGGGGGTTGCGGCATGGGGGGGTTGCGGCATCGGGGGTGGGTTGCGGCATTGGGGTGTTGCGGCATCCGGGGGGGTTGCGGCATTGGGGGGGGGGAATGGTGTGGGGGGGGTTTGAGGGCAGCGGCGTGCAGAGAGGGGGGGCTACGGATGACCTGGGCCAACGCACCGTCGCCCCCCCCTCTGTACGCCGCTGCTGCCCTACCCCAACCACCTCCCCCTCACCACCCCTACCTCCCTCCAACGCCCCTACCCCCCCCTCCTCACCACCCCTACCCCCCTCCCCACCACCCCTACCCCCCTCCAACGCCCCTACCCCCTCTCCCACCACCCCTACCCCCCCTCCCCACCTACCCCTACCCCCTCCAACGCCGCCCCTACCCCCCTCCAACGCCGCCCCCACCCCCCTCCAACGCCGCAACCCCATCTCTCGCAACGCCGCAACCCCCCCACCCTCAACGCCGGGTCCCCCCCTCAACGCCGGTACCCACACACCCCCTCACGCCGGTACCCACACCCCGTCCCCCTCCCTCTGAAGGCCGGTACCCACACCCCCCCCCCTCAACGCCGGTACCCACACCCCATCCCCCTCCCTCTGAAGGCCGGTACCCACACATCCCCCCCCCTCAACGCCGGTACCCACACCCCGTCCCCCGCCCTCTGAAGGCCGGTACCCACACACCCCCCCCTCTCCTCCTCCCCCCCTTCCTTCCTCCTCCCCCCTCCTTCCTCCTTCCTCCTCCCCCTCCTTACTCCTCCCCCCCCCTCCTTCCTCCTACCCCTTCCTTCCTCCCCCCTTCCTTCCTCCTCCCCCTCCTTCCTCCTCCCCCTCCCCCTCCTTCCTCCCCCCTTCCTTCCCCTCCCCCTTCCTTCCTCCTCCCCCTTCCTTCCTCCTCCCCCCTTCCTTCCTCCTCCCCCTCCTTCCTCCTCCCCCCCTCCTTCCTCCTCCCCCCTTCCTTCCTCCTCCCCCCTCCTTCCTCCTCCCCCCCTCCTTCCTCCTCCCCCCTTCCTTCCTCCTCCCCCCCCTCCTTCCTCCTCCCCCTTCCTTCCTCCTCCCCCCTCCTTCCTCCTCCCCCCCTTCCTTCCTCCTCCCCTTCCTTCCTCCTCCCCCTTCCTTCCTCCTCCCCCCCTTCCTTCCTCCGTTAGTGGGGGGGGGGGGTGTGGCGTTAGTGGGGGGTGGGGGGAGTGCGGCGTTGGAGGGGGGTAGGGGTGGTGGTGAGGGGGGGTAGGGGTGGTGAGGGGAGGGGGTTGGGGTAGGGGCAGCTGCGTGCAGAGGGGGGCGACGGTGCGTTGGCCCCGGGCATCAGTCGCCCCCCTCCTCTGCACGCCGCTGCCCCTACCCCAACCCCCCCTCACCACCCCTACCCCCTTCACCACCCCTACCCCCTCCAACGCCGCACCCCCCACCCCCCACCCCCCACTAATGCCGCACCCCCCCCCCCACTAACGGAGGAAGGAAGGGGGGGGGAAGGAAGGGGAGGAAGGAAGGGGGGGGAGGAAGGAAGGGGGGGAGGAAGGAAGGGGGGGAGGAGAGAGGGGGGGGTGTGGGTACCGGCCTTCAGAGGGAGGGGGACGGGGTGTGGGTACCGGCGTTGAGGGGGGGGGACCCGCGTTGAGGGGGGGGGGGGGGGACCCCGCGCGTTGAGGGGGAGGGACCCGGCATTGAGGGGGGAGGGGACCCGGCGTGTGAGGGGGTGGGGAACCCGGCGTTGAGGGGGGGGGGGGGGTTGCGGCGTTGCGAGAGATGGGGGGCGGCGTTGGAGGGGGGTAGGGGGGGTGGGGAGGGAGGTAGGGGTGGTGGGGAGGGAGGTAGGGGTGGTGGGGAGGGAGGTGGGGGTGGTGGGGAGGGAGGTAGGGGTGGTGGGGGGGAGGTAGGGGTGGTGGGAGGGGGGTAGGTGGTTGTGGGGAGGGAGGTAGGGGTAGTGAGGGGGGGGTTGGGTTAGGGGGGCAGCGGGCGTACAGAGGGGGGGGGCTGACGGTGCGTTGGCCCCGGGCATCCGTCGCCCCCCTCTCTGCACGCCGCTGCCCGCAACCCCCCCCATGCT